>NC_067400.1:254072377-254381544 GCF_016432865.1 Antechinus flavipes
TTCTCTGCAAAAAATATTATTTCCAAATAAACCCTGACACATAAACAGGAATTAATGGAAAAACTGAAAAAGTTTAGCAAAAAATAACTTCAAACCAGGAGCTTATGCAACACAGCCCAAAAGTTCCACATGGGTGCTTAACTAAAATATCAAATGTTCTATAATAAAACAATTAAGAGAATACGCAGAGGTACCTTTCACAATTATGACTAAAGAGAAAATTCTTAATCACTCAAAAGTAGAAAGAAAAAAAGAAAACACAAAAGGTAAAATAATTTGATTACATGAAGTTGAAAGACTTTTATATCAAGAACAGCAATGCAACAAGGATAATAGGGAAGCTTTCAATTAGGGGATATTTATATCATATTTATCTGATAAAAATCTAATATCCAAGATATAGGAGAGAAGTAACACAAATATAACAGCCATTCCTTAATAGCTAGTCAAAAAATATGAACAAATAGTTCTGAGGAAAAGAATTTAAACTACTTTCAACATTTAAGATTGCTCTGAAACACTAATAACAATAAAATTACAAATCAAATCAATTAGGAAATTTCACTGGACTTTTTTTTTTAACTCATTACAAAAGAAGAATGTCTGGGGAATAGATAGCAATAGGGAATGAAGAGAATAAAAAACAAAAAACTATCAATAAAACAGAGAAAAAGAGACAGAAAAACAGATAGAGACAAAAAAATAAAGAATGAGAATATTTTTCCCCAATCTAAATACTGAACAATTAAAATGAACACTTTTTGATGAAGCAAAATTTTCCACTAAAGTGAATAATTATATTTAGAATAGTGAACAAATATATATCCAGAAGAATGCATAACTATAATAATTAAATTAATCTGTCCCATTCTTATCAAGCCAACTCCTATATTCAAGTTATAAACATAAATTAAAGATACAAAGAACAAAGTAAAAAGACACAAGGATGGGAAATTTAAGCAGGATAACAAAGTACTATCTACTTAATTTCAATTAGAGGATAACATCATATCTATAAGTAATAATCAAATAATTATTCAAGATAGAAAAGTTGAATGGAAATATTCAAAAGCTTGCTTTTGCACTTCTGAGTCCAGATTCCTAATTACTTCCTTGTTATTTGAATCTATTAGTCATGTTCAGTTTAACTTCCCAGTTTTACTCAGGTCTTGCTCCAATGATTAGTCATTCCAACAACTACAATCTCTTTAATCCTTTACTGATTCCCATTACATTGTACATAAGTAAAATTTGAAAACATGTTTCCTTAAATCTTCTATTTTACGCTTCCCCTCTCAGCAAATAGAAAACATCTAATATGAATATGCCTAATTCTCCTCTATAACTCTCAATGTCATTACTTATCCTCACTTCCTTAATTGTTAAGAAACATCCCTTCTCTTGGTCAATGCTGATATTTCTACCTGTTCTTTCAAACTCATTCCTTGAAAAGACTTTATTCATCAATTTCTCTCTCGTGTATCTTCAACTCCCCTCTACTTGGCATATCAGAATAAGCTTACAAGAAATCTTAGGAATGAGCACTGTGAAACATATAAACAAGCAAACAAACAAACAAAACAAAACAGACTAAAATTACTAGATCATCTCTATTCCTAGTTTCAAAGCCAAATCACAGAAAGAATAATCCTCTCAAGATGGGGGAGAAGGTGAGATGTATGGATGTGGTTGTCCCCCAAGACAACCTTGCTCGTCTTTTTTTCTCATTTTACATGTCTTCTCTAGCTACCATATCCACTCCTATGATTTCAATTAGCAATGTTAAGTAGACAACTCTCAGATCTACATCTACATCCCAATTTCTCCTTAGAGTTCTAATCCTATCACTCTGCCTGAATATTCATTCATTTATTCTGCAACGATTATTTATGTTCAATATACATGCAGACAGAGTCACAAAATTTAACTGTAACAGTTTCTATTTTCCATGAAATTTACATGCTAATAGAAAAGACTAAACTAAAAATGTCTTAGCTATACAATGTTATATAAGTACATTGAAAAAGTATATAAGAAATTGAAAATAAAATGTTTATATTAAAGTTTGGGGAAGGAAGGAAGTCATAATGAAGACTTCATGAAAGAGACAATATTAAATTAGATTTTTAAAGGATAAATGGCAATTCCATAGGTCATGAAATGAAAAGTAAACATCCAAGAACAGTGAAAAAAAGAAGCATAACACATTTGAGGGTCAGGTATTCAGATTTGTTAGGTTGGTCTAAAGCTAAATTTTGCTTCCCTGAAAATCTTGTTCCATTTATTCTCTATTTCTTTTGCTCACATGACTATCTTTCCAATCCTTCGGATTCAAAATCAAGTGGTTTTTTACTTTTTCCTTTCCAATTAAATGAAATCTGATACTGACTCCTGCTGATTCTACTTCTACAACATTTGATTTTATCTTTCTTCATCTCATTAACCAAACTCATTGTTTCCTGTTTTGGACTGCTAGAATAGCTTCCCAATTATTCTCTCTTCCATTGGCATATATCCATTCTAATACATCATTCCAGTGCTTTCATTGCTCTCATTCATTTACTCAAAATATTTAAGTGACTCCCATTGCCTACTTAACAAAATATAAATTCTCAGTCACAGCATTTAAGGCCTTAATCTGGCTTCAAAGCACCTTTCTAAACTGCTCCATGTTCCATACTTCATAATATGCTATACAACTTACTCCAAATAATACATATAAGCTATTCTTCATGTTTTTGCTATCCCTCACTTATGTGTTTTTGTTCACATTTCACTCCATGTCTGAAATTATTCTACCTCATCTTACTCGATGTTTATCATATTGTTCCTTTCATCAGTTATTTGTATTCACATATTTTATCCTCAACTAGATAGTAAGTTCCTTGCCTCATTATCTTTGTATAACTGGTATCTAACAGACATCAATGAATAAATGTGTTTTGAATTTAGGACAGAAAAACCAGGCAAAATAACAGTGTCATATTCCAGAGCTTTAAACAAAAATATTTTCCACAACCATATACCATCAAAAAACAAAAATAAAATATAAAAATACTGTACACAACTACCAGTAATAAAACCAGATGTTGGCTTGAGACTATGGAACTGCTGATCATGCTTTGTTCTTTCTTCTACAGTTATGGCCCAAATATCCAGGCTGCCTGTAAGTCAATAGGGGAAAAAATAAAAAACAAGAGAGTAATATTACTTAACTGCATTAATTCTCTTAACTTTTAAACTTCCCATAAAAATTCAAGAGATTTGTAATTTCAACAATGTAGGCATACCCTCTATTGATACAAATCATAACTTTTCTCATGCTTTTTACTTAGAAGTCATTATTATTATTTACTATGGCTAAAAAAGTTCATTGCCAAGAGGGCAATCTTGTTATAATGATTCTCTTAAAATCTGGTTTGGTTGGTTAGCAAATGATGAACATCATTAGCTCCTTGTTCAAACAAAGGCTTTCTAGCTTTACTGGAATTTAGTTCAGAAAATTAGCTATTTAAAGAGCTTTCATATCAAAGTTGTCAAATGAGTCAAAAGATTCTAATCTAACAAATTTGTTTTAAAATGGCAGCAAAATTGCATAAAGTACACACATTTCATTAGCTCTCCCTGCTTTCATTCAAACTTGTTAGCCTATTTTATTTAAATAAGCCTACATACAATTTATCATAATTCTTACAGTCTTAAGTGCTTATCTGGTGCTAGCTGTTCTCAGAACTGGCATTCAGTTTCTAAATATTTTTAAGCCAAGAGAAGGAACATTTAGAATCTACTTTGGCTTTAGGTGCTGACTAATATCTTCTCAGATCAACTCTTTTATATTGGTCACTGGAATGACCCATACAAAAGAAGGCTCCATCTTAATTTATATTAACTATACTTACAGCAACCAAATATCTCCGATTTTCCAAGTAAATTCTAATGCCAAATTATCCTATTCCTAAAGTCATATCTTTCAAACATTCTGATGCATTATTAATATAAACCAAAAAATTATTTGACAGACCACATGGCCTGATTGTTGGTTTAGAATATCTGTTCATCATGCTTATACTGAGTTAATGCCTTAGTAATAGAGCATTAGTGATTCTCTAATATAGTTTCAAACAAATGAAAAAGCTAGGGGATGATAGAAAGTTTCCAAAAATTCTTAAAATATAAGGTATAAGGAAGCTGACAGACTAAAAAGTGTGTGAAGTTATAGAACATAAAATAAAAATGTTTAAGATTCTGAAAATCATACATCCTTCTCTCCTCTACCCTACAAGATGATCAATACTGTACATCTTGGTTGCTTACAGGATAAAATATATAAAATTTGACTCTAAACTGTACGTAATCTTGGGCAAGTCCTCAGCTGTAAAACAAGGGGTAGATAGTCTCTGTAATTCCTTCTGTCTTTAGATTTATAATAATTATAACAACATTCATAGTGCTTTTTAAGATTTAAAAATCAACTTACATTAATCATCTTGGTATATGAATGTAATGGAATATTATTGTGCAGTAAAAAATAATGAACAGGAAGATTTTAGAAAAACCTACAAAGACTTGCATGAACTGATAGAAAGTAAAACGAGCAGAACCAGGCAAACATTGTACACGGTATAAGCAACATTGTATGAATGTTGCTTATGACTTTTGGCTTTCTATGTGCCTATACTATGACTGACTCAGCTCTTCTCAATTAGACAATGATCTAAGACAAGCCACACAAGGACAAAATGCTATCCACATCCAAATGAAGAACTGATACATAGCATATATTTTTTCATTTACTTTGCTCTTTCTTGTGTTATTTTTTGACCTGTTCTTTTACAACTGACTAATATTTTATATGATAGCACATGTCTAAAATATATCAAACTACCTACCAATTTCAACAATGAAGACAATCCAAATCAGTTCCAATAGAGCAGTAATGAACTGAACCAGCTACACCCAGGGAAAGAACTCTGGGAGATGACTATGAACCACTACATAGAATTCCCAATCCCTCTATTTTTGTCCACCTGCATTTTTGATTTCCTTCACAGGTTAATTGTACACTATTTCAAAGTCTGACGCTTTTTATATAGCAAATTAACTGTTTAGACATATATACATATATTGTATTTAACTTTTACTTTAACATATTTAACATGTACTGGTCAACCTGCCATCTGGGGGACGTGGGGGAGGAAGGAGGGAAAAAGTTGGAACAGAAGGATTTGCAACTGTCAATGCTGAAAAATTACCTATGCATATATCTTGTAAATAAAAAGCTATATATTAAAAAAAAAAAAACTGCCTACCATCTTCAGAAAAGAAGAGGGAAGAAAGGGAAGGAAGAAGAAAAACTTCAACTCAAAATCTTGCAAAAGTGAAAGCTAAAATTGTTTTGATATGTAACTGGAGGAAAAAATAAAATTCTATTAAAAAACAACAACTCTGAAATAGGTGCTATTATTATCCCCATCTAACACATGAGAAAAATGAGTAAGAGAGAGAGAAAGTATTTTGTGTATACCCTAGTAAATACCTCAGACTGGATTTAAAGTGTTCCTTGTTTCAAGTCCTTAACTCCATTCATTATTCCTATCATCCCATGACTTTATCATTCACTATTCCTTCTTTCCTCCCCAACCCACATTCTTTCCCTGTATACACTCTATAATCTATCCAAGCTGTAATACTAGTGGTGTCCTGATCTCACATGGTCTCTCCTTCCTCTTCTAAGACTACACTCCTTTCTACATCACTAGCAGCCAAAATCTTCTGTCCATTCAATTCCCAATTATTTTCTTTTCTGTAAAACTTTCCCTACTAGTATACCATTCTCAAATCTTAAAAAATACAGGATTTTTCCTTTGCCTTAATTACATTCTACCTTTTTTCTTACTTATTTTTAATCTCTTCTATTACATTATTCTGAGGAAAAAGGCATGAGTTGCTTAAAAAATATATTATTTTTATTCTCAGCACATAGTCAGTCCCTTATGTCCTTGTACACTACAGGCACTATGTAAATGTATGATAAACTAAAATGCTTATAAGATACGGGGAAGGAAGCCTAATGTTACAGAAGATTAAGCACTGGCTATGGAATGAGGAAGCCATAAGTTCAAATCCTATCTTGAACTTTTAATGTTTGTGTGACCCTGAGTAAGTCACTTGAGCTCTAACTACCTCAGTTTCCTCAATTGTAAAATGGGTATTATAATAGCACCTGCTTTACAAGACTGTTATGAGGATCAAATGACATAACAATATATACTTTATAAATTTCTTTGTTTCCAACATCTATTTCTTCCTTCCTTCCTTCTCATGAAGTTCTATTGGCACAAATTTCTATAACTATATTAAAAAATCTTTTGGACAAAAAAGCCATGAAGGATAAAAACAATATTCCTACTGCTATTCTTAATACATATTAAATACCAGTATGCTAGGTACCTTAAAGAAATGCATCCAATTCAAAAGGATCCAGAACTTATGGCTTCAAACCAGATATTAAGATAGATTGTTTTACTAATAGGATATTACACTGATCTGACATTAATTTTATAGTGCATCAGTGAAGGAAGGAAAGTTTTTATTTTATTCTTTTGAAATTATATATTAAGAAGATTCTAAATGTATACTTTTCACATTAGAATGTTTGACAGATCAAAATTTTTAAAAAGGGAGTGCTTATTAATTCTAAAATAAAATATTTCAATGATCAGTGATTTCATTAATGTGGATAATCCATCCTTCCATGTAGATCACAGCACTTCAATATCTTAGTATACAATCAAAAGCTCCATATCAGATATCCTTCAAGTATTCAGCTGATACAGCTTTTGTGACCTCCCAAGATAAACTTAACAACTTGATAAAAAATTGGCAGAGTTTTTTAGTGCAGACCTTTCCATCAATGAATTTTGCAACTTGCTAAAGAAAAAAACGTGAAAACTTACCACCAAAAGATGTCGGAAATTGAGCCATGGTTCTGTCACTTTTAGCTAGCTAGTAGAAGCCTGTAAAGAAAAATACAATTAAGTTGATGTAGACATGTATTTGAAAATACTTTATAAATAAAATTTATTGTTATCTAGGCACTCTGACATGCAAAGCATAGCATGTATTTGATAGACATTTTAAGAAAAGTATAATAATGGATACTACTATTCATTTAGGATGGGATGATATATTCCCCGTGTGTTATTATTATTGGATTATCATTCAATTGTCTTTATGGGAGCATTGTGAACAGAAACTTAACTTTCTTAGACAGATTTTTATATGACATATTATCTGAATGTATTATACTGATAACAGGTAGTATTTTTTTTTTTTTTTGCTATTGTTGCTGCAAGGAAATTGGGGTTAAGTGACTTGATCAGGGTGACACAATGTCAGGTGTCTAAGGCAAATTTGAACTCTGTCCTATTGATTCCAGTGTAAATGCTATATCCTCTACACAACTTAGCTGGCCAAACAGGCAATATTTTCTGAAGAGCCATGCGAAAATCCATCAATGTGAGAATTTCCCTCCAGTAGACAGTAAGTCCCTCTATTCACCAATAAAAAATAGGACTGTTTTAAATGTTGGGCAAGTGACATCTTATTATTCAAAAAAAAAAAAAATTTGCTACGCATTATCACTTTCCAATTTCAATATCCTCATGACAGAAAAGGGCAGAAATTAATATTCCCATTTTCTAAACTAGCCTGAGACTATAAAGCAAGTCAATAGAAAAGCAAAGCCTTGAATCCAAGTTACCAAATTCTTAATATATTCTTTTTTCCCCACCTTTATTATCACTTCTCAAAGTCTGCTAGAACTAAGCATACTTTTTTTTTAATTTTTTAAATTGTAACTTTTTATTGACAGAACATAAGCCTGCATAATTTTTTACAACATTATCCCTTGCACTCACTTCTGTTCCAATTTTCCCCTTCCCTTGCTCCACCACCTCCCCTAGATGGCAAGCAGTCTTATACATGTTAAATATGTTATAGTATATCCTATATACAATATATGTGTGCAGAACCAAACAGTTCTCTTGTTGCACAGGGAGAATTGGATTCAGAAGGTAAAAATAACCTGGGAAGAAAAACAAAAATGCAAACAGTTTACACTCATTTCCCAGTGTTCTTTCTTTGGGTGTAGCTGCTTCTGTCCATCATTGATCAACTGGAACTGAATTAGATCTTTTTTTTTATCAAAGATATCTACTTCCATCAGAATACATACTCATACAGTATCGTTGTTGAAGTATATAATGATCTCCTGGTTCTGCTCATTTCACTTAGCATCAGTTCATGTAAGTCTCTCCAAACCTCTCTGTATTCATCCTTCTGGTCATTTCTTAAAGAACAATAATATTCCATAACATTCATATATCACAATTTACCCAACCATTCTTCAAATGATGATCAACCTATCATTTTCCAGTTTCTAGCCACTATAAAAAGGGCTGCCACAAACATTTTGGCACATAGAGGACCCTTTCCTTTCTTTAGTATTCTAAGATACTTTCTGATAGAGTGCATAATGATTAGGAAGTATCACTCAGAAAATATAAATTAAAGTTCTAATTTTTTTTGGAAATTTTTTTTAGGAAACTATTTGTATTAATCTTTACTATCTTAAAATTACAATCTTAGATGAAAGACCCTATGATATTGCAATGTGATTTGCTTACATCATCAATGTCTATTCCAGCATATTCCAGCCTTTTTAGTTAGGTGTGGTCTCTTTTCCCATAAATCTCAACAAAGGACTTTTCTTCGGAACATCTTAAATACCTATCCTCCAGAAATTATATTATTTTGTAGCCACAAGTGCAATACTTGGACTATCAACCTGTTATATCTCGTCACCACTTGATGACCTGCATCTTTCTCCAGGCACATATATCCTTTGTTTTTGATAACCCCTTACTTTGATATAAGTCCTTATTGGTACCAGAGCTGGATATTACATATGCTCTGCATAAGTAAACGATATATTCCAATGGCCCTTTTAGATTATCTATAATTTTGATTTTTCAGAAATAGCAATATTTCCATTTCCATGCTATCATCTTGAAAATCTTAGTATTTAAGGGCTTTCCATCAAGTAACTATTTATGATTATACTTAAAATACTAGGCAATTTCCTAAATGTAATAAAAT
Source organism: Antechinus flavipes (assembly GCF_016432865.1). Classification (NCBI taxonomy): domain Eukaryota; kingdom Metazoa; phylum Chordata; class Mammalia; order Dasyuromorphia; family Dasyuridae; genus Antechinus; species Antechinus flavipes. The sequence goes on from NC_067400.1 coordinate 254,081,537, forward strand.
CTACTTACACTGTAACTTCTATTTAATTCTATGTTCAGATCATATCTAGATACTTTTCATCATCCATGTGCCATTCTTATCCATGACAATTGAAATGATCTGATTGGATACCCATTGAACCAAGAGTCCTAAAATAAAGGACGTTAATCTTTCTTCCATTTGGTTTTCCCTATATAGATTGTTCAGCTATTATATTTTAAAAGGTTAGGAATCTCAATGGTCCTGTACTATTCTTAGACTTTATGAAATCAGGACACTATGACATCCACAAAAGGAGATTCCATAAAGCTTCATCATCAACAGAAAATCCTTTTCCATTTGGGCTTTACATAGTATCCTCCATAAAAATGACAAAATCCCTCTGAAAATTACATCTCTCTGATATAATAATGATAATCGGAAAACCCCTATATAAAGTAACACACTATGTGAATGAAAAGATAATTTCTTTGTTGTAGAGAATAGTCTGATTATTCCCAGCTTATTTTTATTCAGGATAATATGCATGTGAAGAAAGGGATGTATAGCTTTTTTTTTGTTCATTTACTTTTGCCAACTTAATTTTTTTTAATAGTATTTTATTTTTCCATGCAAAGATGGTTTCCAACATTTACCTTTGCTAAACCTTTTGTTCCAAGTTTTTCTCCTTTTCCTTTCCCATACTCCTCTCCCCAAGACAGCAAGCAATCCAATATAGGTTAAACATGCACAATTTTTCTAAAATTATTTCCAAATTTGTCATGTTGTGCAAAAAAATTCAGATCAATTGCTGAAGGGTTGTGACTTGTCATACAGCTAGGAAGTGTTAAGTGTCTGAGGGCAAATTTGAACTCAGGTCCTCCTGACTTCAGGGCTGGTGCTCTATCACTGTGCCACCTAGCTGCCCCAATGTGTAGTTTTCTAATAAAAATTGTATGCAGATAAGAAAGTAGGCATTTGGTTTAACTGTTGTTTTAAAGAATCATGTCATATTTAACATGTATAAGACGACTACTTGCCATCTAGGGGAGGGGGTGAAGAGAGGGAAGGGAAAAAATCAGAACAGAAGTGAGTGCAAGGGATAATGTTGTAAAAAATTTTACTCAGGCATGGGTTCTGTCAATAAAAAGTTATAAATAAATAAAAAAGCAAAACAAACAAATAAATAAATAAATGGAAATAAAGAATCATGTCAGACAAGGCAACAGTAAAAACAGGCTTCAGTAAAACAGATAAACGAGGAAATTACATCTGGCTGAAAGTTACCATCAATAATAAATTCCAATTCTTAACATGTCATAACAAATAAAATACTATCTACATACTTTAAAAAAAAAAAAAAAAGCTAAATGGCAGCTATTGGAATAGTAGCATGAGTGCTAGGATTACAGTCAAGTAAACCCAAATTGATATAGTCATCTACTAGCCCTGGGCCCTGGACAAATTACTTAATTCTGCTTTGCCTCAGTTTTCTCAACTATAAAATTGAGAGAATAATACCATCTATCTCCACAGGCTTGTTGTGAGGATCAAATATGCTTTGCATTGTTATGGCCCAGAACTTGAAACAAGTGTTAAATCAATGGAATTGATAGAAATAGTTATCTAATTTAGCATGGTGCTTAACAATTCTCTAGTTCAGTACATGTACTTAGTACTTATTATAGTTCTACAAGATTCACATCTTTGATAAGAGAGCATATATAAGCTAGGATCCAGAAGTCAGAGAAGGCGGGGGGAGCTCAAACTCTCTGAACCAAGGCCAGACTGAAAGGCTCTCCAGAAAGCTGCTCAGCCCTCAAAAGGAGATAATAAAGGATCTGGACTATAAGAAAGCTAACCAGGCCACAGTAAAGGAGACAAGACTTGGAAAGAGACAATAAAGGATTTGGACTTTAACTCCTGGCTGCACTTGTGGTGATTACTGAACTGAAACGAAGGCTGCTCCAGAGACCCCAAGAAAACCTCAACAGAGAATATTACATTGCATAATTCCTAGCACAGTTAGTACTATGTAAATGCTCATTTCTTTTCTTTTCCTTCCTTTCCTTCTACCTAAATGTTTAAGAACCTGTCATAGTATTTTGGGTGAGAGTAAGAAAGTCAGAAAAACAGAAAAAGAACACATCAAATCCACAGCATGTGTGCTGAGTACACTCCTCCAGCATCACTATTTTCTTTACATAGAACAGCAATTAATAGAATGAAGGAAAATACACAATTAATGACCACAATTAGGACTGTCAATGTGATCACAACAATGAATGTCAACTAACTCATAAAACAGAAAAGGATGAAAGAGAATGGATGAAAAAGGAAAATGCAATAATATGCTATGGTTGAGGTTTGGTTTTATTTTTATTTTTTGTCTTTCTAAGAAAATCCAGTTGAAAAGAAAGCTTTACTCAATTAAGAGGAAAATCTATTATGCTTCAGCTGAAGTTATAAAAGGAATAATAATAACTTACCCATTTAGAGAAAACTTAACAAATTGATAAAATATATTTTACTTCAAGATAGCACAAACAATAAATGTCAATAATAAATATGTGCATACCAAATGACATAGCAGCTAAAGCTAAATGAGATACATGGAGAAATTCAGTAGAATTGTAACACCATTCCCCATTTCAATGTATCACTTTCAGAGATAGAAAAATTTAACCAAAGATTCAGGCCAGTTCCAATGGCCTTATGATGAATAGAGCCATCTGCATTCAAAGAGAGCACAGTGGAGAGTATTTTCACTGTTTTTTGTTGTTTGCTTGCATTTTGTTTTCTTTCTCATTTTTTTTCTTTTTAAATCTAATTTTATGCAGTATACTAATTGTAGAAATAGGTATAGAAGAGTTACATGTTTAACATATATTGGATTACTTGTCATCTGGGGGTAGATAGGGAAAAGAGAAGGGAAAAAAATTAGAATGCAAGGTTTTGCAAGGATGAAATTGAAAATAAAAAGCTCTAATTAAAAAAAAAAAAAAGGCTAACCAAAAAAGAAAGAACTTAAAGACCCAAATACAATCTGAGAAAAATTGTGTAAGATAGACTTCTGACAATTCTCAGACAAAGAAATTGAAACTATTTATAGAAATATGAAAATATGCTCCAAATCATTATCAGAGAAATGCAAATTAAGACAACTCTGAGATACCACTACACACCTGTCAGATTGGCTAGAATAACAGGGAAAGATAATGTGGAATGTTGGAGGGGATGTGGGAAAACAGGGACACTGATACATTGTTGGTGGAATTGTGAACACATCCAGCCATTCTGGAGAGCAATTTGGAACTATGCTCAAAAAGTTATTAAACTGTGCATACCCTTTGATCCAGCAGTGTTTCTATTGGGCTTATACCCCAAAGAGATACTAAAGAAAGGAAAGGGACCTGTATGTGCCAAAATGTTTGTAGCAGCCCTGTTTGTAGTGGCTAGAAGCTGGAAAATGAAAGGATGCCCATCAATTGGAGAATGGTTGAGTAAATTGTGATATATGAATGTTATGGAATATTATTGTTCTGTAAGGAATGACCAACAGGATGAATACAGAGAGGACTGGCGAGACTTACATGAACTGATGCTAAGTGAAACGAGCAGAACCAGGAGATCATTATATACCTCATCAACAATACTGTTTGAGGATGTATTCTGATGGAACGAGATCTCTTTGATAAAGAGAGCTTGAATTGATCAAAGATGGACAGAAGCAGCTACACCCAAAGAAAGAACACTAGGAAATGAATATAAACTGCTTGCATTTTTGTTTTTCTTCCCGGGTTATTTATACCTTCTGAATTCAATTCTCCCTGTGCAACAAGAAAACTGTTCGGTTCTGCACACATATATTGTATCTAGGATATACTGTAACCTATTCAACATGGACTGCTTGCCATCTGGGGGAGGGGGTAGAGGGAGGGAGGGGAAAAATCGGAACAGAAGTGAATGCAAGGGATAATGCTGTAAAAAATTACCCTGGCATGGGTTCTATCAATAAAAAGTTATTTAAAAAAAAAAGATTTCTGGCAATTACTGAACAGGAATTATAAAAGAAATGTGCATGTATGTATATTTCTCAGCTATGCATTTGTCATTGCTTAAAGGGAAAAAAATGGTGATTACAGGTGAAAGCATAAAAAACCTCATAAAAGAAAGAAAAACAAATATTAAGGAAATATTTTATTGAATAGAGTGAAATAAAATCATATTCAATAAAGGCCTAGTGAAGAATTTTTAAATAACAATAAATAATATGTATTAATAAATAATATAATTTTTTAAATGCCTTATTGGTGAAGTTGCAAAATTATCCAACCATTCTGTGCATACCCTTTGACCCAGCAGTGCCATCATTGGGTCTGTATCCCAAGGAAATCATAAACGAGGAAAAAGGACACATATGTGCAAAAATGTCTACAGCAACCCTTTTTGTGGTACCAAAGAATTGGAAAGGGAATGGATATCCATCAATTGGGGAATGGCTGAACAAGTTGTAGTACCTGAAGATAATGAAATATTATTGTACCATAAAAAATTATGAAAGGCCTGGAAAGAGTTACATGAACTGATGCTGGAGAGAAACAAGCAGAACCAAGAATATATTGTACACAATAACAGCAAGAATGTGTGATGATCAACTATGAAAACCTTGGATCTTCTCAGAAGTTCAGTGATCCAAAGCAATCTCAACAGACTTTGGATAGAAAATGCTATCTGCAACTAGAGAAAGAAGAAACTGAATGTAAATCAAGACATGATATGTTCACTGCTTTTTTAATCTCCCCCATGGTTTTTCCTTTTTGTTCTATTTTTTCTCTCTCCCAACATAATTCATAAAACAATATGTATTAAAAAATAAACTTTAAAAAAATGTTTAAATAACAAGAAGAAACAACTCCAAACACTTCCATCAGCAAAAGAAAGAACAAATCAACAAATTGGGCATACAACAACAACAATAACCAAAAAAAAAAAAAAAAAAAACAGAAAACAGAAAACAAACAGAAAATCTGAAGATCAAACAAGAGATTAATAAAAATGAAAGTAAAAAAATAAATAACCCTGAATATATAAGAACTATTGAAGAAGGGAGCAATTAAGAGAGGAAAATTTGATTTTAAAATAAAGAGGAAAACCAAATTGCCAGTTTCAAAAGTACAAAAGAAGAACTAATAACCAAAGAACAAATCAAGAAAATGATGGAAACTTTTCTCTAAGGGTATGTTGACTATTTAACATGTAAAGGACTGCTTGCCATCTGGGGGAGGGGGTTGAGGGAGGGAGAGGAAAAATCAGAACAGAAGTAAGTGCAAGGCATAATGCTGTAAAAAATTATCCTGGCATGGGTTCTGTCAATAAAAAGTTATTTAAAAAAAAAAAGAGTATGTTGATAAAACTGGCAAAAGTGAAACTAATATTTACAAAAACATAAACTAAAATGCAGAAATTATCAGGAAAAAATATAGAATTTAAACAATCCAGAAAAGAAACTGAGCAAGCCATACGTGAACTTTCAAAGTAAAAAAGATTCCAGGATCAAATGGACTTAAAATTTAATTAAACACTTAAAGTAAAATTTAATTCCAATATTTCAGAAAAATCAAAAATGGGAGGCGGAGGCGGAGGCGGGGACGGGGGCGGGGGGGAGAGGAGGAAGGAGGGAAAGGGGAAGGAATTCTACTAGTTTTCTTTTCTGACAAATATATGATCTTGACCAGAGAGTCAAACTAGAAACCAATATCTCTAAAGACCTTTGATACAAAAAAAGTTAAATAAAATTTTAGGAAAAAAAGGTTTCAGCAACAAATCCCAAAATTTATATACCAGATTGGATTTAAATTCAAAATGAAAGGTAAATAAGTAAAACTGACTATATGAATGAGAATAAAAATCATATAATCATATAATTATCAATACTTCTAGAATAAGATTTTAATAGTAAAACTATAGAAAACAAAAGAATAAATAGATCATTACGTAATATACCCAGTAGTATCTATTAAAAAGCAATAATCAGCCTTAATCAGATAACATTATCTGTAATGGAGATTAACTCATGGCCTTTGTAGTAAGAGTAGAGATACAGTAAGAATGTACATTATCACCACTTGGTATACTGCTAAAAATTCTTGCTATAGCAATAATGTAAGAATAAACAAGAAAAATAAGCTAAGCCTATGCAAAGGAAGAAAAAATTATTTTTAGATGATACAGTGATTTGTTTCCTTAGAGTACCCTAGAGAACCAACCAAAAACTAAATGAAACAATCAAAAACAGAATATATAAAATATTTAGGATTCTATCTACCAAGCCAGACATAGTACACAACTCCAAACTATTCTTTAGAGAAATATGTTTTAAATATTACAGAATTATTAATTGGTTATGGGTAAGCAGCACTATCATAATCAAAATTATAATACCCTAAATCCCTTAACCTATTCCATGCCATAATAATCATATTTCCACAGGATTATTTTAGAAAACTAAGGAACAAAATAATCCATGAACTTCAACTAAAGGAATGAAAGATCACAAATCCCAAGGTAGCTAATGAAAGGAAAAGGAAACCTAGCAATATCATCAAGATGATTTGGTATTGATTAAGAAATAAAGTAGATCAGCAGAACAGAATAAGGAAACAACATATAAACAAAAACAAAACTAGCAGTCTAGCATTTGATCAGTCCAAAGATTCAAGATACTGGAAAAAGGTTTCACTGTTTGACAAAAATGCCTTGGAAAATTGGAAATTAGTTTAGCAGAACTAGACTAACGCCTTATACCATAATCAAGTTGAATTCTAATACATACGAGACTTAAACATTAAGGATAATATCATAAAAAACAAATTATAGAAACAAAAAAAAATTACTTTTTAGGACTATGAATAGTAAAAAAATTCCTGACCAACCCACATATATGCAAAAATGTTTCTAGCAGCCCTTTTTGTAATGGCAAGGAACTGAAAACTGACTGGATACCCATCAGTTGGAAAATGACTGAATAAGTTATGATATGTAAATGTAATGGAATATTATTGTTCTATAAAAAATGATCAGCAGGATGATTTCAGAAAAGCCTAGAGAGACTTACATGAACTGATACTAAGTGAAGTGAGTGGAACCAAGAGAATATTATACACAGCAACAACAAGATTATGATGATGATCAATTCTGATGGTAATAGCTCTTTTCAAAAGCAAAATGATTCAGGCCAGTTACAATGGTCTTGTGATGGAGAGAGCCATCTGCACCCAGAGGACTATGGGGACTAAGGACTAAGTGTGGATCACAACATAGTATTTTCATTTTTTGTTGTTTACTTGCATTTTGTTTTCTTTCTCATTCCTCCCCTTCCCCCCGCTTTGGATCTGATTTTTCTTGTGCATCATGATAATTGTAGAAATACATATAGAAGAACTACATGTGTTTAACATATATTGGATTACTTGCCATTTAGGAGAGGGGAGTAGGAGAAAGGAAGGGAGAAAAAAATTTGGAACACAAGGTTTTGCAAGGGTGAATACTGGAAACTATCTGTACATGTTTTGAAAATAAAAAACTTAAAAAAAAAATAAAGCTACATAAATGCCTTTAAAAATGCAAAAAGAAAAAAAAAAAGAATTCCTGACCAAATAAGGGTTATCGAAGACCACAGAAGAAAAAATATATCATACTAACTCCTAAGCAAGGTAGAATATCAAAATTCAATGAAAGTACAAAGTACCAAAAAATCTGTAAGGAGATACAATTCTAATAACATAAAATAAGAAAGGAACAATAAGTTAAATTAGAAAATGGAAAATCTGCCAAGAAAGGAAAATAATAAATTTAGAAAGAGCGATGATAAAATAGGCAAAGTAAATTAATCAAGGCATTTGGTTGATTGAATTGATCCAATCATTCTGGAAAACAATTTCGAATTCTACTCCAAAAATTATTAAACTATGCATATCTTTTGACTCAATGATAATGCTACTACACATATGTTCCAGAGAGGTAAGAAGGAAAAAAAGAAAAGAATTAATTCTTTTTGTAATAACCAAAGCAATGAAAGTTGAAGGCATATCTATCTATCCAATGAAAAAGGACTAGACAAATTTTTGTTGAATGTAATAGAATATTATTGTACCACACAAAATGATGAAGGAGATGGTTTCAGGATTGTTACCAGAGACCATAACACCAGGTAATTATTAAGCAAGACACCTAGGACTCTTTGACAAACCTAATCCTGTACCAATTCTCTGCCTAAATACAAAATTCAAAAACAGAACATAAGTCATCAGGCTCCTTTTATCTCATCCTCCAACTCTACAGGTTCCAATAGGTTGGGGGCCCCTTTAATTAGCAAATTCTCACCTTCTATCTCTAATGATCTGTGAATTTAAAGCCTAATTAAAACTCTTCTATCACATCCTCCAACATCTTAGCTCAACAAAGTATGACCATCCTCAAATTACTATACTTACATAGCTTCACCCTTTATGCCCTTTAAAAGTGCTTATTTTGTTACTGGAAAATCCTCCTATATGGAGAATCTAGTAAGTTTTCTTCTGGGAGAACAGCAATGACACATAATGGAGGCACTCTGCAAAGACTGTAGAACCGTCTGAAGATAGTTCTGGATAATAATCACATGACTAGAGGAAAAAAGGAATAAGTATTTAACAGGCACCTATGTGACATGTACTATGCTAAGCACTTTACAAACATTATCTTATTCAATCCTCACAACAACCCATTTTACAACTGAAAAAACCAAAGTAATCACACTGCTAGCAAAGGTCCTAAAGCAGGATTTGTCTCAATGCTTTCAGAGTTGTTGTTTTTTTTTAATTATTAACTAAGAACCTCTAGATTTTACCTATATTTCTAAGTGTGTTTCTATTTCAAGTCTCTTTAAAGAGATTACCTATGAATTATTTTTTTACTTTGTCTTATAATTCCAATAATTTGGATCAGTTTTCTTTTAGAATTTCCTGTGGTATCCAAGTTTACAATTTGTTATATTTCAAGAAATGCAATGATTCTTAAATTCTCATATTGTTTTAAAGGTTAATTGCTTTTGATAACAGATACCTTATTTACTCATTTAATTTTTCAATTTTTTGTCTTTGTTCCAAAAACCTGTTATTGCATCATTAAATTTAATATTAAATTTTGCTTACTATATTCTCATTTCAGGGCATCTACTGCTTAGATAAGCACTTCTATTTTCTGTTCTTTGTGATTTTTTCCAATCTTGTGAGGGAAAAGGGGAAAAGGGAGAACAGGAGGAAGGGGGAATTGACACAAAATATTATAAAGAGTAATTACTGCAATGCTACTTCTTTTGGAACATTATCTTGAGATTCTTTTAGTCTCCATAGTATTTCTTCACTCTTTATATGTATGGTTAAAAATATTAACAAGATTTGAGGGTTTTTTTTAATCTATAATTTTTTTCTTTGCTTCCTTTAGGTACTTTGTATATTGATCCCTTAATGCCTTTACAATTATTTTGCCCTTCCAGGACAGATGTCTTCTATATAGAGTTGGTCCATTATACATTTTCCCCCATAATTTTGTTCTCTTTCATGCCATTTTTACCTCTTCTTTTATTCTTCAGGACTATAATATGAGAGATCACTACAGTCTGTTGTCCGTTTCCCATTTTGTCAATATGTTCAAATAATTCAAGGCTAAATCTTTTAGACTATATGCAATTTTGAGGAAGATTCTGGGAAGATGATGGAATAGGTTGGTAAATTTCAAGCTCTCCCAATTTTACTATACAGAACAAATTTGTGCCTCGGGGTGAATATATACCAGTGGAAAAACCTAGAAGAGTTGGAGTAAAACAAGGATCCTCCAGATACAGTCTAAGATCTGAAGAAAGACCAGGGCCTGAGATTAACTTCTATGAAATGCAAACGCACCTGGGGTAGCATAAACACTCAGTAGGGAACCCTGGGGCTAGTTGGATAAGACTAGAGCTTCAGCAGGAATCATAGAAATATTCACCTCATAGGCCTTTTGTGGAATCAAGGTCCAAGTTCAGGAAGACTGAGGAAACTTCACTGATTGGGAAAGGCAGGCTGAGCTATGCTGGGAGATGCAGCCCAGGACAAGAAGGAACAAGCTTCCTTCAGTGCAGAGGAAGAGGGGTAGGGGCACTGGGGTTCTGGGCACTTGCAGGATAGTAAAGCTCTTGTTTTGGGGTTCCTGGCCAGAGAAGAACTAAAGTAAAGTCAGATACTAATACTTCTTATTTTTAAAAAAATTAGCATAGAAAAAAGAACCTTATCATAGAAACAGACTATAAGAACAGAGAAGACTGAAGTTCATCTTCAGAGAAGGTCACTGAAGTAAAAAAAAAAAAACTTCTGTCCCAAAGAGTAACAAGAAATGGCTCCCTACCCAGAGAAAATGTATAGAAGAACTCAAAGAATTAAAAAATCAAATGAGAGACATTGAGGAAATTTTTTTTAAGCAAAGAGACAGCTAGGTGGGGCAGTGAATAGAGCACCAGCCCTGAAGTCAGGAGGACCTGAGTTCAAATTTGACTGCAAACATTTAATACTTCCTAGCTTTTTGACCCTGGACAAGTCACTTAACCCCAATTGCCTCAGCAGAAAAAAAAAAAAAGCATCCAAGTACAAGATTATGAAAAAGTTAAAACTAGAAAGGGAGATACACAGTCTCAAAGATGAAAATAAACTATTTGAAAGTTAGACTTGGGCAAGCATTCAAGGCAAGCCAATGATGCTATGAGAGATCAAAAAATGTCAAAATTAATTACAAAAGATGAAAAAAATAGAACAGAATGTGAATCATAAGAAAAACAACACATCTGGAGAACATATCAAAAGAATATAAGAATAACTGGAGCACCTGAAAGTTGTAACCAAAAAAACAAACAAACAAAAAAAAAAAAAACCTTGAAACAATAATGCAAGAAATAATTCAAAAAAATTGTCCTGGAGTGATAGAACATGAGAGAAAAGTAAAAAAGAAAAAATGCACTGATCACCACCTCAAAGAAATCCTTTGTAGAAAACAGATAGGGGGCAGCTAGATGGTGCAGTGGATAGAGCACTAGCCCTGAAGTCAGGAGGACCTGAGTTCAAATATGACCTCAGACATTTAACACTTCCTAACTGTGTGATCCTGGGCAAATCACGTAACCCTAGTGGCCTCGGCAAAAAAAAAAAAAAAAAAAAAAAAAAAAAAAAGGAAAATACATAGGAAAATAATTGCTAAATTTCAAAACCCTCAAAGAGAACATTTTGCAAGAAATAAGAAAAAACCAATTCATTTTTGGAGCTAGTTATAATTGTACAGGACTTATCAACTACCACAATAAAAGACTTTAAGACTCATATCTACCGACCATCAAAAGAATGAGGCCTCCAGCAAAATTATCTATAGTATTGAATGAAGAAAAAATGAAGATTCAATGAACTTGCAGATTTTCAGGACTTTCTATCAATCTTAATAGAAAATTTAACATATAGCAGCCAATATCAAAGATCAATTTCAAGGAACTCAAGATGGATTTTTTTAACATGGAAAATTTATAGCATATGTTTTAGATCGACATCAACAAAACAACAGTTCAAAAGAAAGACTGAGGTAGAATTAAGGTAAATATAATAATCTGTCATACAAATGAGGTGCAGAAGAAGAATAGACACAGGCATTAGAGGAGGGAGGAGGGTTCATAGTTCTGAAAACCTATCACATCAGGAATGAGTTAAATAGGCCACACTAAATAATATATATACTATGAAGGGAATAGCAATAGCACCTTATAAAAATCTATAATTAAATAAGTGGAGAGGTATGGGCAGACCAGGAAGCAAAGGGTATAGGAATAAGAGAGGAATCCATTAATAGGGGAGATTAAGTAATAAGGCAAATTAGGTGCAAAATTTAAGCAAAGAGTCAGTAGGGATAGGAAAAGTGTGTGTGTGTGTGTGTGTGTGTGTGTGTGTGTGTGTGTGTGTGTGTAAATGTGTCTATGCATGTGTACATATATATTTACATATATATATATAAATATATGTTTTCTTAACTACAGCCTGCTTCAAAGTAGTGGAAGGAATGAAAGGGGAAAAAAGAATAAAGTAAAAAAGGTGTGCAGTGGAGAACAAAAGAACAATTTACAAGGAAGTAATGAAAAGATGAACACTCATGAATATAATTTTTCTATTAATATATATACTTTCTTGAACTGGCATTTGTTGTTATATATTTTGAATCTTCTCTGATGTGCTGCTGGACACATGACAATGTTCTCTTCTGTTTCATCGTGTTTTGTATTTCTTTTCTGATTTTCTTTTTTCCTATTCTGTTTCTTTAAATAAAATAAATTTGGAAAAATTAAAGTAAACTATGCAATTTTTATTAGTACTTTTGTATTTTTACAAATTTTAACCTTAGTTTTAATCAGTTGATCATCTTACTGTACTATACAGCTGACTCACTAAAAATTCCCATATCAAAAAACAATTCTTTTGTGGTTTATGAATTATAGTCAATTCTTTTGTGGTGATCTTTTTTTGGTGATCACAATATCCAGACCCTACCAGCTCTTTTTTTTTTTTTTAAATAAATAACTTTTTTTTTTTTGACAGGACCCATGCCAGGGTAATTTTCAACATTATCCCTTGCACTCACTTCTATTCCAATTTTTCCCCTCCCTCCCTCTACCTCCTCCCCCAGATGGCAAGCAGTCCTATACATGTTCCAATCTGCCACAGTATATTTGAACAAGTCTTTGATCTGTCTCATTTTTTCCACCCAAACTACTCTTTCCCAAATATTTCTCCTCATTTTCACATTATCCCATCTTTGCACTGAATTTGCCAAAGATGAGTTTATTTGTGATTTGATTAGGAAAGTGTTATCAAACAGTTCTTAGTGAATTTCTTTATCACTTTGTCTGCAATAAGTGATGTTAATGTATAATATGCAATTACCTTTACCAAACTGAAGTTTACTTAGAACCTAAAACCATCATTCTCAGCACCTCTGCCCTCTCTCCTACTACCTGTCATGGACAGAGTGCAGATAGTGGGGGACTGCATAGAACTGAGAGTCATGTTTAAGATGTCACTATAAATATAACTTTTTGAAATCTATGATACAAAAAACAAAAATTGACTATTAGAAGAATTTATATTCCTGAATGATACTAATGAGGGGGAAAAGAAATTAGAGACATTTATAGTTAAAGAAATTAGAAAATGAACATATTAAACCTAGAAATAACATCTCTACGATGACTGAGGAATGCCTGAGTAGACTATTACACAAAGGCAAAGCAATATTACTGGATAAGGAATGCGCCAATCATCAAGATATATATTGCCATGGATATAAAGTGATAAATAGATATAAAAGCAATATCAAAACAATCAAGACAACTATATAAACAAAATTTTAAAACAAATAACCACATACAATTCTCATAAAATACTATTACTGGTCTCTTATTCAGTTCACCAAAAAAATTTTTTTATTTTGTACTGCACATTACAAGACAATAGAAAAGACTACTTCATTATCACATTATCACAAATAAGTTTCAAATTCCTTAAAAGCAGCCTTAGCTTGTCCACAGTTTATAAGATTAATTATCCCCAATTACATTAAAGCTCATTCAAGTTATAACTGTTGGTAGGCTAATTTATGTAGAATATGACATTTATGTTTTCCCAAACATCAGTATGTGTTCATTAATAACAAGAAAATATTAAGAGTGATGTTCTAAAAGAAATGACCCCCCAAAATTTAAGTTATCCTTAAAACCAAAAGAATAAATTTAAGAAAGGAGTGAAATTGGCAATACAAAATTTCTAGACATTTTAAGACAATGAGAAAAGAGAAAGAAAAAGATGGTGTTTTTGTGAGGGGTGGGGTACATGTGTGTAAGTATGTGTGTATATATGTGTGACATGTATATATATGTATGTAGTAACTTCCTTTTTTAGGAGAGAAAATTATAAAACTGATATTTGAGATAAAAAGAATGTTACATAGAACTTTTCATTTGAAAGATATAAAATGCACTACATAGGGTGCTCCAAAAGTTTTAGTGCAGTTTTCTATTAAAGCCTAAGCTAAAATTGTAATTTGATTTGTATATAAAATCAATATTTTTAGCATATTTACATATGGGAATATGTAGGAGATTAATTATCAAAATATGCTGAAATCTACAAAAATTAACATTTTTATTACTAATTTGAGGGAAAACCTGAAAGAACTTCTAGGGAAAAAAAGTTTTCCTACCTTCTCTACAATACTTCTAATTTGAAAGTTAACAAATTCAGTCTTTCCCCTCTTCCCTATATATTAATTTGTATATAATATAAAAGTATTAGGAAGAAAGGGAAAAGTTTGTTGTACTACTTCAAAAGTGAAATGTCACTCCTAGCCCTACTTACAAGGCATATCATACAGGAATATGAACTATTTAGGGAAATTTCTAGTTCCCAAATATATAGCAAGATGACCAAACATGAAAATTCATATCTCTAAGGAAATTGTAAGAATTTTAAAACTAAAGGAAGATCAAAAGAACTTGCTGCATTTAATCCAAATATCTCATATCTAAGTGTGATAAAATCAGAAGAAAGGGAACAGTGCAATTGATTAGAGTAGAGAACGCATTCTGTTTTGTTGGAACACAAATACTTCTTAAAACTGGGAGACAAGCATTTCATTTTATTCACATATGAGGAAGCAAAAAGGTGAAAGAGAAGACCAGATAAATAGTGGTGAGTAAGCTATAAGTGCATTTTATAACAAAACTCTCTGTCAGCTCATAAAAAATAATACATTTACTGACTTTTCACAAAGACAGATGATGGTAACATCAAGCCTTCAAAATTTCCACAATTCAGATAGTTATTTCAGTTATTCGGTATCATTCTAACCCTATCATTTGTGAATAAGAAGGGATTCACCAAAGCACAATAAAACTAAAAAGATTACATATAATGACATATGAGGGAGATCAGTCAATAATAAAAGAGGGAAAAAGAAGTTAAACTACCCTTCAAATGTCTCACTTTCTATTCAGTTTTATTAATTAAAAAGTGAAAATCTGAAAAACTATGCCATCGATTACAATTTGTCTACATCTTCAAATAAGATCACATACAAGGAACTTGTATTCTTAACTATATCCATTTTCAAAAGCATTATTGAGAGTCCATCATTAGCATGAAAGATTGAATGCATTAAAGAAAAAAAGCAGTACCAGTATAAGAATATTTTTTAAAAAGAAGGGGAGGAGGAGGGCAGGGATAAAATTTTAGAGAAACCCAACTGTGAAGCAATACAATCTTATATTTAAATGAAATAAAGAGTTATGGTGAACTTTCTTTTTTTTTGATGTTTCTAATAAATAAACGATATATATGTACAGTTTTTTAAATCAAATACTCAATCCTAAATGATTAAATGAAAACAGTTAAAGTAACACAAAAATCAAAAATTATACAGAAAAAAAATTACACAGAAAGTTCTATTTCTTTTTCTTATTCTGAACTAACAAACCAAAATAAAGCTGAGATGACAATGAAAATAACCTTGTACCACAGGAGAAAGTAAAAACAAAAACCCTAAGAAACTTAAGTTCTCATGTCAATTTTGCTACATTGCCAATGAAAATCTTATGCAAACAAAACCTTTAAGTTTTAATAACACTCTTTTCAACACAGATCTCATGTGACCATTTATTAAATAACCAAAATATTTAATTTGTCTAGCACTAATTTAAACCAGATCCTTAAGAATATATGAATATCAATTAACATAAAAAGAAGCATTTAAAAACTTTGTAAACCCCATGAAAATTTTCTATTTTGTGGATTCTTATTTACTTATTATTTCATTCTTCAGATGAAAGCAGATTAAAGAATGAGCAAAATAAACTGAGATTATTCTTAGGTTTAAGAAATTAATTGACCTCTTCTTTACTGTGATACTTCCACCATTCTCAAATTACCTCAAGCCTGAACTTAATAGCAATAGCCTGCTGGTTTATTTCCCTGCCTCAAGTGTCTCCCTATTCCAGTCTATCCCAACTCAACTATCAAATGTATGTTCCTAAATAGCTATGTAACCCTTTTAATCAATCAACTTCAGTGGTATCTTACTACTTCCAAGATCAAATATAAATCCTGTTTGGCACTCAAAGCTCTTCACAACCTGGTCCCTGTTTACCTTTCCAGGCTTCTTAGACCTTACTCATCTTTCATGTACTCTGCAATCTAGTAACATTAAACATAATTCTATATTATAACTCCATGCATTTTCACTAGCTGTCCCCTGGAAAATTGGCCTCTCACCTCTTTCTTGGCTTTCTGACATCCTTTCAAGTCCCAGATAAAATTCGTTTAATTAATGCTAATTAAGGAGGATCAGGAAAGGCTCCTTTTTAAAGAAAGCACTAATGCTAATGCTTTCCTTCTGTGAACTATTTCCAAATTATACTACTTACATATTATTGGTAAATAATTGTTTACATACTGTCTCCTCCATTAGATTGTGAGCCCCTTTAGAACAGAGACTGTCTCCTTAGCATGGATCTTAGCACCTAGTAGGTACTTATGAAGGCACCTTAGCTGATAGAATGACAATCAAGAATGTAGTAAATAGGATCAAATGTCAAAAATAAGGCAAAAAATTTAAAAAAAAAATACAACAAAAAAGTGGCAGCAGTTACTTTTTATGGTGAGAGAGAACTAAAAATATTAGGAGGGAGAGAAGTGAGGAAGGGAGATAGGAAGGGAAAAGGAGGGAGGGAGGGCAACATATGACCAGAGTATCTGAGGCAGGATCCAAATTTTGGTTTTCTTGATGCCGAGAGTCCTGTGATTTAACTACTGTTCCACCCAGATTCATTTTAAATCACTAAAAAGTAAAATAAGCCAACTTAAATCTTAACATTCATTACATGTTTGTTTTGGTTTTTTTAAGAATTAAAAAAAAAAAAAAAAAGAATTTGAGAAGGTTCACTTATAGAATTAAATGCTGACTGAGAAAAATAAGGAGAAAAATTCAAATTAAAGAACTAAAAAAACTTTAAATTTCAAACAAAAACAGAAAAACACTAACAAAACAGAAAAACTTAATGAAAATGCTAGGAAGTTGGTTCCATATAGAACCAACAACAAAAAATACACACAAATTAAAAATAAATTAAATTTATTATGGACCATAATGGAGTAACTGCCACCATAAAGGCATAGAAAAATAGTTTCTTTACCAAATAATCTTATAGAAATGAAAGTTGGATTCTAGTTAAAAGGAAAACATAGAAAATTGGAAGCAACCTATCTCCTTATTTTATGGATATATTTTTGAAAGAGATGGGAAAAGCACAATAAAATTACTCCTTAAAATTAAGCAGGGCCAATCTGAAAGTGAAAGTATGAACTACAGAATAAATCTTTTAAAGAAATGCATTAGTATTGCTTTGCATAACTATATCAACTCCATCAAATCTAATAAAAACAATATCTTATCATTTCACAAAAAAACTTTTAAAAATGAAAACTATTTGCTATTAGCCCATGATTTAAAATATCTGAGGAAGACTAAAAATATTTCTTTCTTCTAAACATTTTAACCAGGTTATCTTGTTTATACTATTACTTTGTGAATTTTTTCTTATAAATAATTCAATGATTAACATAGATATGCCAGATCATATTATAAAAGATTCCTATTTAGTGATATCCAAATATTGAGGTTTCTTTACATGTGGGTTTCTACTTCAAACAATATTTTAATAGATTTAGCAATACTATACAAATGGGAGAGTTAATAAGAAAAAATAAATTCAGCCAGCTGCATAATATTTCAATTGGAAAACTTATAGTAAACATCTTTAGTTAGACCCTAATAACTTTTTTCTATAAGGGTCTATATACTAAAACTGAGTTAGGCACTTCATTTCCAAAAACTCATGACACCTTTAATCAAAGTTGTCAACAAACCCTTCAATAGCATCAAAACAAAAATGAGATAATACTTGCAAATTGAAGTCCTTTTTTATCTTTGTAAAAAAAACAATGTGGACAAAGCACTGACCTGGAATAAAATCCCACCTCTGACAGTTACTCCTTGTGTAACCTTAAACAAATTACTTGATATCTATGGGCTCACTTTCCTCATATGTGAAATAAATTATACTAAAAGGTCTCTGAGATTCTTTCAGAGATCCTATGATGCTAAGACCCAAAGGAACCATGATATTCCATCTGAGGATAAAAATTTCCTAAACATTTTTAGACTTAGGGTCAGATGAATTAGTTTATTTTCCTAGTTAAAATATACATTTTTGAAAGCAAGAAACTTTCTTTTAATTGTTTAAATCTAGAGTATGCTGTTATTATAAAAGAAAAAAAATACCAAAAGAAAGATGGCTAGTAGTTTCCATTGGCTGCCAAGCTCAGAAAAATCCAACAAAAATGAATACTATTTTAAAATGCATTTTTTGGTATATTAGAGCCAGTTCAACTGCCTCCTTTTGTTATACATTCAGTGTGAACACTGAAAGCTTAAAAATCAACACAGTGACAAACTACAACTCAAGGCTTGATTTATTGTGTGTGTGTGTTTTTTTTTAATTGTCTAGACTTAAGGAAATAATAGAGAAAATGTTAATAAAGGTTAAACTCAAAAGTGAGTGGAACATACATTTTTCTCTCCAGAGAGCCAGCTATTATGCATTTACCAGCACATCCTATTCCTGTTGTACATGGAGAATATCTTCTATGTTCATTTAAAAAATATAATTCAGAGCAAAGGAATGCCATTTGTAGTTACAGGACAATTCATTATCTAATATGAACTAAATCAGCCTAGATAACCAGGAAAACAGCAGGAACAAAAGTAAACACCCTGTAATAGAAAAATTCTTCCACCTGAGAAATCTAAAAACTATCCCAATGCTGAACTTCTTATTAGGTATAGCAGAAAAAGAAAAGCAAGGTATACAAGGCAATAACATAGAAATTATTTAGACAAGATAGTTCAAAATCAGATCTCTTGAAGTGTTAATTTCAAAATGAATTTAAAAAAGTCTAAAGAAGGCATAAAAAAATACGAAGGACCATAAATCAAAAAAAAGTGGGAGGGAAATAAAAGTGATTAATGAAGAAAATGAAAGTAAGAAATCCTTTTTTTTAAAGAGAAAATTAATAAAAAGTAAAAAGCAAAAAGAATTTTAAGTAGAGGAGAAGAAGGGTTTTACTTAACTTCTTAATTATTAAGAAAAAAAAATCCCATATTAGGAAATAAAGTGACAAATGGGGGTAGAATAAGTTTATTAAATAAACTTAAAGAACAATTAATACTAATGCTTCACAAATTATACCCCCAAATTGTAAAAGCAAACATAGTCCTAATACACAAACCAAGGAAGGATAAGGGAAAGAAAGAGAATTACAGGCCAATATTACTAATTAATTTCTATTTAAAATGTTTAAATAAAATCCTATTGAACAGATCACAACAATTCACTCAAGAAATGCTTATTCCTTCTGACCAAGTTGGATTTATAATAGGAAAGGCAAGAATGATTCAACATTAAAAAAGCAATAAACAATATTATATTAAACACAGAAATATCCCAAAACACTTGATTATAAGTGTATATACATAGTGTATATATACAATAGATGCAAAAAAAAAAAAATTTGACAAAGAACAACACTCAATTATATAAAACAAAACCAAAAGACCCTCTTACAAAAGTATATACATTAAAGGCACCATTATAATATAATAAAAAGTATATAACTATCTAAAAGGAAAAGCAAGTATCATATGATAAGGGTTGATTAACTAAAATTCTTACCAATAAATTCAAAGATAAAACAAGAATGCTTACTATCCCTGATAACTACTGTTCTAGACCTGCTAGGCATAGCACTTACACAAGAAAGAAATGAAACCTATGAAGATAGACCAAGGAGATAAAACTATTCATTTTACTAGTGACACAATAAGTTATTTAGAAAATTCGAGGCAAACAGAAAAGATACTGAGACAATTGATAGCTTCAGTAAAATAACAGGCTACAAAAGAAATCTTCATAAATCAACTACATTTCTATATAATAAAATCTAAGTAGTAATAATAGAAAGGGACATCCTATTCAAAATATTTAGGAAATGCAAGAAATATTTGGGGATAAATCTACCAAAACAGACAAAATATTCAATTATAAAATGTTTCTAAAAGAAAGAACGAACTATTTTAAAAACTAGAATAATATTCCTTGTAAAAGGGTAGGTTGTGCCAATGTAATTAAAATGAAAATATTAACAAAGTTAATGTATAGTCTTAGAATTCTTCATATCAAGTTATCAAAGGAATATTTTATCAACGAAAAGAAACTGACAAAAATTAAGCTTAAAATCAACATCTCACACCATATTCTATAAGAAATTCAAAATGATTTTATTATTATTAATATTATTATTAAATATATCATTTTACAAACTAGAAGAAAAAGAGATCATGTAGCTTTCACAGTTCTAGGTAAAGATTAAATTTCTTAAGCATACAAATGCTAGAAGTAATTACAAAAGATAAAATAGATAATTTTGATTATATGAAATTGAAAAGCAAACAAAATTAATGCATTTAAAAAGGGAAGCAAGCAACTCAGAAAAATCTTTTTCAAATTTTTTTGATGAGGGGCAACTAGGTGGCATAGTGGATAGAGCACCAGGCTGAAATCAGGAGGACTGGAGTTTAAATCTGGTCTCAGTCATTTAACACTTCCTAGGTGTGTGACTCTAAGCAAGTAGCATTTAATCCCAATTGCCCCAGCAAAAAAAAAAAAAAATTCTTTGATGAGGAATTGATATTCCTTCTTGGATATCTTGGATACACAGACAATAGGTGCATATATAATTATAAGTATATATATTGACATATCTTACAAGACTAAGAAAAAATTCTCCAATACAAAATGGTCAAATGATATGAACAGTTTTTCAAAGAACTACAAACTATTAACAACTATGTGAAAGAATCCTTTACAATGCTATTATTAGAAGATATACATAACATCAAAATATCCCAAAAACCTTAGCTCACAACCAGGAAGTTGGAATAGATAATAAAAGATAGTAATAGGAAGATAGGAATAATATTGTTGGTGGAGTTGGGGGATTTCATTTTATGCAAATCAAGTGACTAAAAATGTCCATACCAGTTGACCCAGATTTTGTACTGCTCATCATATATACCAAAGAGATCACTGACAAAAACTTTCTGATATACACCAAATTATTTATAGTAGCACTTTTTGTGGTAGCAAAGTATCAGAAATAAAATTATTGCTCATCAATTAGGGAACGGCTCATCAAATTATGTAACTTGATATAGTACATACTATGTTGCAACAATAATGAATATGATAAAGTTTAAAAAAAAAAACAACAACCATGGAACTATTTACATAATTAGAGGCAAATTGAAGAAGTACCAAATATATATATATATATATATATATATATATATATATATATATATATATACACACACGATGGCCATATATATACATATATATGAATAGAAACAAACACAAAACAGTCGGCCAATAAGCTTTCATTAAGCCCTTATTATGTACTAGGAACTATTATATACTAGAAATACAAACAGAAGCAGAAAAATGGTGCCTTGGGAAGCCTATGCTCAAGTGAGAAAAGACAACATATATAAAGGAGGGAATTACTAGAAGGCACCCAGCTCAGACAGCATGGTAGACAAAGTCTTATGGAGATGAGTCAGAAGTATAACCTAGGAAATAATCAAGAAGTTTTTGGCCCAGGTCTCCTAAATTGGAGGATCTTGGAGGAGCCAATTAATCAGAGAAAGATGCCTCTGGGATTGAGGATAGTACTAAAAAAGTGGTATAGAAGTAGAGTTTCCATAGTGAAGTGGTTTCTGTGGCATGGAAGAAAAAATTCAGAATTTCTAAGACTAAAGCAATCCTCAGGGCAAAAGTTATATCCAAAGAGAGAGGAACAAATATCAGCAGGGAGTCAAAATAGTTGTATAGTCTCATGTTCCTATAGGAAGCTTAGATTTGGAGATGTATTAAGACACATACTCTGGTCAAATGTTGCAAAACTATAAAGAAAAAGCATGGACCCAATGAAGAAAATAAAAGAAGACAGCCTTATCCTACTACATTACAAAAGTAGGAACATTTCATTTTCAGATTTTTTCACTGTATTAATACAATTAGCTGATTTTCTTTTCTTTTTCCTTAAAACTCATCATTACTCATAGAGGATCATTACTTATATACTCTCTAGGAGAGGGAGAATAATGGGAGAAATTCTAGTGATGTAAAATATATATATATATCAATATAATTTTATTTTTTAAAGCTTTTTATTTTCAAAATATATGCATAGTTTTCAACATCCACCCCTGAAAAACTCTATATTCCAAATTTCTTTCACCCTTCCTTCTCCTCACCTCTTCCTTTAGATGGCAAGCAGTTCAATATATGTTAAATCTGCAACAATTTTATCTTTTATTTATTGCATGAATAAAGTTGATTCAGTTCCTAATCACAAATGGTCTAATGTCACTATAAATAGAAATCCTATACTGAAAGCCAAAAGATCATAAAAACACAGAGAGATCATTAATCTCACTACCCTAAAAAGATCCAGAATTTCATTGCCCTAAAATTAAGACACTTGAGTAGTTTTATAAATACCTTGGCTATTCAAGTTTTAAAGACTACAAAAATGAATTTTGAAAAAGCTATGCTTAGCAATCAAAAAAAAAATTAAGGTTTTCAGTGTTCATTACATATACTGAGGTAAGTACTGTTAATACCTTTTCATTTTACAGGTAAGAAAACTGAAATTGAGAGAGGTTGAGTGACTTGCCCAAGATCACACAATCAAGTGGCTGAGGCAGAATTTGAATTGAAGTTTTTTCTGACAACAGGCCCAGTGTCCTATCTATCTCATAATATCAAAATATCATAAAATTTGTATAGAAATTAAAACATCTAATTACAGTAATTCACACAATATTTTTGTGAAGTAGAGAGGAAATATAATTATCTATACCTGATAAATCATACAATAAATCACAGTCCAGCAACTTGCACATTTTTATTAGACTGTACTGCTGCTTAATTATTATTGAGCAAGTCAAGATTTAACTCAAGTGAACACTTCAAGTTTTTGTTTTACAATAGAACTTTAAAAATTAAGACCTATGGGAAAACAACATTTGTGGGGAAAACTAAAAGAAAAAAATTATAAAAACTAAGAAACTGTACAGTGTGGGATGTTGAAAGATGAAAATTTCATTTCCTAACTTATCAATTTGAACAAACAGTTCTTCAAAGGACAAAAAAAGTTCAACTTTTAAAATTAATATAATTTTATAAAATAATAAAAATAAATTATTTATAAAATAAAATAAAATAATATAATAAAATGTCTTTTTAAAACTTTCTGACACTGAGATGGCATGTTTTTAGAGTCCATCTTATACTTACTCAGTATATTTGACAACACCAGTTCTTCACATTCTTTGTTTTCCCCAAAAGTATTCAGGCAACACAGTCTAGGATGACAACAGACCACAGGTTGATTTAAAAAAAAAAAAAATCAAGACATGGCTCTCTTCAACAATGAGATGATTCAAACCAATTCCAATTGTTCAGTAATGAAGAGAATCATCTACACCCAGAGAGAGGACTATGGGAAATAAGTATGGATCATAACATAGCATTTTCACTTTGTTATTGTTTGCTTACATTTTTTTGTTTTCCTTCTCATTTTTTTTCTTTCTTTCTAGATCCAATTTTTGTTGTGCAGCAAGATAACTGTATAAATATGTATACATATATTGGATTTAACATATATTTTAACATATTTAACATGTATTGGACTACCTGCCATCTAGGGGAAGGGGTGGGAGGAGGAGGGGACAATTTGGAACAGAGGGTTTTGCAAGGGTCAGTGTTGAAAAATTACCCATCCATATGTTTTATAGATTAAAAAGCTATAATAAAAAAATTAAAGGAATTGAAAGAAATTTTTAAAAACATTAAAAAAAACATTGAGTAACAATTTTATAAACCATTACATATTCAGTGAAAACATTAGTTCCTTTCTTAAAATACAAGCTTTCTGGGAAAGTCATTTCCTTATAAGGTTTATTCAGCCTTTTGTTTATGCCAGGATCAGCAACTATGGTCACTGTTAAAAATTAATCCAAACTCTAGAAAACAAACACTTCTCAAATGGCTTGTTTCTTTTTCTTTTTTTTTTTTTTGGCTAAAGTAATTGGGGTTAAGTAACTTGTCTAAAGTCAACACAGCTAGGAAGTGTTAAGTGTCTGACAATAGATTTGAACTCAGGTCCTCCTGACTTTAGAGCTGTTGCTCTATCCACTGTACCACCTAGATGCCCACAAAGGGCTTATTTCTTGAGGTACCACTCAAGAAGGATTTATTTATTGAACCAAAAATTCAAAGGAAATACGCTTCAAAAACTTAATTCTTTAAATTATAAACTAAATGGGACTCAGTATTTCTAAATATTATCTATCCCCAAAATCTATCTCTTTTGCTAAATTATCTTTTTCTATTGAGGGGTTGAAGATATGCACTGTCCATCTAGACAACCAAGCCTTTAAATTCAATGTAATCCTGGGTACATCCTATTGTTGACACTTGTGGTGGAAGTAGAATTGAAATCTTTCTCGTGTGTCTTCTAGACTTAATTATTAGGATTCTTTTCTCCTGTACTCTTTACATTCTTTTACATAACTTATTTTTTAATTGAAGAAGCTTCATGGTTCTTCGGAGGGAGTTTATCCTTTTAAAGGAATGTCTCCCACAAAGGACAAAAGTAGTGGAGGGACAAAACATTTCTTGTAAAAAGGCAAAGGATAGAGAAACTGCCCTGGAGTCAGAAGGACCTGACTTTAAATCTGGCTTCAGACACTTAATACTTACTAGCTGTGAGACACTGAGCAAGACACTTACCCCCAATTGCCTCACAAAAAAAAAAAAAAAAAAAAAAAAAAAGATAAAGGATTTAGGCGTATATGTATGGAGATTCTTCTTTCTTCGTCTCTCCTTATGATACCACATCATGAAGCCACTGAAATTAATTCCACTCACTTGTTCATGGGAAAAGGAAAGAATATCTTTTCTCCTTTCTATAATGGTCCTGGATACAACATTCTCCATCCTGCATCCCACCCTCCCTTCTCTGATGGAAAAAAAAAAAATAAACTAAACTCATAATGTAGAACAATTACTTCTGAATCAACAGAACAAGAAAGAACTCTGACAAGGCAATAACTTAATAAATGAACAATAGAAAATGTTAATCCACTATTGCAATGTTGCACAAATAAATACAAAGGATTATATACTGAGATATCCTCACTCAAGAATGTACTGACATATGACACACCCTCTAAAGGTCCCAAATCCCTCACAACTGATGCTCAATCAAGTGAAGAGGAAATTTGAGGTGGGAGAGTGATGGTTAAGAATAGAATCAAACTGTCTTCTGCATGGAACAGTCAAGGCAAGTGTGATTGGCTGCACCAGGAAGGAAAGGGGAGTGAAACCCAACTGGGTCCAGGCTTGACCCTCCAAAGCTACTAAAGATAAGGGAGGAAAGAAGGATAGATGGGGGGAAAGTGGGGAGGGAAGAAAGAGGGGAAAAAAAGGAAGAGAAAAAGAGGGGCAAAGAGAGGAGGAAGAAAAAAGATGGGAATAGTTGGTATAGGAGGGCTGTGTAAAGATGATAACATTAATGCATTACAGTGAATTGTATAGTCATTCTAAAAAGCAATTTAAAACTATACAAAGAAAAGGACTAAAATGTCCACAGATTTTGAACCATCATGCCATAACTATGCATATACAATGACCCAGGAGGAGAAAGTGAAGATGGACTTTGTACATTCTCCCTCACTTACACCCAATTCACTTACATGTCAATGGCATCACTTCGCTGATGTCATGGATGTCTTTGAAAATGGACAAACAATAAACATAGATAGCAAGGAAGTTTAAAAAATAAAAGCCTCAAAACAAAGTTAAATAATCAAGGCAGCAATTTTTTTGGTTGTAAAGAACTGGGAAAATAAAAGTCATTGATTAAAAAATGATTAAAGAAATTATGATAATGGAATAATGTGCTATAACAAACAACTGACAAGATAAATACAAAGATGGTAAGACATGAACTGATACAAAGTAAAAAAAAATAATAAGCAGAACCAAGAAAAATATATACAATGATTGCAACAATGTAATTTAGGAAAAACAACCCTGAAACTAAATATTGCAACCTTACAGAGAACAATCTTGGCCCCAAAGAAGAAACAGGAGAAGACACCTGCTGCTCTTCCTTCTTTCCAAAGATGTTGTCCATGGGAATGTAGTATTGTGTTAAAGATCAGCTTGTTTTCATGTATTAATTGGGTTTGATCACTTCTTCAACTTTCTTCCTTTTTCCCATCCTAAACTATTTCTTGCTTGTCAGAATGCAGCTCAAGACTGCCCTGATCCCAATCTAGAGTACCGCCCCCCCAATCATCCACAGTAAATTAGTAATTAATTTCAACTAGGCACTCACTATAGTAAAGCAATCATTTTACTGTTCCTAAATGTATTTTTGACACTATTTTAGCTATACCAAATATTCCATTTCCATTTCAAGCCTCCCACACCAGACTCTTTCACGCTCAGCATATCTTAATCATACTTTACTTTAAAAAGAGAAAACCAAAAAATGATTTATACAGTGACCAGGAAAAAAAATAATTTAGAATGACTGAAGAACTCTGATCAATATTGTGACTAAACAAAAACTGATGATGAAGTTTGCTTCCCATTTCTTGGCAGATATATAAGAGATTTATATGTTCAGATGTAATCAATGGATTGTTAGCTTTTGTTTAACAACTTATATATGATAAAGCAATTCTTTGGAAGAGGTAGAAGAAGTTTTAGAGAATGACAGTTTGTTGCAAACAAACGAACAAAAAAAGAAATGCTTGTCAATTAAACAAACTACAAAGAAGTGAACAGTATTCAGAAGGGAATAAACTCATGTGGATTTTAACATATGCCTTTAAAAGTATAACAGAAGTTTAAAATTTCATATACAATTCCCTTCTCTACTCCTTGAATACTGAAATGAACAATGTTAATATCTCTTAAACTGATAGCATATATGGAAGGGCAGTTTCACATTTCCATCTCAAAACAATATAGTCAGTACAAGGACATGATGAAGTTTAAGTGTGTAAATAAGATAATCTACGTGTTATGGTTATTTGTTAAAATGTGAAAGTTTTCACTGGGTCAGAAAGAAAGAGCTGGTTGGCTAACCAAATAAGTAACCATGGGTCTGATGGTTTTAAATAGCAACAGAAATTAGAGCAATGAATCAATCCAGGGGTAGAGTCTAGGTTCAGAAGCTAAGGATTCTAGTTTCAGAATTGGACTCAAATCCCTGAGAGATAATTTCTCTTTCCTCTCCCTACATTCCCAATGATTATATCATTGGAGAGACTGTTCAAGCAGGATACAATACATACAACTGAGAGTAAAGTGACAGCTCAAGAAAAAATCTGAATACAGAAAAAATTTCCTAGGATGTAGTTAATTTCAAGGAGCTCAATGACTCTTTAACAATGGTGGTTTTACACTCAACAAAGGATTTCCAAATCATGAAATCTCAGAAACATAGTACCCTTTTTACCAACCATATATCTTATAAGTGTAGCTCCCTACTATTATACTGTATATTTGAGCTCACTCCCCATGAAACTATCTAGGTTTATAGGAAGGTATACCTCGGGGATTAGAGGTAATGCTTTCGCATTTTTTACTTAGACCATTTTAATTAATATCTCTGGTAAAAATTATTTAGACTACAGTCAGCCAACCTCTGGAGAGTCTAAACTACATCTGAGTACAGATCAAAGGAGTAACCTAAAACAGGTACAAAAATAAGTATTTTAAAATGTAATCAACAAACATTTTTGTCTTAGAGATTATTTTCTATGAAATTTAACCCTTACAATTACATCTTGGTAAATACTAATTATTTACCAAAGAAATGTCATTTAGGTTCCAAATTTTAAACTATAATTAGGACTTGTTAAAGGAAAATTTTTTATGATTTTTTTCTGCTATAGGAGAAGTTATAAAAGCAAATGGAATTCAAAACTTTGTACAAATGAAATGTCACAAGTCACTGAAAAATCTTAACTTCCTTCTTAACAACAACAACAACAACAACAACAACAACAACAAAATCAATGAAGCCTAAAAATTTTTTTCTTTACTTTTTTGGATTACAAAAAATGGAAGTGTATTTCTATTATATTCAGAATTCCACTGTATGATTTTATTTTGACATTGAAAAACAGAAATAAACATAAATGTCATTACCAAATATCTTAACAAAAGGATAAATAATAATTTGCAATAACATACTTAATCCTACAACATATGAAAAAATGAAAATTTTATAGTTTCTTTATCTTAGCATAGTGCACTATTCCTTTACTGGCACTTTCACATTAGCACACATTTATTTTCATAGAAATAGAAGAAATGGTTTTAAAACTAAACAGAAAAAAAATGACTTTTATGACTCTGGTCACTCCATTTCTCTAGCTGTCAAAGTAATGTGATGTTATTGAAATAATAGAATTTGAAATATTTCTTTAAAAAAATTTTTTAATTAAATAAATTTTAAAATTTACTCAAAATTATTTGTGCTTATTTGTAACTTTTTAAAACAAACAGCAAAAGTATTTAAAATTTATCATTAAACTTATGTTCTTTATTTTCTACTGAGAGTAAATAGTAGCAGCTTTCATTTATTGAATAATTTCTTGGGGTCTCAACTTCTCAATCTAAGAAATGAGAAAGATGGGAAAAGATGTTCTGTCCAGCTCTTCCTACAGCTCTAAACCTATGGTATTATAAGTCAGAAAGACAGAAAGAGAAATGATTGAATGAACTTGACAGTGAGACAGCTTAACTTTTCTCTTTAAATGAATAATTTCAACTTTTGGTCATAATTAGCTTATAATAATAATTTGATACAGATGGGCACTTATCTGGTGTGATGTGCACCAGATAACTGAATTTTGTTAAATGCCACTGGAAACTAAAATTAAGATTTTTTTTTTTACTTTTTGTTTCCCATGGCTTTTTTTGGTTATTCTTTTTCTTTTACAATATGATTAATATGGAGAAATATGTTTACATAATTGCACATGTATAACTTAGATCAAGATTGTTTGCCTTGAGGAACAGGAGGGGAAGAAAGGAGGGATTTCATAGGTTTTTATTATTATTATTATTATTATTATTATTATCCTTTGATAATAATATCCCTGAAATTTGTTAAAAGCCATGTGTTTAGCTTACCAGAGATGGTCTAGAAAAATCCTTCAAAAATCCTATCAGTTTCACAACACCAATTTCTTTTAGTTTTCTGACTTTAAAAATCTTATTTATGGATGCCACTAAGAAATAAACACAGGACCTAATTAAATATGCTTTCATCATTCTGGTTTAGTTCTGATCAAATATTTACATATATTACTAAAGCAAGAGGCAAGCAGACAGGTAGTATAATGGAGAGTTCAGGACTTGGGAGTCAGGAACACATGAATTCCAATCCTTCCTCAAACACTGATACTAATTGGATGATACTGGCCCTGTCACTTATATCATAATATCTCTGACTCAGTTTCCTCAGCTGCAAAATAAAGATAATAATAGCATTTACCTCACAGACTGCTGTGAGAAGAAAAAGGAAGTAATATTCATAAAAAATTTTACAAACAAAACACTATGCAATTGCTAGCTAATAGCAGTAGAAATAGTATGAATTAGTAGTTTAGTTTCCAAAAATCTTTTGACTGAGATTATGAAGGGCTGTAAGCAATGGCACTGAAATAGCATTGCTAATTCAAATTCACAAATTTGCCAGAAAGGAGAGAACCATCTGCATCTAGAGGGAAGACTCCGGGGCCTGAATGTGGATCACAGTATTTTCACTGTTGCAGTATGGGAGCTACCTGCCAGTGGCTGCTGGAGAACTAACTCAGACCTGTAGAATGGATCTCTTCATATGAGAAAATGATGATGACACAAGGAGATTGAGATGCAGTTGCTATTCTCTGATCTCCCTCCTCTTCCCTCCTGCCTCCAATTTATTTCATTCCCAATCCACAAGGAACATCTGCGTCCAAGTAAAGGCTGCTTTGCAACTCCTTCAAGTGTTATGATTCACAGTTGTGAAGGTTCTCAGAGAATTGACTTGCCCCTTCACTTAGGCATGGTCCTTAACATTTCACCTTTTTAAAAAATTTTTGTTATTGTTGTTTACTTGATTGTTCTTCTGCTTTCTCGTTTTTCTCCCACTTTTGATCTAATTTTTCTTGTGCAGCATGATAAATATGGAAATACGTTTAGAAGAATTGCACATGTTTAACCTATGTTGGATGACTTGATGTCTAGGGGAAGGAGAAAGTAGACAGGGGGGAAGGAGAAGGTAGACAGGGAGGAAGAAAAATGTGGAACACAGGGTTTTGCAGGGGTGAATGCTGAAAACTATCTTTGCATGTATTTTTAAAAACAAAAAGTTATTATTATGTTTTAATGAATTTGCCATCAAAATTTTAAATCAGTTAAGAGGCTTGAAATCATTTTTTAATTCCTGAATTTCAAATCTGGAAACAAATGAGAAAGCCAAAAAGAAATCAAAGGATAATAATAATAATAAAAACCTATGAAATTCCTCCTTTCTTCCCCTCCTGTTCCTCAAGGCAAACAATCTGATCTAGGTTATACATGTGCAATTATGTAAACATATTTCTCCATATTAATCATATTGTAAAAGAAAAATGATGGGAGTTCAAATGTTGGAGTTCTTGTTCTTCTTTAAAATATTATAAAAGTTCTCTCTGGGTGCCTTCCCTGGAATCAGGATTTTGTCGGTCCCTGTTCGGGCGCCAAAATGTGGTGAGCTTTTTCTTCTCAAAACACAGCCAGGTGATAAAAGTTCAGATCTTTTATTATCTCCAATATAGCCCGGTTAGCTTAGAGGCCTATCTCTCTGCTTGGTTCCAAGAGCTCCCTCCGAATGTCACCAAATCCAGAGGTTCTGTCCTTCAGCCTCTGCCTCTGCTTTCTTCAGCCTCCAACCAACACAGAGATGGAATGAATCTCTTGTCTCCTTCACTTGGGGCTCGGCTAGCTTTCTGGTGAGTCTTTCAGACCAGCTTGGTCTCAGTGGGGGGCGTGCAGGAGCCCAGCCACCAACTACAGTGGTGTGAGATGAAGATGAATCTGGTTGTTCACTGAACTCTCGACTTGTAGCTTCTTCACTCTGAAGGACTTCTTTGACTGGCCCATTGAAGCTCTATTTATGCTCCTTCAAGAGAAGAATTGTGGGTTTTCTTCCATAGTGCTCTCTGGCCCAAAGAGCTTCAAGGGAGGTGTGAACTCCCTTGAAATTACAAAGTTTACTTTGTGAAGCTGGCATACTTGTGAACTCCAATGAGTAAAGGTGTGAACACAAGCCTTGTATTAATTAGTTCTACTTAGTACCTTGTTTCAGGTTCTGCCCAAAACATCTTCTTGTAAGATTAGATCAACTCTAATTAGTTAGCAGTTTGTAAAGATTCCAACAGAAAAAGAATAACCAAAAAAAGCCATGGGAAACAAAAAGTAAAAAAAAAAATCTTAATTTTAGTTTCCAGTGGCATTCTAGATCATGAAAATTTTTGTATATTCATTCCATAAATATTTTTAAGAACTAGCCAATATACAGATACAATGTGCAAAAGTAGGCACTCTTTACAATTACATAATGTTTTCTCAGCTCATTTATTCCAAACAAAAGCACAATCAATAACATTAGCTCTATTTTAAAGATAAGGATACTGAGGCTTGGGGTCATTTAATATTTTGCCCAAAGTCACAGTATTCAGAAAGGAATCAGAAGCTAAGGCTTCTTAATGTTCATTCTATTACACCAGGAAAAAAACCACACAATTTACTCTACCCAACTCTGTTTCATCTCAACCTCATGCCTATACTATATGAGTGATTAAAGATTTTCTTCAATTAGAAGTGATAAAACTGTTCCCCCTTTTCGATTAGGAAGTAGTTTAGGATCAGTAAAAGCACAAATAATTTGCCAAATGTAATTTAAACCATGCTGTTCCTTATATTGTGAAACAAAATCCCCCCCACATCACTAAACTCTGCCCACCTTTTGATGAAGTGATATTCCTACTAGTCCTATACCTCAAAGAAATTAAAAACAGAGAAAAAGGATACATATGGACAAAAATATTTAATAGCAACTTTTTGTCATAACAAAGGCCCAGAAACAAAACAGGCACCCATCATTTGAGGAATAGCAGGAAAATCTTGCTATATGAATAATGGAATATTACTGAGAATACTAATCTAATAAAAAGAATGATTTCAGATGACCTGGGAAGACATATAAAAGAA
Source organism: Antechinus flavipes (assembly GCF_016432865.1). Lineage (NCBI taxonomy): Eukaryota > Metazoa > Chordata > Mammalia > Dasyuromorphia > Dasyuridae > Antechinus > Antechinus flavipes. Next base: position 254,114,100 of record NC_067400.1, read on the forward strand.
TGCAGAGTGAAATGAGCAGAACCAGAGAAAAATTTATATAATAATATTATAAAGAAAAACAACTGAGAAAGATCTAAAGACATAAATAAACAGTGATGTGATATAAGAAATTAGGGAAGCATGAGAAAATGTACCTATCAGATCTATGGATAAGATAAGAGCTTACCAAACAAGAAATAAGAATTGATTATAGGAAGTAAAATAATTATGATCACATAAAATTTAAAAGTTTTATATAAATAAAATTAATGCACACAAAATTAGAAGAAAAACAGAAACCCCATTTCAAAAATTGCAGCAAATTCTTCTGATAAAAACTTCATTTCTCTAAGAAACTGAGCCAAATTTCTGAAACATAAGAACCATTTTCCAATTGATATAAAGTCAAAGAATATAAACAGGCAGTTTTCAGGAGAAGAAATCAAAGCTATCTGTTGGAATCCTTACAAAGTGCTAATTTAGCATGGTACTTAACAAATTCTCTAGCTCATTAATGTATTTAAGTACTTATTGGAGTTCACATGTTTGGGAAATTTCAGGGTTTAGTATGACATATCCGAATTCACACCTCCCTTAATCTCTGCCTCCAGAAGGAGGAGTCAACTTTTGGGAGATGATATATAAAGAGGCTCTTAGCTTCAGGTTAGTGAGTTACTTCAGAACATTACCAGGGATTGGAGAAGAGCACTCTGGGAGGAAGCCCACAAGCCCTCTCTCTCGGAGGCAAGAGAGATTCATTCCATTTTCCACTTGGCTGGCTGGAGGCTGAAGGACAAACCTTTGGATTTGGAGACATTCAGAGGGAGCTCTTGGAACCAAGTAGAGAGATAGGCCACCAAGAAAACTAACTGGGCTATTTTAAGGAAGCAATAAAAGATATGAACTTTTAACACCTGGCTGCATTTGGGGTGATTATTACTTTTAACTGAAACTAAGGCTGCTGGATTCCAAGAAACCTGCTCCCAGAGAGAACCATTATTATTTTAAAGAAGAAAAACACCACAGCTATCTATAATCATGAAAAAATACTCTAAATCATGATTAAAGAAATGAAAATTAAAACAACTCTGAAGTATCACCTCATACCTATCAAATTGACTAACATGAGAGAAAAGGGAAATAACATGCTAGAAAAGGTATGGAACAATTTGGGACATAATGCATTATTTGATGGAGTTATGAACAAGTTCAACCATTCTGGAGAACAATTTGGAATCATATCCAAAAGGCTATAAAATTGTGCATACCTTTGTTTCAGCAATATTAAGTCTATATTCCTAGAGATAAAAGAAAAAGGAAAGACCTAGTTGTACAAAAATGTTTGTAACTTTTTTTTTTTTTTTGGTGGTAGTAGTAGTGTGGCAAAGTAGAAATCAAAGGGATATTCATCAACCGGGAAATGACTAATAGCATATGATTATGATGGAATGTTATTGTCCAGTTGTTTGTCATGTTTGACTCTTTATGACCCCTTTGTGGTCTTCTTGGCAAAGATACTGAAATAGTTTGCTTATATATAAGCAAGGAAACTTAGGAAAACAGGGCAAGTGACTTGTCCAAGGTGACACAGCTAGTAAGTGTCAGAGGCCAGAATCTGAATCCAGGTTTCCCTAATTCCAAGTCCTGTACTCTATTTCCCCACTTAGCTGCCCTTGTGATGGGTTTGTGCTATAAGAAATGATGACCATGATAGTCTCAAAAGAATTTTATGGAATCATGCAAAATGAAAATGGAAGAACATTATACACAGTAATAGCAACATTTGTAAAGTTGATCAACTATAAAAGACTTAATTACTCTGATCAAGACAATTCCAAAGGATTCATTATGAAAAATGCTACCTACCTCCAGAGAGAGAACTGATGAACTCAATGCAGATTGAAAAATAATGATTTTTAGTTTATTGTCATTGTTTTACTTTGGTTTTCTTTTGTAACATGGCTAAAATGGAAATACATTTTACAAATGTTTTTGTATGAGTTTGCCTTCTCAAGGAAGGGAAAGGGGCTGAAGGAAGATAATTAAAAACTAATTGTTTAAAAAATGTTTCATACGTAATTAAAAATTTTAATGATTATTTTTTTTTTAAGATTTAAAGAATTCTGAACAATGCAATGATCAACCACAATAGCAAAGGTCTGGTGATGAAATATGTCACCTGACCAGATAGAAAGGTAATGAAGATGCAGAAAACAATATTTCTGAACATGGCCTAATACCAAGGGTTGGCTTGTTTTTTTCTTTCTTCCAAATGGGAAGAGGGAAGGACTATTGTTAGAGTCAGCAAAATGAAAAGGAAAATAGAAAAGAATAACCTCTAATCATTTTTATTTTTAAAAGGTATAGTATCAAACAGAACAAAAGTCAATAGGATACAGATTAGTAAAATAATTTTAGAGATGACATGCTGAATTTATTATCTCTTTAAAGAGAAAAGCAAGCTGTTCATAATACAGATTTAGAGCTTCATGTATTTTGTGTTGGCTAAGCTCAGAATAAGAAAAAAAGAAAACTATTTCAATTCTCTACCATTGGAAAATGGTTCTTTGTATTTATAAATCTAACAATTCTCAATGTAACTTTGATATCAGGTCTTTATCAGAAGTTATTTGCTGCTAAGACTCTTTTCTCTAAAAATCAACAATCACTTCTTTTTCCAATTACATGTAAAGATAGTTTTCAGCATTCATTTTTCTAAGATTTTGAGTTCCAAATTTTTTTCTCTTTCCCTACCTAACCTCTCCCTTCCCCCAAGACAGCAAGCAATCTGATATAAGCTACACATGTACAATCATTTTAAACATATTTCCATCTTAATCATGTTGGAAAATAAAAATCAGAAAAAAGGAAAAACCACGAGAAAGGGAAAAAAAAAGAAAAAAGGTGAAAATAGTATGCTTTGATCTGTACTCAGTCTCCATAGTTCTTTCTCTAAATGTATATGGTATTTTCCATTCCAAGTCTATTAAAACTATCTTGGATCACTATATTGCTGAAAATAGCTAAGTCTATGACAGTTGATAACACAATCTTGATGTTACTGTGTCTCCCGCTTCTGCTCACTTCACTCAGCATCAGTTTACACCCATAAGTCTTTCTAGGGTTTTCCTAAAATCAGCCTGTTCATCATTTCTAATAGAACAATAATATTTCAATACATTCACATATCATAATTTATTCAGTCACTACCCAGTTGCTGGGCATCCACTCAATTTAAAATTTCTTGCCACTACAAAAAGAGCTGCTACAAATGTTTTTGCCCATGTGGATTTTTTTCCCTCTTTCATGATCTCTTTGGGATGCAAAGCCATGTATGGTCACTTCTAACAGCTTTTAATGATAGTTACTAATTCTTTCTCTAATCACTGCTATACAAGGAATTTAGTAGCTCAATAAAATTCAACACATAAACATAGACACCACAAAAATATAATTAATTTATCATTTTAAAAAATCTATTCCTAATTAGACGTGTTACTTGTGAAATTGTGAAAGAGTGAGTTTTAGCTTTCATTTCCAGTCTGTCAAGTCCAAAAACAAAAAACTAAGGACACAGTTGGCATGAATACCAACTAAGGACATTTTGGTAACAATATCCTACCTTTCTTTTTCTTCTTTACTTATTCCTTATCCTATTCCTTTTATTTTTCCTATTCTTTCTTCCTTCCTCACCCCTCCCCACTGATGTTAGTTAATTTCAATGGTGGCTAAGGAGGCTCTCTACCTTTGCCTCAGACAGCCATTATAAATTTAAAAGACATTATTAAAGATAATAATGTATACTCATAGGCAATGCTTGATACCCAAGTCTCATTTTTTTCATACTTATGTATTAATCACAATTTTAAAAAATTCAAATTCACGAGAATAAAGTTTCAAATAAAGCTTTAAAAGCTTACACTAAACTTTCCTTAAAAGTTAACCAAGATGACTATGTAAAGGGGAAACAGACCATACAGATCTCACATACATAATCCAACAAAAACCTGAAATATGTAAATCCTTTAGGGACTATTTTGCCTTTTTGTATCCCCAATGTTTAGCATAGTGCATGGCATTTGTTTATGACTGACCAATTTGTTACACATCAAAAAAATGAGTAGAAAATCCAATTTTTAAAAAACTGCACTAAGTGACTTCTTCTATTCTAGAACTGCACAAAAGATCAGGAAAAAAGCACTTAGTAAGGGGAATAAATAGGAAATAGGAGTACAGAATAAATAGCAATAAGGAAAATGTGCATCAAAGGACAGAGTTCAGCCCAAATCAAAGCCCCAATTTAGAAACCTAAAGCTGGACATATGAGAAAATATCAAATAGTATTTTAAATTACTGGAAATCTAGATATCCATTTGGTGATCTCATCAGCTCTTATGGATTCATTTTCCCTATGAAGATAATTCCCAGATTTGCCTTGCCATACATAATTTCTCAACCTCCAAACTCATATCTTCAACATATTAAAAATTTCAAAATTAATTTCTCATAGATTTCTTAAACTCAGTGTGTCCAAAACTAAATTCATTATCTTTCTTGTCAAAAATTCCTCTCTTCCTAACCTCCTTTTTACTATGGAGGGTATAACCACCCTCCCAATCACTAGGGCTCACAACTTGGGTTTCATCATAGACTCCTATCTCTTATCCTTTATAATATCACTTTTTAAAATTTAGTTTTATTCTTTTATCTTTACAATATCATACAAGTTCCTTTTCCTCCTCTGACACTGCAGGCCCTCATTACCTGTATCTATACTACTGATTGGTCTACTTGCCTCAAGTTTCTCCCCATTCCAATTTATCCTCATTCAGTTGTCAGTGACCTTTGGGAAAGTTTCATTTCCTAAGACACCTTCTTATTCAATTAACTCCAATAGCTCCCTATTACCTCTAGGATTAATTTTTTTTACATCTGTTATTTGGTATTTAAAATTCTCCAAATCTTGAATACTACCTAATTAAGACACTCCATCTCCCAATTCAGGCATTTCACTTATCCTATATGCTGGAATCCTTTCCCTCCTCATCTCTACCTCCAAACTTCCCTTGCTTCTTCAAGTCTACTACATCCCTGCATTCTAAACTCCTACATTCTATACACAGCCTTTCCTAATCCCTATTCAATTATTTCCAGTTTAATCTAAATATATCGTTTTAGTTGTTTGCATGTTCTCTCCCACCTCCCCCACCTCCATGCTCTAGTCCTCACCCTCACCTCACTTTAGACAGGAAGTTCCTAAAGGGCAGGACTCTGTCCGAACTTTCTTTGCATCTTAACTCTAGCAGATAGTAGGCACTTAATAGTTGCTGACTAATAGTAACTATAGCTGAAATCAATGACTCAAAAGCAGAGATAAGAAAATAAAATAAAAGCTCTGCAGCAAAGAATTAGGGAATAACTTAAAAGATAAAAGTGATTTGTAAATACTCCCCCACCCTGAAAACTAAAACAGACCAAATAGAAATTAATGATCTCACCAATCATCTCCTAAAAGGAGACTCAGAACATTTCAGGAATGTCCCAAACAAAATTCAGAGTTCTGATGTCAGAGAGAAAATACTCCAAGAATCCAGAAAGTAGCAAGTATCAAGATATAATAGGATTACATAGATAGATAGATATGGGAACTACTACCATCAGTAAGATCTTGGAACAGTATCCAAAAAAGCATAAAATTAGGCTTCCAAATGAGAACAAATTATCCTGAAAAACTGAATATAATGTTTTGGGAGAACTTTATTGGAATAGAGGATTTTCAAAGATTTTTGATGAAAACACCAAAGGGCAAGTAAGAACTATGAAATACATGCAACAGAACACAGAAAATCTTGAAAGGAAAATTTATTTGAGCAATTAGAAGGGGTTCTGTGATGATTCAAAATTAATATTCAAGTAACAGGAAAGGAAACAAGTATCTCTTCAAAATCTTAATATGTTATTTTAAAATGTATAACATATATTGGATCGCTTGCCATCTAGAGGAGGGGATGGGAAGGAGGAAAAAATCCAAAACACAAGGTTATGCAAAGTTCAATGTTTGAAAATAAAGAGCTTTAGGGGCTCTTTGTAAAGCAGCACAGTGGATGGAGCACCAGACCTGAAGCCAGGGAAGACCTGAATTAAAATCTGGTCTCAGATAATTAACACTTCCTAGCTATATGATCCTGGACAAGTTACTAAATCCCACTTGTGGGAAGGAGGGAGGGAGGGAGACAGAAAGGTAGGGAGGGAGAGAGAAGCTTTAAAAAAATTTTTTTTTAATCTCAATATGTTCAAAAGCTACAAAAGGAATAAAATAAAAAGAGAGGCTCGAGGGTGTAGAGCAACCAAAACAAACTATAAAAATAACTGGCTTACGAAGAAATATTAAGTGAATCTTATTAGATAAAAATCACTCTTAATACATTCACATCACACTATTAACTTTACTCTAATGCCTTCACATCATATTATTTAAAAACTACAAATCAGTCAGACAACTAAATAGCATTTGTAAAGTCATTTCTCAGCAGAAAATAACTAGATAATGATACTGTTCATTAAGATAGGTAGCTTAACAATTTAAAAAGTTTTTCTCAATCACACATTGAAAAGAGAAATTCCTTGCCTCTCCCATATCAATGAAATTTCAATAGTCATGTTTCTCTAATCTTCTATACAATGTTTGTCGATTTGGTTGAATTAATAGTCGAACTTAAGTACCTAAAAATAAGAAATGGCTATAGCAGAAATATGTTTTGATTGATTTCATATGTATAATGAGTATGATATTTATTTTTAAATAAGTGAGAGGGGTGGAGAAAGGAAATATGAAACTAAAAAAAATTTTTGAATTAAAAATAAGCAATAGATACATTCAGAAAGAATTATTTTCACTGGCTCCATCAATTAGTATTTATTAAGTACCCACTTTGTGTCAGGCACCACAGTTGCAAAGATCAAAAATGCTCTTAAGCTAAATCATAGAGAAAATATACACATATCTAAATATGGCCTAGGTAGGATCTAGCACCAGGTGGGCTGTGTTGGTGTACTATACTAGATGACAAACATTCCAACCTTATCCCCTAACTACCACAAGTTCATTTTCTTATTAATTCTAATGCTGGATTCTAATGCAACTAAAGGATATGTTCTGAGGTTTCCTCATAAGTTAATTGAAAGGGACAAGCTTTCTAATTTGTTAACTAAATTAGCTTTAAAGACCCATAGCTAGTTATAAAACAAAGACAAAAAAACCTCTTTTGCCATAAAGTTTCATCTTTTAGTATCAATTACTGATATCACAGGCTTAGATAAATATCCATGTTTTCTGAATAAACAATTTATTAACATTGTAACAAGTAATAGACAGACATTTAAGTAATTCAACAATATATCAGTTGTGAGAAAAATCACAGCCACTGACCATCATCGGCAATAGTGGACTTTAGAACTATGGAAATACACTGGACCATAATCAGACTATTCAGTCCTTTTTAGGATGGCAGTCAATGTTTCTTTATCTACTCTATCTATGCAAGAATGCTTTTTTAGAATATCTTCTCCACAGGATGAGTCAAATTCAGATCTTATATCATCTCTTCAGACTTTCTTTGACTATTAATTCATTCTCTGGGAAAAAGTTCTCTTAGATCTTTCTATCTCAGTGTTTATTCAAAACTCTCTCCTAAAAGACAGTTTAACAGTAACTGCCCAACATTCTATTTCTGCTCAAAGATTCAATAACAATATCAATAGTTTCTATGGGAGAGACTATTTAAATGAGTTACACAAGTACATATGTATCCATACAAAGTAAATACAGGTAGTTAGGCAGAGAAAGGATTAGCAGTTTGGTGTTATAAGAAAAGATAGAAGTTAGTACAGAGTTGAGTTTTGAAAGTTCAGGGATTTTATGAGGTGAAGGTGATGAGATAATTCATTCCAGGCATGGTGGATAGATGGTCAATACAAAGAGATGAAGACTAGAAATGGGAATATCATGAATAAGGAAGAGAGAAATCCCAGTATGTAATGTAGAGAATTATAATAAAGAAACTAAGGTTAGATTGAGAAGGGTTTTGATTTTATCCCACAGGTTTAAAAGGAAAACACTAGAGCTTACTAAATAAGTGAAATTATAAAAAGGAATAAAATAGATTTGTGCCTTCACTTCCATGGCTGTGTGGAAGATGGATTAAGACTGAGAGAGATGTTAGGCAGGAAGAAAATGGCTATTCTGATGAAAGGTGATGGGGCCTGAACCAAGAGTCTATGCAAATAACAAAAAAGCAATCAGGTATGGGAGAGATATTGTGAAGATAGAAACAGCAAGATTTGGCAAATGATTGAATAACATTACATTCCTTTATCTACATTGCTTAAAATGTTTAATGAAAGCAATATCATTTTTTACAAAAGATAAAGAAAAGCTACATAGGCATGGGGATAAGAACTGGTGCCCTGTGGTTTTATTGATATATATAGGAAGTTCTCATTAAGAAAATTCTCCCTACCAACATAGCTCAGCACTTTACCTGTAATGTTGAGTTTTAAGAATTGACCAAAGCTCTAATAGTGCCTTGTCCAGATCACAAAGGCAATATATTTCAGAGGTCAGAAGTGAATGAAATCTTCCCACCTCTGAGAACTATTCCCTAGTAATTTTACACTAAGCTGCTTCTATATATTTAAATATTTTATATAAAAATTAACACAATCTAGGTAGGCCAAAGACAGATGCAAGGTTTCAATTTTTTTTTTTTTTAAGGAACAGCAATTTTACTTTTAACAATCACTTATTTGGTTTAAAAGGAAAATATTTTACTTATATTTTACAAAATATCTGGATCAAAATGAGTAAGTCATTACTGTGAGAAACACAAAAGAACTACTTGCCTTTACGAAAAGTTCTTTATGACATACTGATGTTATTTTTCCATATACTTTTTTAAGTCTAAACCACTGTCAGGCACATAAGGATTACTGCTTGTGGCTGCACACTGACTTAGAAAATTACTTATTACCTATGTTTTGTTGTATTTTTACTTATTTTTAAAATATTTCCCAATTACATTTTTAATATGATTCTCTTTAAGTATCATGGACAGAATGTGGCCCCCCCAGGCTAGGTGTTTCACATCTCTTGTCTAAATTTCTCTGTAAATATGTAATTAAAAAAGAAAAAAACAATTTACCTAAGGTTCACAAAAAGTAACTAGTTTTTATTTTGACATAACAATCAAATGTTGCATCCACTACCACAAATCAATTAATTTGGTTAGTTAAAACCTGGGGATGATGAAACTAAGGGTCATGATCCAGTGCTTGATTTCTTTATATGACAATTTTTATGTTTTTAATTAAACAGAATATAAAATTTCCAAGTCCTAGAAGGACTTGGAAAGAAAAAAAAAGAATATAGCTGAATCAGAATAAATTTATCGTTACTACTAAAAATTTAAAAAAAAAGCCCAAATCACATGCCTTAACAGAGGATAGAGAATTCAGCTTATTTACAATATCATGATTACTATCTTAATAAAATAAAATAAAATATCATGATTACTTACTATCTTTAAGACAGCAAGACATTCATATGAAAAGGTGCTCCAAATCATTATTGATCAGAGAAATGCAAATTAAGACAACACTGAGATACCACTATATCCCTCTCAGATTGGTAAGATGACAGGAAAATTTAATGGTGAATGTTGGAGGGGATGTGGGAAAACTGGGACACTGATAAATTGCTGGTGGAGCTGTGAACGAATCCAACTATTCTGCAGAGTAGTTTGGAACTATGCTCAAAAAGTTATCAAACTGTGCACACTCTTTGATCCAGCAGTGTTTCTACTGGACTTATATCCCAAAGAGATCTTAAAGAAGGGAAAGGGACCACATGTGCAAAAATATTTGTGGCAGCCCTTTTTGTAGTGGCTAGAAACTGGAAATTGAATGGATGCCCATCAATTGGAGAATGGCTGAATAAATTGTGGTATATTAGTGCTATGAAATACTATTGTTCTGTAAGAAAAACCAGCAGGATGATTTCAGAGAGGCTTGGAAAGACTTAGATGAATTGATGCTAAGTGAAATAAGTAGAATCAGAAGATCATCATATGCAGCAACAAGATTATACGATGATCAACTCTGATGGATGTGGCTCTCTTCAACCATGACATGATTCAAACCAGTTCTAATTGTTCAGTAATGAAGAGAATCAGCTACACCCAGAGAAAGAACTATGGGAAATGAGCGTAGACCACAACATAGCATTTCCACTCTTTCAGTTATTGTGTGCTTACATTTTTGTTTTCCTTCACAAGTTTTTTTTTTCCTTTCTAGATCCGATTTTTAATATAATTAACATGTATTGAACTAACTATCATCTAGGGAAGGGGGGAGGGAAGGAGGAGAAAAGTTGGAACAGGTTTTGCAAGGATCAGTGTTGAAAAATTACCCATCAATATATTTTATAGATAAAAAGCTATTAAAAAAAATAATGACATAGTAAATAGAATCTTTAATTTATAGCTAGGAGAACTTAAATTCAAACCTTACTCCCAGTCACGAATAGTAGTGTAACTGAACAAATCACTTTAAAACTGAATCTCAATTTCCTCACCTATTTAAAAAAAAAAAAAAGACAAGGATTAGAAAAACATCAAATCCCACTGTGTTCTGGTAAGGAGCAGATGAACTAATGTTTGTAAAATCCTTTGCAAACCTTACAATTCTATATACCTGACAAGTAGTTATGTAGCATCTGCCCAAAGAACTCCAAGAGGGATGGGAAGGGAAACAGGGAAATACATCACCTTCTATGCTCAGTTCAATCCATTTTCCAATACCTCTAATTGCTAGGAAGTTTTCGTTAACATGTAACCTAAATTTATCTCTCTATAAAACTCCCTTTTAAAATTATTTGTATAGCTTTTTTATTGACAAAACATAAGCATGGATAATTTTTCAACATTGACTATTGCAAAAACTTCTGTTCTATCTTTTCCCCTCTCTTCCCTCCACTCCCCCTCCCTTAGATGGCAGGTAGTCCCATACATGTTAAGTATATTAAAGTATATCTTAAATACAATATATGTATACATATTTATACAGTTGATTTGCTATACAAGAAAAATCGGATTTAGAAAGAAAGTAAAAATAACCTGAGAAGAAAAACAAAATTGTATACAAACAATAACAGAAAGTGTGTAAATGCTATGTTGTGGTCCACGTTCATTTCCCAGTGTTAAAGAGTTCTACAAAACTCTTAAAGTAGGCTATGGTTGGCCTCCATTCTACCTAGCCTTTAATTAATTACTGAATGGGTGTTGGCTCAAAGTTAGACCTGGGAAAAATCTTAACTTAAAAAGATCAAGGTCTTCCACTGCATCCTAAGCCACAGCAAAGTTTTGAGCACTAGTTTCTGAAGACACTGGGGGAGAGAATGAGGCTAAAGACTATGCAGCTGTGTCTCCTGTAAATCCAATTCACTCACAAGTCAAGATAATCATCTTCCTGATATCAGTGGTCGTCTTCAAGAACAAAAGACAACCAGCCTTTACAATTTTCACCAGTTATTCCTGGTTCTTCCATATATAAATAAAAAGACCAAATCTAATCTCATTTCCACATGAACTACCTTCAAATACTTGAAGACAGTCTATCACATGTTTCCCAAGTCTTCTCTTCTCCAAACTAAATATGTCTAGTCCCTTCAATCAACCTTAATATCCTCTAGCCACTATCCAGTTTATCAATGTCCTCCTACACTATGAATCACAGAACTGAATACAATATTCCAGATGAGATCTGATGAGGATATGCAAAGTGCTTTATAAATGTTGTCTCATTTTATTGTCATAATAATCCTGAGAGGTAGGTGCTATTTTTAACCTCCATTTTACAGACAGATGAAAAAAACTAAAATAGCAAAGATTAAGTGATTTGTCCAATCTCACAACCTAGTATGTCTAAGGCAAAATCTGAATTCAGTTCTTTTAGATTTTAGTTCCATTGCTCTAACCACTGCACTGCTCAGCTGTCCTTCATTATTTTATTAAAATCCTCAGATTTGGAACTCCTCCCTAGAGCTGAAAAATCTTGATTAAAGATTATGTGTAAATGCTCAAAGCAAAATATATCTAACTTGATCGACAACCAACCAAACAAAAACCATATGATCATCTCAATAGATGCAGAAAAAGCATTTGATAAAATCCAACAGCCATTCCTAATAAAAACACTTGAGAGCATAGGAATAAAAGGACTTTTCCTTAAAATATATCTAACTTGTCTAAAAGCTACATGAGCAAATATTGTCTTCCACTCTGCTGCAGTCACTATTTTGTCCATCAGGAACAATGCCTTTGAAGGTGGACCTTGCAGTGCAGTTAATCCATTCAAGCTTTAAAACTTCTATCCTGGGGCATAGCTATCTCCAATGACAAATGAGGAAAACATAGCCTACTAGATCTAGCCTGGAACAGACCAGATCATGTTTTATATGTATCCAGCTATCCACCAGAGCCATCTTAACATCTTCCTTAATGGTTAGGCATATATCCTCTACCTCAACCATCATGGTTATCACCTCTCTGATGTCATGGTCATCTTGGAGAATGAAGAACAAACAACTTCTATGGATAGAACCTGCCTCACTGAGCACAGGGCAACAGAGCTAGCTAACTTTCTTCCTTCCTTCCTTCCTTTCTTCCTTCCTTCCTTCCTTCCTGGATATATTGGAGTTAAAGACCTTAAAGACCTTAGTTTAAAAAGGTCAAGGTCTCCCACTGCATCCTAGGGCCATCTTATCCTGATCGCTATCTTGCCCTTGTATCCAAACAGATTTGTAGGAGAAATTGAGGCTGGTGATCTAGCACAGATCTCTCTCATTCAAATCCGATTCACTTGCATATTGTGGCATCACCTCACTGAAATCATGTTCTTCTTTAAGAATAAAGGACAAACAATAGCAACATCCCCTCTACCCAACCTCAGTTTTCTACCTCTCTAATTCCAGGAAGGGTAATTAATCCATATTACAGGACTTCCTGAAAGAATATTTTAAGCCAGAATCCCAAAAGATTCACTATCTCTATGACTTCACAGACTAAAATTCCCTTTCCTAGCCTTCATTCCCTCATATATGTAGTGACTTCCAATTAGAATGTAAATTCCTATTACTCATTTGCTGAGGGCAAGAACTATCTTATTTATGAAATTATATTCAAGGTTTAATTAACAAATTGTTCAACACAAAGTTACCATTTAAATGTTCATTTCATTCATTCATTAGCTTTTGGGAGAAGAGGGGCATAATAACATACTGCTGATTCATTGTAGTCCACTAAAACCCCAAATTTTTTTATAGAAAAATTGTCAAATCAGATTTCTTCTCTCTTGTAATTAGAAGTCAGCTTTAAAAAAAATTTTTTTTTTTTTTTTTTTTTAGTTTAAGACTTTGCATTTATATCTAATCATTTTCCTCTTTTTAGATTAAGTTCAGTGTTGTGGCATGTCAATGTCTTTTTTTGGATCCTGACTCTTATCATCCAGTGTGACAGCTGACACACCAGCTTTGTGTCATCTGCAGAGTTGATGAGCATGCCATCTATGTCTTTAAGTCAATAAGAGAAATATTAAACAGCATCAGGTCAAGCACCAATCCCAGGAGTATTTTTCCAATGGTCTCCTGTCACAATGACAGTAAACAGTAGCAGCTCCTTTTTGAGTCCAATCATGATCCTACTGAATTATCACCTTGTATATCTCACCATATCCAGAGAATGACAAACTTTGCCAAAATCAGATAAACTGCATATATATTTATTTTATGTATATTATGTGTGCACAAATATGTGTATATATATATATATATACATATGTGTGTGTGTGTGTGTGTGTGTGTGTGTAATGTGAGTCATTTCAATCATGTTTGACCATTCATGACTTTATTTAGAATTTTCTTGGCAAAGAAATGCAATAGTTTACTATTTCCTCTAGCTCAAAAACTGAAACTAACAGGAATAAGTAACTTGTGCTGGATCACAGAGCTATTAAGTGTATGTATTAAGTGTACACACAGTATATTAAATGCATGAGGCTAGATTTGAACTCAAAAAGATGAGTCTCTCTGATTCCAAGACCAGTGCTCTATACGATGCATTGCTCTTGCTTATTAGCATGTCTTTTCTCTCCTTCTCCTTCTCCTCCATATTATGTGAATACATTGTCACATATCATATATGTCACATCAATATCATAAACACACATACATCACACCTATATATATATAAGGAGGGGTATGGAATGGACCAATGATTGCAGTGGTATAGGGAAGTTTCAGATAAGGAAACTCCCACAACAGATGAACACCCTCTTAGTAACTTACAATTTTAGAGAGTTGCCTAGAACATTGAAACATTAAAAGTCACTGTTATCATTCTGAACTTGAACCTAAGTCTTCCTGAGCCCACCCACATCATAAAAAAAAAAAAACACTAAATGATTAGTGATTTCTAGCAAACAAACAGAAAACAAACCCCCCCCCAAAAAAAAAAAAGAAAGAAAAAAGAAAGAAACCACAACTTCCTCTGTTAATCCAGATTGGCCCCTTCTCTACAATTTATTTAAGAGTTGCCTGAGGCACTTGAGAAGTTATGTGATTTGCCCAGTGTAATAAAATCAGTTTCGTATAAGAGCAGGACTTTATCCATTAAGTCATGCTGCCTTTGTAATATATATTTGACAAATATACTAGCATGTATATATACTTTGTGACATGTCTTTGTTTATATATATATAAATATGCATACAAATATGTATTTGTACTTTCATATATTTTAATTAGATTTGTACGTATAATTATTAGTAACATATTAGACACAGGCAGATTTAAACTCAGGTCACAAAAATGGCATTTTTAATTGTCCAAATATTAAATGGAATAGAACATATTTTTCAATAATATTTTTTAGAATTAGGAATTTTGGGGCAGCTAGGTGACATACTAGATAGGGCACCAATACTGAAATCAGGAGGATCTGAGTTCAAATTTGGCCTCAGACACTTAATACTTCCTAGCTGTGTGACTCTGGGCAAGTCACTTAATCCCAATTGTCTCAGAAAAAAAAAAAAAAAAAAAAAAAAAGGAATTAGGAATTTCCATTTTTTTCTGAGAAAATCTATTTTCGTGGAATGACCTTAATCTAAATCATAGGCATGAACATCTTACTACAGATAATCTAGAATTTATTTCTACTAGTATAAATTTAAATTTCAGGAATGTATAGGACTGCTTGCCATCTGGGGGAGGAGGTGGAGAGAAGGAGGGGAAAAGAAGGAGGGAAGTGAGTGCAAGGGATAATGTTGTAAAAAATTAACCAGGCATGGGTTCTGTCGATAAAAAGTTATAATTATTTAAAAAAATATATTGAAGTATAGCATAAAGAAATATTTTGGTTTCATAAAATGATAAATATGAAGGATACAAAGAAATATAGAAGACCTATCTGAAGTGATACCAATTGAAACAAGTCTGAAAAGATTTTCAGAATAAGAATTCAGTGGAATAACAAAATACATGTTGACTGTAATCATATAAAATAACAGCAAAGAAAATAAATTTCTTAAAGTACAAAATCAAAGTTAAAAGGAGACAAAGTAAATATGTCTTTTTAAATCTTTGTAACATATCCTAATATTTTCTTCATTAATAAAATGTAAATACTTTAAATTTAAAAAAAACTAAAATAATTTTTTTTTTAAATTTAAGTTTCAGGGCCTGAAGCTAAGTGTTTTATAAGGGAGTATTCCCTCAGTTTGCCTCCAAAAGTTTCTGACATGCATCCTGACAGGCTCCCTCCATTTTGAAAAAAAAAATGGTTCCTATATAAGGCATAATTGAATGGATCCCACAAATCACATGGAAATACTTTTCACTATTTTTAGATACACACTGAACTTCAAGGGACATTTAAGTGCTAAATAGAGGCTTAAGCTATTTAGTGCAGGATAGGAGGTACTTAATAAATGGTTATTGATTGATTTATACAAAGAGATTTAAGAAACTTATAGAAAATGGATAAAAGTTGGGCCTGAGTCAAAAAGACCTGAGTTTAAATCTGATCTCAGACACTCAATGTAACTCTGGGCAAGTCACTTAAATCCTGTTTGTCTCAGTTTCCACATCTGTAAAATGAGCTGGAGAAGGAAATGGAAAACCACTCCAGTATCTTTACCAAGAAAATACCAAATGACATTAGGAAAAGCCAGGAATGAAAATGACCAGATAACAAAAACAACAATAAGAGACTTTTGCCTTTGAGGATTTTATAACTTAAGAGAAAAATTACAATACACACAGGTACACATCATATGCATGTTGTATATACACATATATTTGCACATATATATGTGTGTGTGTATATGACATATTTGCACAATGTAAAGAAATGAAAAAGAAAAAAACAAGGTCTGACAAACTAAAGATCTAATCAGAAGTTCCAGTAACAAAAGCAACAGTATTTCAAAAAAAAAAAAAAAAATAGAGAAATAAGCAAAGGCCTCAGTAAAAAAAGTCTAGAAAGCCAGTCCATACATTTTTCCCTTTTCAGATAATTAACAAGTTTTAAGAAGCCTTAAAAAATGGAAGATGAAAGTTATTCATCTTTCTTTCACAATCTCTCATCCACAAAAGATCTAAGAATCTCTGTAAGCAATGAATGACATCAGAAACAATTCTTATTTTAGTGATAAGTACCAAGAAAATGGAAATTGCTACATATTTGCCAATAGTAAAAACATTTCAAAGAACGACAAGAATGTTTTGTGGAAACTAATTTGCTACTATTAGTTAATACTCTATTGCACAATACAAAGTATCTGGCCAAGTCTTCCCCTATCCTTTAAAAAATTCACTGAGATTCTATCATCCCAGTCTGCAGTTATTCTATAGCTCTTTTCCTTTTTTCAACTTAATTTCTTGGAAAGGCCTTCTATCCTCAGTGCCTCCAGTTTGTCTATATTCATGCTCTTCTAAACTCTGCAATCTAATTTCTGGTATAATTCAACTGCAACTGCTCTCTCCAAAGTTACTAACAGTCTCTTATTTGCCATAACTAATGGTCTTTTCTCAATTCTCATGTAGCATTTGATAATGACGACCACTCCATCATCTTAAACAGCCTTTCTGCTTTTGAGTTTGTATCTCACTGCTCTTTATTGGTTCTTGTCTAAACACTCCTCCTGAGTCTCCTTTGTTGTATCATCATGAATGTTATACCCACTAAACTGTTAGTATGTTCCAAGAAATTTCTCAGGTCCTCTTTTCTCTTTATTCTACTTAGTCATCTCATTGGCTCACATGACTTCAATTATCATCTTTACATACATTACTCCCAGGTTTCTAAATCCAGACCTCCACTGACTTTTTCTTGAGCTCCTGTACTTTACAAAAACTTTAATGGACATTCTGAGTTTGTTGCATCATGGGCATCTAAAACTCAAATTCACCCTCCAAATAGCTACCAAAGTGATTTTCCTAAAGCATAGATATGACCTGGTAATGCTCCTAATTCAATAAACAGCAGTGCCTCCCTATCATTTCTAAGTTCAAATATAAATTATGTTTGGCTTCTTATTTTTTTCCAAACTCTTAGGTATATAATTCCCCTCTATAGCATAATTATCATGACATCTCCTTTCTGATCTTCAAATATGACATTCCATCTCCATAGCTGATATGCTCTCCCTTAACCCCCTGACTTTAGTCTCTTAAAAGTTCAAGATTCATTCAAGATTGAGCTCAAATTTCATCTTCTACTTGAAGGTTTCACAGGGCCTTTCTCTTAAAAGTTATTTATTGTTATGTGTATCTTTTATATACTTCATGTTGTCCCCTGCTTAAGAATGTAAGCTCCTTGAAGGTGTAAATTATATTCACTTTTTCTTCATAGCCTGACCACTTAGCATACTGCCAGATGCATATTTAGAATTAAATAAAAATTTTCCAATTGACCAATTCACAAACCTTGAATGTTCTGAACATTTGCCAATTTCCTCTTTCATTTAGTCAAAATAAGTATTTTTGGAGGTAATATATACCTCAAGAATTCTCAAAAAGATAAATCAGAAACAATGAATACACACACACACACACACAAATATATATGTATGTCACTATACATATTTATCAAATTAGATCTCTTACTACAGACAGCCACAAAAAGTGATGCTTTGAGGTAAGATGGGAGAAGCAGTAGAAATTTCAATGTCATTACATTATGAAATTATTCACAAAAATTCAATGTCTCCCATATTTTAGTCTAACTTAAAGACTCCTCATCTTAAACTTCCTATTTCCTTCTGCTGAAGAATGAAAAATAACTTCAATATAATTCAAAAAAGATTGTATTATACTCAATTAAGAAACCACACAAAGAGAAGTAGAAAAAAAAAAGGGTGGGGGCAAGAGGGGAATCACATTCTTTTCCTTTGACACTGATCAGCATGGAAGAAAAAATAAAAATAGTTTGAGCTTTAGTAGCAAATCGATCTAAAAACATAGATATTCTAACAAAATAACTTTTCCACACTTCAAGAATAAGAACAGCCATTTTCAAATCAAAGAGACATAGGTCACAGCTCCAGCTTTTCCTATTACCAGCTGTATCACCTTAATAAGAAAAAGACTCATCATTGTGCCATCTTTTCTCAACAATATTAAGAAATTCACCTTTTCTGACATAAGAAAACATCCCCCCTCAGATATATTTCCTAAAGAAAAAAAAAAAGAATCACAAAAGATAAAAGATTTTACTTATACAAAATTAAAAAACAAAATCAATGCAACTCATATAAGACAATCTATTGACTGGGGAGCTAATCTTTGCATTGTATGTAACTCTGAAAAGCATTTCACATTCAAGGTAAAGAGAAATCTCTATAAACAAAGGGTATGAACAAATAGTTCTCAAAATAACAGCAAAGAATTAACTTTATAGATCCAAACTATTAACAATAAAAATGCAAATCAAAATAAGTGAGATTTTAAACCTCACATCCAACAAACTGGCAAAGATGGAAATAGTCAATGGCAGAGGGGCTGGGAAAGACAAGCATACGAATTTGTTAGTGGAGCTATGACCTTGTCCAACTATTCTGGAAAACAATTTGTAACTATGGAAAAATTTGTAATTACATTACAAGTAATTTGTAATTATGCAAAATGAATAGAAATGTAAAAAATATTCATTGAAGTGTTTTTTAATGTTAACAAAAAATGAGAAACTAAATAGTTGCTCACTAATTGGGCAATGGCCAAACAAACTGGATGCATGAATACAATGAATATGGCAAGAAAAAACAAATATACAAAATGAGAAAAGCATGGCCAGACATATAAAGTGACACAGAGTAAACAAAATCAGAAAAATGACATGTGAAAGATAAATGAAAAGGATATAAAACAAAACTGAAAATCATATAATTATGACAGTCATGGATATGAGTTGAGAAAAATGCCTACCAAATTAAAACAATTCTGAGGTTCCCAATTCACATCCTTCAAATTGGCAAAGATGATTAAAAAATGGAAGGGGGGATGGGATTTTGGAGGCATCTTGGGAAGATGGGCAAACTGAAGCACTAATGATAAATCTATAAACCGGTTTAAATATTCTGAAAATCAGTTTGGAATTAAATCCCAAAAGTCAAATATGCATGTTCTTTGAACCATACTCATTACTAGGTATACCCCAAAGAATTCAAAGACAGGGAAAGGATCTCTATAAACAAAAATATTTATAGTGACACCTTTTATTATAGCAAAGAAATGGAAACCAATGAATGTCCATCATTTAAAGAGGTAATGACCAATTGTGACTTTAAAATATTCGAGAAAACTTGTTTCCCACATTTTGACAGAGAGATGAATAAGGTCCTGAATAAAATATACACATTCAGACATGTCTACTATGTCAATATGTTCTACTAGACTATATTAATTTGTGAAAAGAAAACTATTGGAGGGGTGGAATTATTGAGAAAAATAATTGGATAATGATGGTGATTGGAGGGGAAAACAGCAAAGACTATCAATCATTTAAAAATTAAATAGAAAAATGCAAAAGAAGTTTAAAGGTATTAACAGATGAATAGGACAGTTTTGTATTAAACTAAATAAATACCTTTAAAATATAATGGGAAGGTGACAGATTCATATGCAATCCTCTTTTTTCTGTACTTTGTATATTATCATGTTAAAAGTTCATTTAAAAAAAACTGATTCCCCCCACCCCCACCGCCTTTTGGTTTTGCTACAAAAAGTAGGTTTAATGAGGAGGAAATGGGAAAGAAAGTAATCAGAAATAGCAGTGATATGAAACAAAAGTTATCTAGGAATAAGAAACAAGAGGCCAGATTACAAATCCTAGATTTTGTATCACCACTATCATCACCACCCTCAACATCACTTAACTATTTATTTCAAAAGGATCAGTGATCATTAACCAAACTGTTAGGCTCAAATTAGAACACGGATCACAATCTGTTCAAACCACCTTATTCCAAAAAAATTTTTTTCTATGTTCTACAGATTCTCCATAGAAGAACTACTCAATGGGCATGGAGATTTTCTGGCTTGTTTTATAAAATATTTCATCAAAAAGAAGAAAGAGAATGAGGACAAAATTGGTGATTATAGACATTACCTGAAAAAAAGAAAGAATCAAGAGAACAATAGTATCTATCAGCCTATTCCCTTGTCTTTATGAAATCTTTATAACAATGAAACTTATACATGTATTTAGATTAGTCTTGATGAAAATGGGGGGAAATGGACTTTTGCAAAGTTTCTACACTAGAACATATCTTTACAATAACTCAATTCTCTCTATATAAGTCACAAGAATAGAAGATCCTACTGTGTTTCCTATTAGATGAAAACAAAAAAGCATTTAACATAGTAGACCAACTGAAGTTTGAAAAGCTCTCTTCCAATAAGGAACAACATGCATATGTTAAGATCAAACAAGATTCCTTGATAATGTAACCATAGAAATAACTATTCAGCAACCCTCTTAGTGAGGTCAAATGGAAGTTTAAAATAGTTAAAACTGTTAAAACAGTGTGATAAGCATATCTTACTATGTGTCAGGTACTGTGCTAGGAAACAGGACTGTGAAGGCAAAAACCAAAATAATCACTGCCTTCCAATAATTTATAATCTAGCAAGGGGAGACAATACATACTTATATAGGTATATACAAAATTATTTGGAGGAGAAAGTGGAAAAGAATGGAGAAGAGGGAGAAAAAGTAGCACCTTAGCTGATATTGGAAGAAGATGAAGGATTCTCAGAGGCAGAGATGAGGAAGAACCAATGGAAAGGCACAGACGGCAAGTCATGTACATAAGAAATGCATAGACATGTATAGATACAAGTCCAGTTTATCTGGACTATATAATATACAAAAAGGAAAATAAAGTATAAGAAGGCTGCAAAAGATAGATGGGGCCATTAGAAAGGGCTTTAAATGCCAAACAGAGTACTTTATAGTTGACCCAAAATGTAACAGAGACCTTGATGTTGAGGTTGTAATATTTAGTTATGTCTGAGTCTCCATGAACCCTTTCGGAGTTTTCTTGGCAAAGATGCTAGTTTCAACTCAGCTTACAGATAAGGAAAAACAGGCAGAGTTAAATGACTTTCTCAGATCACACAGCTAGTACATATCTGAGGCCAGATTTGAGCTGCCCAACAGGAGAGCTACTAGAGTTTATTCATTGAGTAAGGAAGTAACACGATCAGACCTGTGCTTTAGGAACATCAATTTCACAGCTGTGTGGAGAATGGATTAAAATAAATTAGAGGAGATCAGGTAGGAAGCTATTGCAATAATCCACATAAGAGAAAATGAGAACCTGAACTAAGGTAACAGTTGTGCAAGTAGAAAAAAATAGAACAGGTATAATAAGACTTGATGTGAAGGCTGATTTGACAAGATAAATAAAGGGTTGTAGTTATAAAACTAGAAAGAATATAGGACAGAAGTGCCCTGAAGAGATAAAGAATTTAGAGGTTTTACAGGTGAAAAATTAAGAAGCTTGTATTAGGCATTAACTTTCAGGTATCTATGCGACATCCACTTCAAAATATTCAAGAGTTATTTCATGATGTATGCCTGGAAGTGAGAATTATAAAAAGGATTGCTAAGAATAAAATAATTTGAGAGTTAAAGAACTCTTAATGGCCATCTGGTCTAAAAGAATTCCCATTACAACATACACAACAGGTGGTCAGCTTTTAAACTTGTGATTAAAAGCTTCAAGGAAGGGGAAATTACTACCTCTCAAGGCAGCCCATTCCATTTCTGGACAGCTCTAATCGAAAATTTTTTCACAATCTTAAACTAAAATCTGCCTCTTTACAACCAATACCCCCATAACTCTTAGTTCTTCTTTCCTCTGGGGCCAAACAGGACACATGACTACCCCTCCATTGAACACATACCTTCCTGAGTCTTTTCTCCAGGCAAAAATATACCCAGCTCCTTCACCATCCCAATTGCCCTCTTTGCTTATAATGCCCTTCTTAACCCATGGTGCCCAGAAATCAACACAATATTTCAGATGACAAGGACAGAGTTTAACGGGATTCATTCAATAGAATGTATATCTGGAATAGGTACAATAAGACAACTGAGTTGAGACCATTTGAGTAACTCTATAGTCTACAACAAACCCAAAATAATCCCCAGCACAGAAATTCTTCATTTTAACTCTTTCTCATGATACTGAAAGGTTTCAGATGTCACAACATCTAAAATGTCAAAGTTGGAAGTGATCCAAAAGACAATGAAGTATTCCATCTTTATATGGATAAGCAGCCTATTTCCAACAATGAATTATAAGCAAAATATGTGTAAGGACAAGAGGAATATCCTCCTCCCCCCCAAAAAAAAAATCTACTTAAAAGGTGGAAGACCAATCAGACAAAACCCCCAAGTTTAGAAATTCTTCATGTTATATTCAAATTTTTTTTTCTCACAAAAAGGAAATGATAACTAGTAGATACTAAATGAAGTTTTCGTGTTTGAACAATATACCAAAATGTCCTTGGGAGAAAATCTGCAAATAGCCTTAATCGAATGAATGCTATCACAACTAATATTTCCTAAAAAGCGAAATTTTATTTTCATAAAAATACACACACAGTTGAGCCAGAACAAAAGATATCCACAGGAAATGTAATCTATAAAGTTGTCTCCTCATTCAAAGGCAAACAGAACTAAAGGAAAAGGAAGATGATCCCATATTGGTTTCCTTTTCCTGAGGGTTCCAACTACATTTTCTTGTTTAATTGGTCGTGTCCTCCTCTAGGTAAGGGCACAGCAATTGATTTTTCAGTTGGAATCATAAAATTATACATGTAGAAAGGGAAAAAGGAGAAACAGGCAGGGAAACCAGAACACACATACAAACACGCACAATTGGTAATGACCTTATCCAGTCAGGAGACACAAATTATTCTTTCTGTTTACAACATAAAACTGTGTGCCGGGGGAAAGGAGGGAAATTGAGAAGGAAAAGCAGCAAGATGAAAAGCAAGATGAGAAACCATGCCTCTGGTGGTTATCACCAGAGAGGGAGATCACAGTAAGAGCATGTACATTAAAATAGGATCGGTGTCCTTCAGTGACACTGGTTTTTGCGAAACCTAGATAAAGATGAGCCAGAGAGAAAAGATTGAAAAACCTAAGTCAGTGAGCCATAGTTTTGCCAAGAATACTGGGGAGGTTATGGCTTAGATTATCAAACCTAACCATGACTACAGGGGGGGTGGGGGGAAGGGGAAGGCTTGTCCGAGAAGGATCCGGCTCTTCCACCCCCACCTCACCCCCCAATACGTAGGGGGGCGGGGTGGGGAAGGAATAAGGGTAGAGGGCTGCTCTTTTCCCAGCCAGGTATTGAGGCCCGATTAATCTGAAGCCCCAAATCGACAAATTGCCCTCACCCGGGACTCCCAACTATAAATCACCGCCAAGATCTCCCTTCTTCCAGTCCTTCATCTTCCCTGGGGCCTCGAGCCCATTCCTCATCCCGGCCCTGCTCGCCTCGGCTGCGAAAGAGGAGGACGAAAGAGAAGGGCAGGGCGGGGAAGCCAGAGCTCGGGCTGGGGGCCAAGAGCGACCAGAAGGGTCTCAGAGAGCGATCCGCGAACACCACAGGGGAGACTGCCCAACTCTACACCCGGGCGGCCATGGCTCCCCGACCCCCAGATCCAGCCCCCGTAACCTCCCAGGGAGATCCCCTCCTCACACGCGCACACATACGCGCGCGCGCGCAGACACACACGCGTACACACACACGCACACACACACACGCGCGCACACACACACACACACACACACACACACACACACGCCGCCTCCAACAGCCTTGCGATCCAGTCTTTTCTCTGTTCCTGCCCCCTCCCCCACTGCCTCAGCCCACCGCCCTTTGCTTATACCCCACCTCATCTCCGGGCGGGATCTGCGCGGCCCCGGGGAGAAATCAGTGCTGGGCACACGCCCGGAGGAGAGATGAAGACGCTGCCGCTGCCGCTGCCGCCGCCGCCGCCGCCGCACCGCACACCATCCCCTCCAGTCTCGGAGCTCTCTTGGGATTCTCCCTTGCGAGCCGCCGTACTATGGAGCAACCAACTCTTTCTATCTATCTACCTAGCTACCTATCTATCTGTTTATCTTGCTACCTATCTGTCTTTTAGTCTTCCATTCAGTCTCGCGCGCTCTCCCCTTTTCCCCACCACGGTCTCTTTCTCTAACCCCCACTCTACCCCCCAGTCCTGCTTGCACTCTCTCTCTACCTAGCTCCCCGCCCACAGATGTGGGGGGAAGGGCAGCAACCTCTCAATCCCGAGACTCTGGCCCCTCCCACCTCTCGGGAAGGAGGACTTGGATGGTGGGAAAGGCGGAGAGAGATGGAAGTGAAGAGAGACAGAGGACTTTTGCAAGACCCCGCCTACCCTAGGAAAGGAGGAGGGGAAATAATGACATCCAAATGAACCAATAGAAGCATGGATTTGGAAATTGGGGGGGGACTTCGCGGGCAAATTAGGAGGGGCTGATGTTAGGAACTGGGCGATCTGGCATTGGTTGGGCCTTTCGGTGTAATCATTGTACAATCTCGGCTTTTTCACCTTATACGATGCTGTCACATGCTACGTGATGCCAGATTGAGTCTCTTTCTATGCTCCGTCACGGTAGCTATTAAACATATTTAGCTGCAAGGAAAAGAACAACCGCCATCTCCCCAAATGCAAGAAGGGGCCTGGAGTTCAGGGGAGGGGGCGGGGGATAAGAAGGGCGTCTCCTTGACGACTTACTCAATTTGCATGAAAGGGTTGCCTAAACCATGAGACCACAATGCCCAATATGCAAAGTCCGTCTTCTCCTAGCCGTGGCTGCCGGTGAAGCATGCTGGGAGACGTAGTCTCTTTTAGTTACTATGGCGCTTTCTTTCCCACGCTACAAGCAATAGCTGATAGACAGAGGGTATAGGGCCAATGGGAGCGAAGTACTGAGTTTAGGGGCGGGCTTTAAACGCAACAACCCTGGACTAAAGAAGAGGGGAGTGTGTCGGTTCCCGATTCTTCGCAGGTAGGTATTTTAAGGAACCTTAAAATACTCCTTTCTAGTGAAGGAGTAGATTATCTGGTTTGTGACGCGGCGTGGAGACTTTTGGGGGGTGAGGTGGGGTGGAGTGGGGAGGGAAGACTGTGCTAGAAGACGCTAGTGACCGCCCCGGCCTTAATCCCGTGGCTGGGCCCCGACGGAACGGACGCGGTAATGAATTTTTGTTCCGGCCCTCCTAGGACTGTGCAATTTTCCCTGGATTTCGAGCTCGAAGGACCTTGGAGACCATTTAGTACACACTGCCACATCCACCAGTCCCTTAGGAGTGAGGAAACAGACGCGGGAAAGTTATAAGGCTTTCCTTATCTTGTTTAGTTTCTCCTTTTCTACGGGAAGAAAATGTGCGTATTTTAGGTTTGGACTTTCCCAGTTAGGTGGCGCGTTGGATAGTGTTGTCAATGGCGTAGGGAAAACCTGAATTCAAATTCTACCATAGAGCTTTTCTGGCCACGGAAAGACCCGGGCTTCATTGATACTGCCTTTCGCCTCGATTTTTTCAAACATAAAATGGGGATAACCTTAAGACTTTCTTCCCTGGGTTATTGTGAGAATCGAATCAGTCAGCTATTTTGTAAAGCATTTGGCACAGTGACTGGCATCAGTAAGTACTTAATAAATGCTTTTTTTCCCTTCAACTTTTATTTACTTGTGATTCAAATAAAATTGAATTTTCTTTTTCTTTTTTTCCCCCTGTTATCTGGCAGCATGTTATTAGTATAGGATTCTAGATAAATCGCCTAATCTCTTTGGGCTGCAATTTCTTAGAGAAAGGATTCGAGCTATAGATGACACCCCAGTTGCCTTCCAAGTTCGGAATCTGGGTCTGGGAGGTGTGATTCTGTTTTTTATTGCCACTTTGGCTTAGATTTCCTGCTCATTCGTGCTTGCATGACGTTTCGAGTTATTTTTGCAATCCCATTAACCAAAGTCACAGGATTCTTGTATGCCTTATTGCAGAGTGTATCATAATGGTGTAATACTGGCGGAAAAAATTTGGAGTCCTTAACTGTGTTTGCAGAATTCCTGTGGTGAAAACTTTCTCAACTGACGAAGAGAGTGAACTCTCTTTCTTCCTCAGTCTTGAGAGCTTTAGAGAGATTGGGGGAAAGGGGAAGGGGAAGGAGAGAAGGAAAGGAACAAGTATTTATATTAAGTCATTACTCTACGCCAGTCACTGTGCTAACTGCTATGTAAATATTATTTCCTGTAATTCTCAGCAGCTCTATTAAGTAGGTGCTATTATAATCCCTATTTTATAGCCGAGAAAATTGGCAAACAAGTGACTTGACTAGAACCACCTAGCTAGCTTATAAATGTCTAAGTGAATTTGAACATTCAGGTCTTCCTTGCTTCTAGCCTGTCGTATTGCTTGAGGCATTGCAAGTTTTAGTGACAATTCCTATACACTTATGGGTACTGGTGTCAAGAGGCAGATCTTGAATGCAGGTCATATCAACTCTACAATGGCACTGTTTCCCCATCTCCTACACTTTAAAAAGTTGCTTAATATTCTCAGAAAGAAGTCTGTCCTTTACTTTTTATATTACAGTTATAAACATTGACTTTAGAATTGTGTTGAGCCAGAAATTTATTACTAATCAAAGTTGACTATTTCAGATGTGGTTTTTTTGTGTCTATATTTTTCACTTTATACCACTTCATGCAAATCTGCCAGTGTTTTTCACAATTCTTTCTATTTTTTTTCTTACTGCTTAGTAGTATTCCTTATTCTTAATTTATGCATATTTGTTAGGTTTTTACTGATTGTTTAGCATATGTGCTACTTTATTAGATAAATAATATTGCTAGAAAAGTTTTTACAGATCCAAGCCTTTTGTTTCCAACACTAACTCTGGAGTACAATCTCACTATTTGTTGAATCTTTTGGTAAGGGGTATTTACAATTCAGTAATATTTCTAGCATAATCCCTAATTATTTTTCAGAATACCTGAACATCTTCCCAGCCCCACCAACAGTAAAATTAGCTTGATGTTTTCCTACAACTCCTTAAACAGTAAATTTTCTCATTTTTTACCAGCTCTGGAAACAGAATTCTTGAAAAGCCAGGTGTTATGTAATTCTATATGTGCATAAACAATCTGACACACAAGGGTTTCATCATGAGGTTTCCTTTACCACATTTCAAATATGCTTATTTCTTTTTATGTTACACAGTTTCTGTTATAGGAAAGTATTTCTGGTCTTTAGCTTTTGAAATGAGAATTAGAAATCCCAATAGATTTGTGATAGAAAGAACTATCCGAATCCAGAGAGAGGACTATGGAACCTGAATGTGGATCACAACACACTATTTTCACCTTTGTTGTTGTTGTTTGCTTGTTGTTGTTGTTGTTGTTTTTTTCTCATTTTTGTTCCTTTGATTTTTCTTGTGCAACATGATATATGTGGAAATATTTTTAGAAAAATTGCACATATGTAATTTTTATATTGGATCACTTGCTGTTTAAAAAAGGGGAAGGTGGGAGAAAAATTTGGAACACAAGGTTTTGCAGAGTGGGTGTTGAAAATTGTGTTTGCTTGTATTTTGAAAAATAAAAAGCTATTTTATTTTTTAATGAGAGAGATATGGACAAAATACTTTGCAAAAAATGGAAAGTATGGCATGGCTTATAGTTGTAGAATGCAGCTCTATTCAAAACCTGGTCAACAGTGTTCTGTGTATAGAACTGGCCTGCTTCTAAAGTAAACTACATTACACAATTGTGCCATTTTCTTCTGGCAACTTTGATAGAAACAATTTCTCTCATAATCAGAAATAAAATGGATTTAATTCATTTTACTATTACTTTGAATAGTGAAGAAAGTATATAAATTCTTAAACTAATACTTGCCTGCAAATTAGAAAACCCAAAGTACAAATTCTGCCTCAGTTACTAGTTACATAGTTACTTTAGGCAAGTCTCCCCACTCAGCCCCAATTTCCCCATTTATAAAATTGATACAATAGTACCTACTATACAGATTTTATATAACTGTTACTTAGTAATACTGAATTACCAGTTTAGTAATAAATCTGTAATTCAATAATTCTATAACAAATGCCTTCTTTCCCCCTTTGGTTAAATATGGTACATATGGAATTCAAAGATTTTCTTGGATTTATGAATTCCATCTATTCAGTGAACAATTCACTAAAAACTCTTAAGAATAAGGGTTTTTTTAGGGAAAGAAATAATTTAAATACAAACACATCAGAGTATAAGCATATGAGTTATTTTCAGTTTTCATAAGTTATTTTTAGAAAATTTTGCCTTTTTTGTTTTTCTTCCTGGGTTATTTCTACCTTCTGAATTCAATTCTCTCTGTGCAACAAGAAAACTGTTCGGTTCTGCACACATATATTGTATCTAGGATATACTGCAACCCATTCAACATGTAAAGGACTCTTGCCATCTGGGGGAAGGGGTGGAGAGAGGGAGGGGAAAAATCGGAACAGAAATGAATGCAAGGGATAATGCTGTAAAAAATTACCCTGGCATGCATTCTATCAATAAAAAGTTATTTACAAATTTAAAAAAAATACCTCAACTGAAAAAAAATTTTTTTTGCCTGTTTTTCATTCCTTTATAAGTGTTTTGTCATTTTTACAATCCAAACAAGAGAATTAAATTATTTCCTCTTATATAGTAAGCTAAAAATTAAAATCTGATATCCTGAACCAGAACAATGTTAGATGCTTCTGGAAAATTGAAAATATTTATTAGTTTTGCTTTGATAATTGGTAGAACTATGATTTCATTGACATAGGCTGTAATTTATACTGACAAGACACCTATCTACTCTTGTCTGTGACCTTCCATAAATTCTCCTTAGAAAAGAACCAAGCATTCTTGGAGGCTTTCCTCTCATTCTCTTGATGTTTCATGCGTACTAATGTAGCATTCAAGTTAGTCAGTTATTACCTCTCACCTATTATAATCTCACCTCTTTTATGATTATCTCCTTTATGCCACTTCTGAAGAATAGTCCTTCATTGGTGATATCTTGCAGCTTATACATATTCTCCTTGTGCATATGTATTAACTTTGAGTGAGCCAAAATTTTAAATCTTCAGAGACTTTAATATCCCAAGACTCAATAGTGTAATATAGCAGAAAAACAGTGATATTTTTAAAAATGGGCCTTTGTTTCAGATCTATTCTTTGAAATGTAAAAGGCACTGCACAGTTTTTCAAAGGCAAAACGAACCGGCACCTCCAGTTTAGTTCTGGATTCTATTCATTGTTCTCGTGCATAATTTTTCCAAAATAACACGTACTAATGAACTACTTCAACAGATGGTCCATCTCACTTGATATTGGAGTCTGAATAATAAGCATTTTTCATATACTTAAATTTTTCCTGAATGAAGTTTTAAATCAAACTCTTCAGTGATTATATATCTTCTAATTGAAATCTGTATCATAAATACTAAGTTCTCACCAATCAGTACAGCATTCTTCACAAACAGGAACACTTTCACCATCTACCTAGAATCTCTCTTCCATTTAGACTTTGTGGGATTTCCTTCTTGATAATGGCAAAGACTTTTAGAAAGAATCTATCTCCCTGTTTTATGCACATCTCTTTGTATTAATAATCAGAAGGTTGCTGTACAAACTCATTACCATTATTTCATACTTCAAGGAATCTTGTATGATTTAGATAACAGTTGGTGGGGTGGAGAACTTTTAACGTAATCTTTTTGCACTAATGTATCAAATGCTTTTTAATAGACAACATAATCTTATCTCTATACCTTTTATTCAATTGTGTGTGTGAATAAAGATGTGATATGTACAAATACATGCCTATTTCTTCATACTTTCTGGAAAAAAAATTTGAATAGAGCCCCAATGGTGAAGTATGGGTCAGTAATTATTAATATTTCCTTGCTTTTTGAGGGTCTGGATTTTTGCCTCAAGAGTTTCATACCTTCCATTCTTTCAGCTATCAGTACCCTTAAAATTGTCAGACTTCACATATCCTTGATCTAGTCCAGATATTCTTCACATCTTGGTTTTCTTTAGTGTCACAATTGAATAAGAGGAAGTGATTAGGCTGGATTTAGGAAATTGTGCAATACTTTTTTCAAAGTTTTTGGGCTGCTTACTCCCAGAAGAACATCATTTGAACTCTATTAGTGTTCAAATGATGTATATGGCTATATATCACAGAACACTATGATCTCCAAATAGTAAAAATTGCAGACAAAACAAAATTCAATGGCAGTATATAGGGTATTCCAGGTAATATAAAACATAAAACACACACACACACACACACACAGAGAGTGGTATCTGGCACCTTTCTGCTTTGAGACTCATCAAATTTGGTATTCCACTTATTTCAACAAGCAAAAATTGTTTTAGTAATTGGTACTTGTTCCACACTCATTGCTTTTGATTCTTGTCTTGGTTGAGTAGTACATATGTGAGATTGACCAGGCATAGTAGCCAACCCCTAGCTGCTTATCTTGCCTTCAACTATGGGTAGCTCCTCCCCAGTGAAGATGGTGGTTTACAACTCATGTTGGAGCCTATGATACTGACTTTGTGCACTGGCTGGGCAGGTTATGGAGTAATTCTTGCAGGGTAATGTGTCTGTAGCATATAATCTCCCAGCTCACAAAATTACTCCTGGAAGGGGCACAGAATTGCTTTTGTGCTCAACAGGAAGAGAAGCAATGGGAGCAGCAGTGGGAGCCCAGCATCAGAGAACCTTAGACTCCTGGTGGCCCCAGTCCCCAGTCAGGGCCCTGGGCTACAGAAGGTGCAGGACCATAGCTTCCATTTCTACATTCAGTCCTTCCCCCCACCCATCAGCTTAGAAAGTTAGAGTGAGAGGAAGAATATAAAGGTTGCAATTCTCAGAAAGTGAGTTGGATCAAGAAGGGAAGAAGTCCACAGTTGGAATCTCCATTTCCTTCTTTGGGAATTGAATAGGAAGGGATGATTAGGCTTCAGACTGGAGAAGTACTCCTTAGGGAAAAAATTTGTTCAATTCTCATCATTTTCACCACTAGTCATACTTTCTAGAACCAATTAACAAGTGCCAAGCTACTACTATATATGTGTGTGTATACTGAAAAAAGAGGTAGGCCAGCCATAAGAAAAAAATGGTTAGTCATACTGACTCTTCTACTGGTATCCACAAAATATTAAAAGAAACAAAGGAAGGCTTCTAGTCCATAGAACAGATTCTCCTTGGAAGATTTATCTAAGAAATTACAGGAATTGCATGAGATGAAAAGATATGAATGGGTTTTGATATATGAAACCCCTTTCCTATATCTACTTCTTTCTCTGGAAAATATTTCATTAATGTCCCTTCTTCTTTCTGCAAGAGACTTCTTTTGACCTTCCCACAGCAATGAACTTATACTCCAATCACGCCATCAATAAATATCTCAAGCTCTTTTTTAAAAAAAATTTATTAAAGCTTGTTATTTACAAAAAATATGCATGGGTAATTTTTCAACATTGACCCTTAAAAAACTTTCTGTTCCAAAATTTTCCCTCCTTCCCCTCACCCTTTCCCCTAGATGGCAGGTAGTCTAATACATGTTAAATATGCTAAAATATATGTTAAATCCAATATATGTATACATATTTATACAGTTATCTTACACAAGA
This sequence comes from Antechinus flavipes, assembly GCF_016432865.1. Classification (NCBI taxonomy): domain Eukaryota; kingdom Metazoa; phylum Chordata; class Mammalia; order Dasyuromorphia; family Dasyuridae; genus Antechinus; species Antechinus flavipes. Next base: position 254,146,418 of record NC_067400.1, read on the forward strand.
AAAATCAGATCAAGAAGGGGGGAAAAAAACTGAGAAAGCAAACATCTTGGTCTACACTCAGTTCCCACAGGCCTCTCTCTGGGTGTAGATGGCTCTCTTCATCACTGAATAATTGGAACTGGTTTAAATCATCTCATTGTTGAAGAAAGCTATGTCCATCATAATTGATCATCTTAGTCTTCTTGTTGCCATTATGATGATCTCCTGGTTCTGTTCATTTCACTTAGCATCAATTCATGTAAGTCTCTCCAGGCCTCTCTGAAATCATTCTGTTGGTCATTTCTTACAGAGCAATAATATCCCATAACAGTCATATGCCATAATTTATTCAACCATTTGGAGAATGGTTGCTGGACATCCACTCAATTTCCAGTTTCTTTCCACTTTACAAAAGGGTTGCCACAAACATTTTTGCTCATGTGGGTCCCTTTCCCTCCTTTAAGATCTCTTTGGGATATAAGCCCAGTAGAAACACTATTGGGTCAAAGGGTATGCAGTTTGTTAACTTTTTGAGCATAGGTCCAAATTGTTCTCTAGAATGGTTAGATGTATTCAGTTCCACTAACAATGTATCAATGTCCCAGTTTTCCCACATCCCCTCCAACATTGGTCATATCGTTTCCTGTCATCTTAGCCAATTTGAGAGGTGTGTAGAGATATCTCAGAGTTGTCTTAATTTGCATTTCTCTGATCAATAGTGATTTACCAATGGTTTTGATGACCACTGCTTTATAATATAGTTTTAGATCTGGTACAGCTAGGCCACCTTCATTTGCCTTTTTTTTAATTCCCTTAAAATTCTTGACATTTTGTTCTTCCAGATGAATTTTGATGATGTTGGCCTAAGTCAGTAAAATAGCTTCTTGGGAATTTCACTGGTATAGCACTAAATAGAGTAGTATATGTAGTATTGTCATCTTTATTATATTCGCTCTACCTAAGAGCACTTGGTATTGTTGCTTAGATGTTGTTTAGATCTGACTTTATTTGTGTGGAAAGTGTTTTGTAGCTTTGCTCATATAGTTCCTGACTTTCCCTTGGCAGATAGATTTCCAAATATTTTATACTATCAACAGTTATTTTAAATAGAATTTCTCTTTGTATTTCTTGCTGTTGGATTTTGTAAGTGACATATAAAAATGCTGATGATTTATGTGGATTTGTTTTGTATCCTGCAACTTTGCTATAGTTGTGGATTGCTTCTAATAGTTTTTTTTTAATTGATTCTCTAGGGTTCTCTAAAGTATACCATCATATCATCTGCAAAGAGTGGTAATTTGGTTTCCTCGTTACCTACTCTAATTCCTTTAATTTTTTTCTTCTCTTATTGCCAAAGCTAGCACATTTTTAATACATTTCTAATACAATACTGAATAGTAATGGTGATAGTGGGAAACCTTGTTCACCTCAATCTTATTGGGAATGGTTCCAGTTTATCCCCATTACATATGATGCTTGCTAATGGTTTTAAATAGATGCTGCTATTTTAAGGAAAAGTCCATTTAGTCCTATATTCTCTGGTGTTTTTAATAGGAATGGATCTTGGATTTTATCAAATGCTTTTTCTGCATCTATTAAGATAATAATATGGTTTTTATTAATTTGGTTATTGATATATTCAATTATGCTAATAGTTTTCCTACTATTGAACCAGCCCTGCATTCCTGGTATAAATCCTATTTGGTCATGGTGTATTATCCTGGGGATGATTTTCTGTAATCTCTTTGCTAATATTTTATTTAAGATTTTTACATCAATATTCATTAGGGAGATTGGTCTATAATTTTCACTATGTTTTTATCCTATCTAGTTCAGGTATCAGTACCATGTCTGTGTCATAAAAGGAATTTGGTAGGAGTTTTTCATTTCCCTATTTTTAAAAATAGTTTCCATAGTATTGGAGTTAATTGGTCTTTAAATGTTTGGTAGAATTCACATGTAAATCCATCTGGTCCTGGGGATTTTTTCTTTGGGAGTTGATTAATAGCTTGTTCTATTTCTTTTTCTAAAATGGGACTATTTAAGTAATTTATTTCCTCTTCTGTTAATCTGGGAAATCTCTCTCTCTCTCTGTATATATATATATATATATATATATATATATATATATATATATATATATATGTTAGCTTTTTATTTATAAGATATATGCATGGGTAATTTTTCAGCATTGACCCTTGCAAAGTCTTCTGTTCCAACTTTTCCCCTCCTTCCCGCCCCACCTCAGATGGCAGTAGACCAATACATGTTAAATATGTTAAATACAATATATGTATACATATCCATAGTTATCTTGCTGCACAAGAAGAATTGGACTTTGAAATAATGTAAAATTAATCCAAGAAGAAAATCAAAAATGCAAGTGGATAAAAACAGGGGAATTGGAAATGCTATGCAGTGGTTCACACTCATTTCCCAGAGTTCTTTTGCTGGGGGTAGCTGGTTCTATTCATTATTGAACAAATGGAATTGATTGGTTCATCTCGTTGTTGAAGAGAGCCACGTCCATCAGAACTGATCATCACCTATTGTTGTTGAATTACATATTGTTGTAGTTGAAGTACATAATGATCTTCTGATCCTACTCAGGAAATAAATATTTTTGTAGGTATTTCATTTCACTTAGGTTATCAGATTTATTGGCATAAAGCTGGGCAAAGTAACTCCTAATTATTGCTCCTAATTAAGTTGAGGAGGGAGGATGATGAGATGGGGAATGCTCTTTCTGTGAAGCACCATACTTCTTAATTTCATTAGCATTGTACTTAACTCCTTTCTTGTCTAATTCTTCATGCTTTTCAGCTATTTTGTAAGTACCATCCCTCTCTTTAATTTCATCAGATAATCTGTTTCCATTTTATAGGAGAGTTTATCCCATTCACATTCACAATTAAAATAACTAATTCTGTCTTTCCTGCCATTTTATTTACCCTAAATTATGCTTTTCTCTTTCCTTTCCCTCCTCCCCAGTATTTTGCTTTTGATGACTACCTACCTCAAAAAAGTCCACCCCCATTAGAGCCCCTCCCCCCTTTTTACACCTTTCCCCTAATTCTTTTGTTTCCCCTTCTATTAGTCTTTCCCTTACTTTTCCTCCTTTCACTCCTACTTCCCTATAGGATGAGACAAGTTTCTCTGTGAAATCAAATATGTCTGATAATCTCTCTTAGAGCCAAATCTAATGAGAGTAAGACTCACACAGTGCTCATCCCTCTCCTTTCTTTCTCTCATTTATAAGGTTTTCTTTGCCTCTTCAAATGATATAATTTCCTTTATTTTACTTCCTTTTCCCCTCTTTTTCCAGTATGATCCCTTTTCTACCACTAGTTTCTTTTTTATATTATTATAATAAAATCAAATTATATCCTCATTCTCTAAGTATACACATTCTCTAAGTTCCCTTTAAGAAACTGTATTTCCTTTTGATCTGTGATCCTTTTTGGAGTCTCAGCCCCTCCTGGGAAAGGCATATCCCCTCAGATAAGTTATCTTCTGGGGATACCAGAACCTTCGATTCAATTAGAAATCCTGGTCAAAAAGCACCCCTTTGAAGTGTTGTTAATTCCAATAGGAGATCTGAGCTGAAAACTGATAAGCATCTAAGTCTGGGAACCTTGGTTCCTGAAGTCCCAAGACTCCTTAATAAGGGCAGTATCTAGACTCATTCTTTGCAGAAGCTGCTAGAATTCTCTGCCCAGTGAGAATACCTTCTCAGCGCAAGACTCCATTTCCCCAATAGGTCTTTGCCACTATAGAAGTCAGTCTTTTAGCAAACTGGTTTCTATCCAACAACAAACTTTCATTTTGCCAATTAATAGTTTGGGAATAAGTGAATTCTTTCATTTTGCCAATTAATAATTTGGGAATAAGTGAATTCTTTCACTTTAAACCTGCGGCTGACAGAGCTTTTAACAAATCTCGTTGCCATTAACCTCATCATCACTGGGAATTGAGGGGATACAAATCTTATCATACCCATAACAAATATAGTTTTCAAGAGTTCTTTCCTTTTTATGTTTCTATGTTTTCCTTGAGTTCTGTGTTTGGAGATCAAATTTTTTGTTCAGTTCTGATCTTTTCATTAGAAATAGGTGAAATTTACCTATATCATCGACTGTCCATCTTCTTCCCTGAAAGATAATGCCAATTTTATCTGAATAGCTTTTTATTGGCTTTAATGCAAGTTCCTTTGCCTTTCAGAATATCAGATTCCAGGCCCTTCACTCCTTTAAGGTGGAACTGCTAGGTCCTGGGTGATCCTAATTGTGTCTCTTCTGTATTTAAATTGTTTCTTTCTGGCTGCTTGCAATATCTTTTCCTTGGTGCAATAGTTCTGAAATTTGACCACGATATTCCTTGGAGATTTAATTTTGGGGTCTCTTTCAAGAGATGATAGGTGAATTCTTTCAATGGCTATTTTACTTTCTGATTCTAATATATCAGGGCATTTTTCTTTTATGATTTCTTGTAAGATAATGTCTTGGTTCTTTTTCTCATCATGGTTTTCAGGAAGTCCAATAATTCTTAGATTGTCTCTCCTTTATCAATATTCTAGGTCAGTTGTTTTTCCTGGGAGAAATTTCATATTTTCTTTCATTTTTTTGTTTTTGTTTCACATTGTTGAAGTCTTATTGAGTCATTCCCTTCCATTTGTTCTAATTTTTAGTATATTATTTTCCTCAGTTACCTTTTTTTTTAGCTCCTTTTGCAATTGGACAGTTGTATTTTTTTTCCATTGGATTTTTTTCCCATTTCACAGATTTTGTTTTTCAGTGAATTGGTATCTTTTTCACATCTCTTTTGTTTAGGGTATTATATGTTTTTTCCATTCCTTCTTGCAATGATCTCATTTTATTTCCCCATTTTTCTTCTAACTCTCTTTTAAGATCCTTTATACAGTCTTTGAAGAAAGCCTTGTGAAATGGGGACCAGCTCATGTCTCTCTTTGGGGCTTCATCTGGAGTTGTTTGCCTTTAGAAACATCAGGATTTGAAGTCTGTTCTGTTTCTCCATAAAAGTTGTCTATGGTGAGAGTTCTTTTTGGTTTTTTATTCATTTTTTTAAGGCTTGAGATCTGTTCAATGCAAAGGAGTGACAGCTTCTTTAATTTGCCCTGGGACTTCTGCTAATTGATTTCCAGTGCTGGTTAATGGCTCCTAGGTCCAGCATTCTTCCTGGGCTCAGTGTTTTACAATTTGTCTTTTACAAAATGCAAATCTGCCCAACCACCTGCTTGCAACTAGGACAGAGTGGCTTAAAAGGCTCACAGAAATTTTCCAGGTGCGTGAAAGTTACAATGTTCTGACTTCTTGCCCCAGCTTCTTGTCCCAGGTTTGCAGTGCTGAGGTGTGGGCTCAGCAGACTGCCCCTCTGCCCATTTGAAACAGACCTGTTGTGAAGTTCTTCCAAGGTAACTTCTTCTAGAAATATGTTATACTCCAAATATTTGTGGATTCTTTGACTCCAAAACCAGTTTAGAGTCTTAATCTGCTGTTGGTTTGAGAGAAGATCAAAGGAGGTCACAGACCACTGTCTGCCCTCAGCCATCTTGGCTCCATCCCTCCAACCCCCGCCCCTTCCCCTTAAAATGCCTCTCTTAAGCTCAGTTGGATTTGAACTCAAGTCCTCCTGATTTCAGCGCCTCTATTCACTGCACCATCTAGCTTACTCTCTATTTCTTCTTAATGTCCAGTACCTAATCTTAGTGTTTCTTCCTAACCTGAATCCCTTTCCTTATAATCTTAAATTTCCATGTTTTTGAATTCAGAAGTTCTCCTTCTTTTCATAATCTGATCACAAATCTACATCTTTTCCTTTCCCTGACTCCTCCTAAGTCTATTTTTTTAAAGATGTAAAAAGTATACATATAACTTTGCAGTTGCCCTCATCATTGATTATAATAAAATATGGTTAATCAGAACAGTACATGAGCTATGTCTGCCCACCTGTGCCTCCTTATAGGCATCTCTGTGCCTAAAAGGAAGTAGAAATGCTTTACAATGATTTTTTTTAATCATAGTTGATTGCTGTATTGATAAGAGTTCTGAAATAATTCAATTATATCTTCCTTTTCATTTTATAAATTCAGGTCTTGGTTCTCCTTACTTGTTTCTGCATTAGTTTATCTAAACCATTCTAAATTTTCCTGAATTCATTATTCCTGTTCTGATTTTAGCGTTCACTGGGCACCCACTGCATTTCTAGCTCTTTGCTAACACAAAAGTGCTGCTACAAATATTTGTTTCTGTATCTATTCTTTAGTCTCAAAAGCTCCAATTCTCCATTCCTCCATGTTCTCTTACTCTGTGATTCTTCTATTATTACTTTATTACTTTTGCTGTCTTGAGTCTATAGTTAACCAGTTTAACTTTGAATTGTATTCCATCCTGAATCTTTGTCCCTTTTTCTTATAATAGTTTATACCTTATAAATTCTGAATCCTGAGTTTATCCACCTTTCCTATACCTCCCTCTTTCTCTGGTAACATCTCATTAATGTCCCTTTTCACTTCTGCAAGAGACTTCTTTTGTCCCCCTACAGTAGTGAACTTACACCTTCTATCTTGTTAATCTCATGCTATTGAACCCACCTGGGGGGCAGATACCTAACCAATAATAAATGGGTTCACTACAAATTCATTTTATATAACAATTCTTCCCTGATTATTCCTGTAATGCTTACTAAAAGAATTCCAAATTTTTCATGTCTCTTCTACTTTTTTTTAAATAACTTTTTATTGACAGAACCCATGCCAGAGTAATTTTTTACAACATTATCCCTTGCACTCACTTCTGTTCCGATTTTCCCTCTCCCTCCCTCCACCTCTTCCCTCAGATGGCAAGCAGCCCTATATATGTTAAATATGTCGTAGTATATCCTAGATACAATATATGTGTGCAGAACCGAATAGTTCTTTTGTTGCATAGGGAGAATTGGATTCAGATCTCTTCTACTTCTAAATAACGTTTTCTTCTGTTTTTTCCTCCTGGATTGCCTCACTTCCTAAATTGCTGAGAAATTTGAGGCCATTTGCTATGAATCCCTTCATCCTGCTTATTCCACAAATCAGAACATTTCTAGATTTCCACTCATCCTGTCCTCCTTTGATTCAGTCTCAGGGGATTGATAATCTTTCTTCTTACCTATTAGACCATCTCCTTGTACCCTTAAACCCATCATCATTTTTCTGAAACTCTTTCATCCTCCTTTTCTCATCTTCAGTTCTGCCTCTCCATTGGCTCTTTCTCAGCTGCCTAAAAACATACCCATGTCACCCTCAACCCTGAAAACATCACAGTTGATTCTGCCATTTTCTTAAGCTATTCTCCTATATTTCTGTACCCTTTTGCTTTTACACACAGTTTTCTTATTCTGCTTTCTTTTTTTTTTTTCTATTCAGATTTGTAATTTCAGTGGTATATGAAACTGCTGGTTAAGAAACTCAGCATTATTAAGCAACTTAAAATCATAAAAAGCCACCAAGAATATTCAAAGGTAAAGTAATTTTTCCTCAAATTCACACATAGCCAGACTTTTGTCAAGATTGAACTGCAGTTTTCCTTTATCCATTATATATGCCACACTTCATAAGAAGAATCTTCATCATCATCTTATTCCCTAAATCCATATCTTCTAAATGTCTCTACTTCAAGGTCTCAAATTCTTCTCTTCCTTTTAGGCTCAAGTCAAGTATTACCTATCTGTCTGACCAGCAGTACATCCTACCAGGTCATTTTGGCTCTTTTGTTTTCCCTAGAATAAAATAATCTCAGCCTAGCATTTAATGGTCTTCACAACTTGTTTCCAGTCTGCTTTTCTAAATTTATTTCATAATCTCCATCATGTAATCAAAATTTGTAACCAAACTGAACGATAGCTATTTACTATCACTTTTACTTTTCTCAATACATACTTTTCCATGTCTGCCTTCTTCGTCTTTGCCTGTCTTCTAAGTTCAATTTAAGTTTTCTTTATTTTCTTTTAAACATATTCCCATTCTTAGGGTTCATCCTTGGGGTTATTTTACCTATATATACATATATGGTATATCTCCCAGTAAAATACAAGCTATCATAGAACAAGACTGAAATATATTTAGCTTTTGATCCCTATGACCCCAACAGTACCTTGCACATAATAATTGTTTGCCAAATATTTGTTGAATTGAATTGTACCTGTGGAAGAAGTATTCATGCTGATGAAATTATAGCTCCATCAACTAGAGAGCTAAGAGAAGATGTAGTCACCAAAGAAAAAGTAGAGAATAGAAGTGTGATGAATGAGAAGTGAGAGCACAGAGAATGTTGATATTTAAGGATGAGGGGAAGTTGTTTTAGTTTTTTAATTCATTGTATTTGTATGCTCAATACCAACATTTAGGACAGTATTTAATATGTTAGGCACTTAATTCTTGTTGATTGATATAATATATGCAACATTAAAAATTAATGTTACAAGTTATCTTCAAATTATATGTGCTGTTTCCTTTAGCCTTAATACTTGCTCTTATCATAGAGGGCATCAATTAGGTTTTTGTAAACATTATGCTACATGCATACGATATAGAATTATTAGATATTAAAGAAATACTAGGTGATTATTATTCTTAAAGAATAAGGTTTGTTCTTTTAAGACTAGATCAATATGAATTTTAAAAAATAGCATTTGTTACTGAAAATTTAAAAAAAAAGTTAGATCATATGGCTCCTTTCAGTGACATTTTTTTGATATAATTAGGAAGAAGGAAAGAAAAAGAAGTTTGATTTTAACTTGTGATTTTGTATTATAACATGTCAGTCAAGAATTTTTTTGTTTTCAGTAGCTAGGGGGAAGCTGTTTATTTATTATTTTTTTTTTTTCATTTCAGTTTCTTCACATTCTACCCTGCAGAACAATTGTGGTAAGATAGACATATCACTGACATATAAATCAGGAAACTTACAATCTATTCTTGACACCATTGCCTCTATGTGTGGATTTGGGCAGGTTACATAACTTTTTTAGTACTTAATAGCTTCTTCTATCAAACGAAAGAGGTAGAATTTGTCTTGTTCTTTTTTTTTCATTATTTTTATAGTGAAGTTAGTCTTCAACAAATGCAAACATTCCAATATGTAAATGGAAGATTTTTGCTTGTTTTAGATAAACATATATTAGATGGATGTTCTTTGACAAAGTTGGGAAGGAGGTCCTGAACAAGAACTATATGGGATAAATAGGCATTATAAATTGATACGAATACAAATTTATGTGAATTTGCAAACACAGGAAATGTGGCTGGCACATAGTAGTGCTTGCTGACTCAGTGACATAAAATTTGACAAGTTAGTAATTGTTGCTCTATCTGTATGTGCTTCTGGACATTTTGTTTTCTTCTGTGTTTGTTAAAAACTGGTTTTATTGGAAGATGGCTTCATAAGGCAGGAAACGCTTGGCTCTCTCAAATTCCCCCACAAATAATTTAAATAAGACTTCAGGATAAACTTTGAGTTGCAGAAATAATTAAAAGCCAGAGTAAATCAGTTGTTCAGCCTAAAAAAAATAGATATTTAATGAATTAAAGGATTTCCTGATATTCATGAGAAAAAGACCAGAATTGAATGAAAAATTTGACCTATAACAATCAGGAAAAACATAAGAAAGTAATCATGAAAAACCAATTGTAATAGATTTAATAAGATAATTCTTAATTCTTAAGAATGTTATCCTCATTACAATAATTTGGAAGAGCATACATTCATAGAAGGCTTATGGCTGAATTGAGGATGATCCTAAAAAAATAAAATTGGACAGAGAGAGGTATAAAGGAACAATTACCTCATACAAACAAGGCATGAAGGACTTTGTAGTACCAGAATCCTCTATCAGAACTAGGTTACAAAGGAAATGACATTTACATTTAGAAAGGTATAAAAGTCTTAATTTACAGAAAAATAAGGTGAGGTGATAGGATAATTTTAGAAAAACATGGAAAAAAGTAATGAATGCATGAAATAATGAAGAATGAAATGAGCATAACTCAAAGAATGTTGAAGAATAACTGAACTACAAAGGACTTATGAACAAAGATTTATCAGAGAAAGAATTGATAAAAAGAATTATTCATAGTATGGGTTTTATGTACATATGTGTATACATATAAACATGTAGCTGTCTCGAATAATAGCCTTCTCTAATGTGGGATGGGAAGAAGAGAGGAAGACATTTTGGAACTTACAATATAATGAAAAATAAGAAAAAAAATTTAAAAGTTTAAGTTATTATTTATGTTCCTTTCTTTCATATCAAATTCTGCTGACTCATCACCTACTTTCCAAGTAGAAGCCTACCTTTGTAACAGATACATGTATCAAGCAAAACAAATCATTATATTGGCCATGTCTGAAAATATATGTCTCATTTTGTTACTTCTATTCCAAGGAACTCATACTAAAATATATGAATGATTAGAGGGAAAACATCCAATTTTTTTTTCTTCTACCATAATTTTGGAATTTTGCTAAAGTGATTGATGTATCAGGAAATACTTTTATTACATACTAATTTCTTACTTATTAATCTTATTATTTCTGTATCCACATCATTTCTTATTGCTCTCTTCTGCTCACACAGACAACAAATGAGTTCAGGCATTGGCTCTAGATGAGGACTTGGTTTCAACTTCCACCCCTGACTTTCATTTCTATCTTCTGGCAAGTCACATATCCTCTCTGGGCATCAGTTGTCTTACCTATAAGAGGAACCTCTTAGATTTCTTATAACTTTAAATCTGTAATTGTATGACTATTTTAGTAGTTTTCTAACTGTACTCCCTGCTTGATGCCTCTTATCCCACATTCAGCTGCCAAAATGATTTTCTTTAAATTCACGCTTATCATTATTAACATCCCTCTTCAGTAAACTCCATTGGCTCCCCACTGCTGAATAAAATGCAAACTCCACTGCTGGCATTAAAAATCCTTAATAACTCAGCCCCATTTTAATCTTTCCCATTCTTTCTGTTCTAGCCAAACTGACTTTCTTGATATTTCTCCTATATAGCTGAATCATCTGTATTTCCATGCCTTTGCACTAGTGGCCCCTATATCTAGAATGCCCTCCTTTGTCACCGTCATCATATTTCAGTATCCCAACTTTCCTTCAGTATTTAACTCAAAAACCACTTCTTACATAAAGCCTTTCCTCTTATTTCCTTTCCTCTGCAATGAGAGGAAGGAAATAATTTTGTGGTTTTTATTTTTTTTCCCAATTTTATTCAAATCTGAGCTGAGTATAATTACATTTTTAAATTAATTTTCCCCATTTGCATGGTAATACTCCTGTGTATTACTTTTTTTGATTATATTTTATGCCACATCACTTCATGTCCTATCCTTCTTTGAAATTTTTTTGTAATTTATGGCTTCTGAAAGTAATATTAAGTTTTATTCATGTGTCATAACTTATTTAATTATTCTCTGATTAGGTTTCTACTTTGGTTAAATAGTTGTCTACTTTGTTTCCAGTTTTTTGCTGCCACAAAAAGCGCAATGAAGTGTGTGATGTGTGTATATATGTGTAGGACATAATGATCTTTCTTTCTGACTTTTGACTTCCTCAGAGCATATGCCTTTTAGTAGGAGAAGAGGGTCTCTAGTTCAAAGAAGATGGACCTTTTGTTTCTCTGACCATAATTTCAGACTGCTTTCTAGAATAGTCAGACTAGTTCATAGCTTTACCGGGAATGTTTTTCTTTTATCATCATTGCCTTTGCTAGTTGTGATGTGAAATCTCAGACTAATATAATTAGTTGTTGTTTTTTTTTTTAACTTGCAAAATCCATCACTCTAAATTTTTTTCTCCTTTCCCCCGCCCTATCCCTTAGACAATAAGTAATCCAATGTATGCTAAATATGTACAATTCTTTGATACATATTTCCTTCATTATCATGCTGCATAAGAAAAATCAGTTAAAAAGGAAAAATAATAAAACAAAAAACAAGCAAACAACAACAACAAAAAAGGTGGAAATACTATGTTGTAAGCCACATTAAGTTCCCACAGCCCTCTCTCTATTCAGATGTCTCTCTCCATCACAAGTCCATTGGAATTAGCCTGAATCACGTCATTGCTGAAAAGAGCCAGGTCCGTCAGAATTGATCATAATATAGTCTTGTTGTTGCTGTGTACAGTGACCTCTCCAAGCCTCTCTGAAATCATCCTGCTGATCATTTCTTATAGAACAATAATATTCCATAACATTGATATATCATAACTTATCCAGCCATTCTCTAGCTGTTGGGCATCCATTTAATTTCCAGTTCCTTGCTACTGCAAAAAGGGCTGCTACATTGAAAGATGGGTCCTTTTCCCTTTTTTGTGATCTCTTTGGGTTACAAGCCTAGTAGAGACACTGCTGGATCAAAAAGTATGCAGTTTAATAGCCCTTTGGACGTATTTCCATATTGTTCTCCAACAATGTATTAGCGTCCCAGTTTTCCCACATCCCTCCAACATTCATCACTATCTTTTCCTGTCATCTTAGCCAATCTGAGAGATATGTAGTGGTACCTCAAAGTTGTCTTAATTTTCATTTCTCTGATCAATAGTGAAAACATTTTTCATATGATTAGAAATGGTTTTAATTTCTTCATCTGGAAATTGTCTGTTTATATTCTTTGACCATTTATCAATTGGAGAATGGCTTGTATTCTTATAAATTTAAGTCAATTCTCTATATATTTTAGAAATTTGGGGTGGGGGGAGAAGTGGAGCCTTTACTAGAACCCTTGTGTGTAAAAATTTTTTCCCACTTTTCCCCTTCTAATCTTGTTTGTATTGATTTTATTTATACAAAAACTTTTTAACTTAATAAAATCAAAATTATTCATTTTTTATGAGAGGTAAACTATCTTTTGTTCTAATAATTTGCTTATAGTATCACTCTTTATGTCTAAATCATAAACCTGTTTTGACCTTATCTTGGTATAGAATATTAGTTGTTGCTCAATGCCTACTTTCTACCATACTATTTTCTAGTTTTCCCAGCATTTTTAGTCAAAATAGTGAGTTCCCAGGAGCTGGAGGGTTTATCAAACATTAGATTACTTACTATAGTCATTTACTATTATGTCTTGTGAACCTAACCTATTCCATTGACTACTCTTATTTCTTAGCTAGTTCAAATGGTTTTAATGACTGCTGTTTTATAATATAGTATAGCTGGGCCACCTTCATTTGCATTTTTTTCATAAATTCCCTTAAAATTCTCAACCTTTTGTTATTCCAGATGAACATCATTATTTTTTCTAGCTCTGTAAAGTAATTTCTTGGCAGTTTAATTTGCTATGTGGTATTGAATAAGTAGATTAATAAAGACAGAATTGTCATCTTTATTATTTTAGCTCACCCTACTTAGGTACATGTGATATTCTTCCAGTTGATTAGATCTGATTTTATTTCTGTGGAAAGTGTTTTTTAATTGTGTTCATGTGATTCCTGGTGTCCCTGTGATTCATGTGATCTTGGCAGATAGACTCCCAAATATTTTTTATTATATCTACAGATATTTTAAATGAAATTTCTCTTTTTATTTCTTGCTGCTGGACTTTGTTGGTAACATAGAAATGCTGATGATTTATGTGGATTTATTTTGTATCCTACCACTTTTGCTAAAGTTTTTAATTGTTTCTAGTGTTTTTTAGTTTAATTCTCTAGGATTCCCTAAGTATATCATCATACCATCTGCAAAGAGTGATAATTTTTGTCCTTATTACTTACCTACTCTAATTCCTATAAATTTTTTTTTTTTATTGCTAAAGCTAACATTTCTAATACAAGATTAAATAGTAATGGTGATAATGGGTAATAATTGAACCAGCCCTGCATTCCTGGTATAAATCCTACTTAATCATAACATTGCCAGTTTTTAAAACTTTTATTTCTTTCCATATTTTTCTCAAAAAAATGCACGTTGCATTTTACATGGATGAATTGCATATCTAGATCCTGATAAAAGCGAATGAATTTAATGGTGGGCCTTAAGAGTTTCAGAATTCACTTATTAAAAGTGCAAAGCTCTTAAAATAGATGGTAGGTTTTTTTTAAAACAATTATTATGTTTTCTTATAATTCTAACATCCACTGACTCGTTTGGTAAAGAACTCAAGGTTTATTTGAACATGAATAATTCCTATTATGTTGTTGCTACATGCTGTTTCTTGGGGAAAAAAAGTTGGTATTACTGATCCATTGTCAATAGAAATTGGTTTAGATTTTTTCCCCTAGTGTTGGTACATTTTGTTGATAGCAAATATTGTATCACTGGTGGTCTCTTAAATAATATGACATTTATGTAACAAGATCTATTGATAAAAATGCTTTGCTAATCAAATTCTTTATTGATATAGACGATTTTTAAAGTCAATTAGCTCCTTGTATATTATATTGTTTTTACTTAATTTTTCTTTCAGGTCACTATGAAAGGCTTGTATTTTCAACAGAATTCACCAGGAGAAGAAATTTCATTTGTATTTCAAGAAAGGGTAAGAAAAGTTTTACATAGAAAATGAGGTCTTCCTTTTTAAAAAATTCTGAATTTAACAAACATTTAAAAAGATCATTTTCATATTAGAGTACAGCAGATTTATATGTAAACTATGTATCTATTGCATATAGCTTGCTTTTTAAAAAATATATGCAATAAATGCAACATTATTTCAAAGTTTCCTGCTTCTCCTCCTCCTCTTTTCCTGTGCATTTAAAAAAATATTTTAAGAGCCCTTTTTAAAAAGAAATTTTCTATATCCAATAGTCTAATGTTGAATCTAATAGATAATGTATAGGTTTTGTGTAGTAATTAAAAATAATTAAAAGAGTATATTTTTATTATAGGTCAATTTCCTCATAGAGGAGATTAAACGACTTATTTAAAACAACTTCCTTGAAGTATTTTCCTTTAGTAATATTATATTTAAAATAGTACACATATGAAGTACCACATTTTTAATATGTAGATCATACCAATATGTTATAGCATTCATTTTGCTACAACATTACTGTACTATATTCAAATGGATCATATGTTGGAATTACATTGTAGGTGTTATAATAAGGTTTTTCCTAGTATATTCAATAAACAAACTATAGTTTTGGGGTTTTAAAGTGTTTTACATTTTATCTGAACAGCTTGCAAACTTGTATAAATCTTGTATAAAATTCTATAGTAAATTAGATTGTGTATTTGTGAGACTTGTGTTTTTTAAGATTATGCTCATATTTTTCAAAAAATAGTTATTTGTTTTTAGATAGATATATAGTAATAGAAAATACATATTTTTATTTTCCATAATAGAAGCCTTTGACAATCTCATTCATTCTGAATTTTATATAATCAGAATATTAGTCTAACTTGTGACATTCACCAACTTAAATGTCATCCTAAGTACTCTTGATATTTTTTAATATAAAATTTTTTAAAGATTGGACTCATATTAGACTAATAAAAAAGATTTTAGTTCACTTGCATATATAAACAGTTATGAAATAACTAAAAGGTAATAAAAATTAGGCTAATTTTAAAATTTTCTAATGGTAATTATTCAATGAGGAAGGTGTTCAATAATTAAATGAGAAATCTTTTTTGCCATTGTGATAAATTATATTTAGACTGAAATATGAAGAAGAATTCATGATGGCAGACTCTCAAAGTTTAATTTGTACCTGAGTTCAATTAATATGGTAAAAAGTTCAAGGAAATTCATTAGGGAAAAGACATTAAATAAGGTACTTTAAAAAAGCAATGGGCATAATAGCTACAAACAAAAGACTGCTTTTGCATTAAAAAGATGGAAGATAAACTTTAAATTTTTTATTTTTTGTTACATGACTTTACTCTCCATGATTTAGCATTTAATATTTTTAAATCCTTTTTCTTTACAAAAATTATTGGGTTATTAAACTCCTTACTACAATATTAGAGTCAGCTGGAATACCCTTTTAAAAACTTCCCCCCAAATTATGTTAGTGAGATAAAATTCTATTAATATCTCTTCAGGCCTACATTGTGTATTCAATTTTGTGTAGATTAGTTTTTCCAGCATATGAAATTACTATTCACTTTTTGATCTCACTAATGAGTGACTTTATTTTTCTGACTTTAGGAAAGGTTTGTTTATGTACAACAATTCTCATACTATTCTATATAAATTTTGCTTAGGAAAATCTTCCTGATATAAAGGATAACTATGTAAAACTTCAAGTGAAAGCTTGTGCTCTAAGCTGGATAAATATAAAGGTATGTGGTATTCCTCTATTTTAACTAAAAATTAAATAAAAATGTCATGTTTATTTTACCAACTCCTTTTAGCCCTAACATTGAAAATATATTCAAAAGAACAAATTGCAGCTTACCTCATAATTTTTAACAAAAATATTTTTATAGCACGCATGTTCTACTAGGCAGGTAGGCCCAAACATCCTAAATTTTAAGACCTTGTGACCAAACTTCTAGACAATGTTTGGAATCCACTTGAGGATTCACTTTTTGAAAATACATATTTTTCATGAAAGCTGAGAGCTACCATCAGTAGATTTATATTAATGATATAAAGCCAAAATCAAAATTGAGATGTATCCTGATTTAATGCATTTCCAGAGATCTTAAGAATGATGTAATATGTTTAAAAACTCAGTATTATGATAATTTGGTCAGAATTGATGAACAATTAGCAATCAGTTCACAAATCTGGCTACTTTTTGTATAGAAATAAAGTTGATTAAACTTTTAAAACTGATTTTCTAATTATTGATAAAAATATATATTTTTACTGGTTAACAATACTACCAGTGTTATCAATTTTTTAAAAATTTCTGATCTTGGCCCACAATCAAAAAATTGTAATCCCCTGCCTTAAAGTAGCATCTGGCTGTTATGCTCAGCAAAGAAGAAGAACTAGCCTGTTCACTTATTGTTCATTAGTGTATACTTTTATTCTTATGGCTATGTATGTTATATGTTTGTTTACTTGAAGTGTTTTATCTTAATCAGAATTGTTGTCTTTGAAACTGATTATAAGTTTTACTTTCTGAAGTAGAACAACATTTACTAAGTACCTTTAATAAAGGCATATTTATTTATTTGTTTGTTTACACAGCATATGCATGGATAATTTTTCCAACATTGACCCTTGTAAAACCTTCTGTTTCAAATTTTCCCCTCTTTCCTTCTAACCCCTCCCCTAGCTGACAGGTAGTTCAATACATGTTAAATATATTGAAATACATGTTAAATCCAATATATGTATACATATTTATACAGTTATCTTGCTGCACAAGAAAAATGCAATCAAGAAGGAAGGAAAAGGAAAATTGAGAAAGAAAACAAAATGCAAGCAAATAACAAAGAGAGTGAGAATGCTATGTTGTGGTCCACACTCAGTTCCCATGTTCCTCTCTCTGGGTGTAGATAGCTCTCTTCATCACTAAACAATTGGAACTGGTTTGAATCCTCTCATTGTTGAAGAAAGCCATGTCCATCAGATTTGATCATCATATAGTCTTCTTGTTGCCATGTATAATAATCTGGTTCTGCTCATTTCACTCAGCATCAGTTCATGTAAGCCTCTCCAAGCCATTCTGAAATCATCCTGCTGGTTGTTTCTTACAGAAGAGTAATATTCCACAACCATATTCATATACCATATACCATTCATATACCATAACTTATTCAGCCATTATCCAGTTGATAGGCATCCATTCAGTTTCCAGTTTCTTGCTACTACAAAGAGGGCTCCCACAAACATTTTTGCACATGTGGGTCCTTTTCCCAATAAAGGGATATTTCTTAGGTAAAAAAGCATTTTAAAAATATAGTATAAACAATAACTTAATGAATTCCCTAATATTTTTCTGTGCTAGGGATATTAAGCATTAGTCCTTAAATGTGATACGTGATGTATCCTTCCTCCACCCCTGCACTTTTTATGCCCATTATATGGATATATATATATATATAATTTCTATAAGACCCAACTATTCATTTATCTTGAAATACTTAGGAAATCCAGCTTAAATTTTATTGTGCCAAAAAAAGACATTTGTTTAATGACATCTTCTTCAAAGAACATTGAACACCAAAAGGAACACTAAAATCTTCTGATCCAATTTACTCCTTATTAAGAAACCCTTGTAGTAAACTCCAGACTGGTGAACCTTTGCATGAATACCTTGCATCCTCATTTTCCTTACCCTTGAGTCTACAGCTTCTAGCTACTTTTACGATTCCTTCTTTCAATGGCCAACTAAACCCAACCCATCTCCTTAATGTTCCACTTGACAGCATCTCAAATAGTGGAGGACAATCTTATGTTCCAGCAATGTCTTTTGTCTAAACTTTCAAGTTCCTTCCAGCCAGTCCTTAACTCCTATCCCGGTTTTCTCTTCTAGTCATCTTCTAGCTTGTCCTTCTCTTTCATAAAGTGTGGTGTCCAAAACTGAACACATTGTTCTCAATGTGGCCTAGCCTTTCTGTGGGTCTAGGCTGGACTTCATGACTTTTCTGCTTTAGCCTGAGCTACATTAGCTTTCCTAACTTTCATGTTCTACTTTACACTCATATTGAGTTTTTAGTTCACTAAAACTTCCAGATGTTTTTATAGAAACCCTAAATTTCCCCATGTCCCTTCCTTCACTCTCATATAATGCTATGGATTTTTTTATTTTTATTTTTTTTTTTTTTGCTGAGGCAATTGGGGTTAAGTGACTTGCCCAGGGTCACACAGCTAGACAGTATCTGAGATCAGATTTGAACTCGGGTCCTCCTGACTTCAGGGCTGGTGCTCTATCCACTGCGCCACCTAGCTGCCCCTAATGCTATGGATTTTTAAAGCCTAAAATATTATCTTAGCCACTTGTTAGCCTTTTGACTCTGGGCAAATCACTTAACCTCTCTCAGGTTGTTTCCTCATCTACAAAATGAAGATAACAATAGCAATAATAATAGTAATAAAATAGTCCTTATGCTCAACAAGCTTACTTTCTACTTAGAGCATACAACATATATATAACATAAGGCAACTTGAAGGAAACAACATTAACATGAGGATGCCTGGCATATCACTAGGTTTAATACCCCTCCTGGGCTTTATCAATTCTTGACATAGTCCTTGTAAGAGCATGCTGTATGTTTATGTTCTTACTCTATTATTTGTATTTTTTTTTAAATTCTGAATTGGCGTTGAATTTCCTGTTAATTTAAAGCTAACAGTAAGCAGCTGTGACTTTTTCTTCTCTTTAGAAATGTCTGCCTCTCTTTTTAGAATTTGATCATTGAGAACTGTCTATCCTCCTTGAGGTCACTTTTTAGAAAAAGATTAGTCTGTTGGATCCTACTTGATTTACAAGTCACTTTACAAATATTATCTCTCCACAGCCTTCTGAGGTATATACAGTTATTGGCTCTATTTTGCAGATAATGAAATTGAGGCTCAGGGCAGAGGTTGTGATGCAGTGGATACAGCACCAGCCCTGAAGTCAGGTAGACCTGAATTCAAATCTGGCCTCAGACTTAACTGAGTCTTCCTTAACACTTCCTAGCTTTGTGATCTTGGGCAAGTCACTTAATCCCAATTACCTCAGCCAAAAAAAAAAAAAGAAAGAAAGAAATTGAGGCTGAAAAGAGAATAAGTGGCTTGCTCAGAGTCACCCAGCATCAAGTGTCTGAAACAGGCTTTTAATTCAGATCATTCTAATTCCATTTCTAAGTGTTCTATTACCCAAGTGGTTTCTCATATCATGAATTCCAGGAGGGAGATTCTTGGGATGTCTTTTTCAGCAATCAGTTCCTTCTTATTGGTTCAGAAACATCAGGTCTGATACAGCAATTCCCTTTGTCCCTTCTCCTACTTTTTCAAATAATAAAATCTCAGATGTATTAATTGCTCTGCTTTTGGCAGACTGAGAGTGCCAACAAATTTCTGGATAATTTAAAGTCTTATGATGCTATAATATAATAGTGCCAGGGTAGTGCTGTTTTTCATACTCCTGTTTGAATTCCTCCTGTTATCTAGCTAGTTTCTTTTATAAAGCCCTCTAATAATATTTTTTCTGTTGAACATCACCCCAAGGCCCTTCCCCATGTTTTTCCCCAGAGTAAATATTCTTGTTATAAATATTATTCTACCTACGCTTTTGTTAATTTTGTCTCTTTGAATTAAGCATACCCTTCCAAAATTTCAGTAATTAATAAATACTAGTCCTAGTAATATTAAGGAGATCAAATTTGCTTTCTTTTATTAGTGTCTCAAGTTCATCCTGTGAATTGTCTAAACTTTCAGGATTTCTATGTATCTGAAGCCATGGATTTGTTTATTTTCCTTTGAGGGGCTCTCTCCCACAAATGTCTGGCCTTTTCTTCTGCTCTTTCCCTTATATCTTGACTGTCCTAGCCACTATACCAAGTTCATCAGTATATGTAGACAGTTGGTCTTTCCTTCTCCCTTACTTTTTTTTGCTGAGGCAATTGGGGTTAAGTGACTTGCCCAGGGTCACACAGCTAAGAAGTGTTAAGTATCTGAGGTCAGATTTGAACTAACATGCTCCTGACTTCAGGGCTGGTGCTCTATTCACTGTACCACCTAGCTGTCCCTTCTCCTTTTTTGAGTGGTTTTCCTGGACCCACATTAAAAGCTTGTCATTTCTTTGTTTTAAGTCTTTAATCAAGAATCCATATTCCATTCTTAGCTATGCCTTTCCCTTCTTATTTCTCGACTTTCTATTTGGAAGAAGAAATGATAATAATAGTAGTAATAATAATAATTATAATAGTAATAGATGATATGTATATTTAAGATTTGCCAAACACTTTACACATTATTTTAATTGATATTGACAACAGTTCTGTTAGTCATTTGCTATTATTGTGCCCATTTTAGGAGAGTACTAAGACTCAGTGACTTCTAATGAAAATGTTCCTGAAATGTGCTTTCAGATATATGCTATGTTGAACAAAAAATTTAAATGAATTTCTTTTTTTTCTTTTTTTAATGGGAACTTGTTTTAGCATTGCTAATCTTTTTTGTACCCCTGCATAGTGATTTCTTTTCTTCTAAAATGTTTGTTTTCCATTGCATAAAAACATATTGTAAAATCATTTTCTGTTGCCTTAATCTGGGATGGAAGCCTCTTAATTCTAAAAATGGGATCGTATTTAATTTTTTAATCTTTGCTAATTTTGACGGGATAGACTAGAATTTATTCCAGATAGGGAAATTCTTAACTGTTATTATGATTTAGCTTTTATCAGAAATGAAACTGGAAAAGGAATTTTTTCCTGTTGGGAGAGAAATTGCTGGAGTTGTACTAGAGGGTAAGTTTACCAATATAAGTACAGCAGTTATATATTTTAGAAAAAAATTAAAATTCATTAATTGAATCTCAGCCAAAGATAATTTGAAGTGAATAACAGTAGAGTATAAGAATCTTTGTTTATCTTGGCAATAAAATCATCATCTTCATTTATTTTATTATGGAGAAGTTAAGTCCTTACTAGTTGGTTATAAATGAAACTACTTATAACACTCAAATATAAAATGCTGAAATGTAAGTAAAATCTTTTTCTTTTTTGCAAATGAAACTTCTCTTCCCTGGCATTATGCATTTGAAGTCATATGTACAATGAAATAAATATTTTGTGATTATACAATTAGTATCACAAATAATGAAATATATAGAATAAAATGAAAGTTTCCCTTGGGCAGCAAACATTTATTAAGTGCTTATTATGTGCCAGACACTATGCTCAATACTGGATATACAAAGAAAGTAAAAGACATGGTCCTTTTCCTCAAAAAGTTTACATTTTAAAGAGAGAAACAACATACAGTGGATTAATATAGAAATATATGTGTGTGTGTATATGTTTACATATATATGTTATGTGTGTGCAGATACATATACATAAGCATATATACATATATATTTTGAGGAGGGAGAATGATTGGACAAAGCTTATTGCAAAAAAGGAGGTCAGAGAAGCCAGTTAAGTGGAGTTGAGGAGGGAAAGTGTTCCAGACAATTGAGGACAGCCCATGAAAATTGACAGATGGAATGATCAACAAGTAAACCAATGTTGCTGAATTTTGTATAGTGCGTGAGAGTGTGTAAAGAAGATGGATAGATAGAAAAGAACCAGATTGTGAAGAACTTTAAAAGCCAAACACAGGATCTTAATGTTTTATCTTTGAGAATATAGGGAGCTATTAGAGTTTATTGAATGCAGGAATAATGACAGAATCACGACTGTGATTTTTAGGTTTATAGGGATGGTATCAGCAAAGGCTTCATAGATGAAGTGGTTCCTGAGACAGACCTTCAAGAATAAAAAGTTTCACAATCAAAGATTGAGGAAATTGTATTAAAGATATATAATAGATGTCTGGCATTTTTTAAAAAAAAGGTAAGAAAAAAAAAGTTGGGTTTATGATGAATATCATTTAGGTATAGTGTACACACATTAAAAAAATGATGAAATAAAGCTAGAAAGCTGGGTCAGAATCAGATTGTGAAGTGTCCTGGCCAAAGAACTGACAAAACCTTGCAGTGCTTGTTTTTTAAGCTGATAATTTTGTATTGCCCATGAATGATGTTGTAAATATATCCAGATGGCAATGGAGTACAACAGAAAGAGCATAGGATTTGGCATCAGGTCTTGGATTTGAACCTCAGCCCTGCCTCTACTATGTAACTGTTAGCATGTCACTTAACTTTTTGTGCTTCAGTTTATTCATCTGTCAAGTAAATAAGTTAGATTTTTAAATCCCTTCTACTACTCTGATCATTTACCAACCTTTGAATTACTTTCATAATTCTCCTTGACTTTGGTATCTGGAATAGATATGTCTTCCTTTCTCTCCCTTTCCCTGATATCATTCTTGGCAACTTCAGTATGAATACATGAATGTTGACTCTGCTTCCAATACTGTCCTCATATCTTTAACTCCTTCAACTAACTGTTAACACTATCTTTATACTCCTTAAGTTTATTTTTTAAGAAGTTCTCTTTTTTCATTTCTCCATTTCTATTTTTTGAGGAGGAGTTTTTTTTTCCCCCATTTCACCAAATTTATTTTTTAAGGAGTTATTTTCTTCTGTTTCCTTTTCTAAGCTATTGGTTCTTTTCCCCACCTTTCATACTTCTGCATAGCACTCATTTCTTTTTTTCATTTTTTTTTTCGATTTTTCTTTAAAGATTCTTTTTGAACTCTTCCAAAAGAATTCTTTGAACTGGGGATGAGTTCATATCCTCCTCTGAGATTTCATATGAAAGCATTTTGCCTTTGCTATCCTCTTCTGTTCTAATTTTCTGTGTCTCCATAGTAGCTTTCTATAGTCAGAGCTCTTTTTGCTTTTTTGTTCATTTTTAAAAGTTGAGCTCTATTCCTAGAGCACAGGGGAAACTGTCCCAAGCTCTTTTGAAGGGTTTCAGGAGCTTCTCACTGACTGCCCTGAACTGGGGTAGTGGTGCTGTAGGCTTTCTCACTGTGCTGGTCTCACCTCTTATGCTAGGGTTTGGAGGTTCACAATTTGCCTTCTGTAGTTGCATTGGAAGTCTCACAGCTGGTAGCTGGTCTGTTGATTGACTGACCTTCTAAACCAGAACAGAATAACCCATCCTGCTCTATTTTGGCAAAGAGCTTCCCACTCAAATCCCTACACCATGTTCCCCCCTGCCAATGAGACAAACTTTTGCTGCAGTCCCTCCAAAATAGCTTCAGCTGAAAAATCATTACACTCTGAATGTTTGTGGGTTCTGACGCTCCAAAATCTATTTAGAGGTTTGATCTAACATTGATTCTGAGGGAAGCTGGGAAGAGCTCAATGTCCTGTCTTCTTTCCTCCATCTTGCTCTGCCTGACTCTTTAGGTCCCTATTATTTTCAAATCCGATATAAATTTTTTGTCATTTAAAACCCTTCCCAACCTGGCCCTTATTCTTTAGGCATATTATACATTCCTCCCATTAATGTAGTTTTTGTTTCTTCCAAACTGACCTTCTTACTATATTGCTTATGTGTAACATTACATCTTCTGTGCTTTTGCACAATCTATCTTCCAAATTCAGAATACATGCCTTTCTCACCTCTACCTCTTAGATTCCCCAGTTCCTTCTTTATTCAGCCCAACTACCAACTTCTAAATCAAGCTTTTCTTGGTCTAGCCAACTGTTGGTGCCTTCCCTTCAACTTGCCTTCTAAAAGCCCATGTTTCTTTTGAGAGTAGTAAGGATTATTTCACTTTTGTCTTTGTTTCCACAAAATCAGTAAATGTCTAGCATACTCATTGAATGCTTGATCGCTTGATGCTTCTCATACTCTCTTTTCTTGACATCCATGAAACTAAACTATTATGGTTCTTTTCTATATCATTTTCTCTTTTGCTTGTTCTTCATCTGCTTCCCATCCATTAAATATATCTCTCAATATTCTGTCCTTGTCCTCCTTATTTTGGTATTCTCCTTAGTAAACTCAACTACTTTCTGTCACTTCATTTTCTACTTCTCCTCTCTGCCCCACCTCCCTACTACTCAACCTCTCTTCAGAGCTACTATTTTGAATTTTCATGTTCTCATTGTACTTGAATGGCCTGACAGTCCTTCAAACACAATCTTTCTAAAGCAAAATTTATCATTTTTCCCCCAGAGCCTGCCCTCCTCCCAATTTTTTAATTTCTAAATATCCAGCTTATAACAATCTTGGAGGCATTTTAAACTTCTTCCTCATTTCTTTCATCTAATTAATTTTCCAAATCCAATTAATCCTTTACCTTTCTAATCTATCCCCTGCTCTCAACTACCATTACAAAAACCTTGATTTAGGCTCTTAGCTCTTCTTACCTCCTAATCATTCTTTTCTAATCTATCCATTTCCATTTTTCATACCATTGTCCAAGTTATATTTCTAATTTTCTAGTCATTTCATTCTTCTATTCTGAAATCTTCAACAGCTTTCCTTTCCTGTTGAATTAAATATAAACTTCTGACAGCACTAAAGAGCCTTCATAGATTACCTTTGGACTCTTTTCACCTACTATTCCCTTCATATACATTCTAGCCAGTCCCTTTCTGGTAACCAAACTAGACACTATGATCCATTCCCTGCTTTCTTCTATCTTGTCCTTTTACTATGTATTTCATCATACTCTCTCATATGCTGGAAATCAATTCCCTTCTTTCTCCATTACTCTCCAGTATTCATTGATAAAATTCTTACTTTCCTTGAAGCCTCAACTCAGGGGTTATCTTTTCCATGAAACCTGTTCTGTTTCTTTCCCCTGGTGAAAATGACTATTCCCTCCTATTATTTCTCAGAGCACTTTTACTTTGTACTTATTTCACTTTTCCTTGCATTATACTTATTTGTGTGGCTTTGTAACTCAGCACCTAGTTTTGTACTTTGCAAATGATGGACAATACATGTTATATGAATTAATGAATGATTAAGATCATTCTAAGGTATCATGAACTGGTACCATGCATAAAGTGCAGGAGAATTCAGGAAGACCTGATTTTGAATCTTGCATGAAGGTTTCTAGCTGTGTTACTCTGGGGAAGTCATTTAACCTCTGTTCCTCCGTTTCCTCATTTGTAAAATGATGATACCTACTCCCAGGAATGTTGTAGGGATCAAGCAAAAAAATGCTATATAAATTTTATATATAAATTATATATTATATATATATAAATTTTATAGGTATATAAATTTTAGCTATTATCAGATTTAAATGGATTTTAATATTATGTATCAATTTAATTTATTCATAGTTTAATCTAGTATCATATTATCTCCTCATTTCTACTTATCCTCTAGAAAAGGTGCCATTAAAAAAAAAATCAGCCAATTTAGCAAAGAGGAGAGAATTATCTTGGATCAGTAAATTCTGAATATAGATAGAACTCTATAATATTAGAGAGTAATAGCAGAAGGGAAAGAAAGATGACAGTATATAAAGTACTTAAGACCAGAAGTGGTAGTTGAAGTTTCATTTTTTGGATATCAGCAAAGTGCACAAAATGTAGAAATGAATTTTGTAGCCAGCTTGCTTCAGAGATTCTTAACCTTTTATGTCATTGATCTTTTGGTAGTCTAGTAAAGCCTGTGAATCCCATTTTAGAATGGTTTTTGACTTTATTGAAAGAAACAATTTCAATTTAGATGTTAGTGAAAATAAAGGTGTCATTTTTTTTTCCCCCATAAAAGGTTATGGACCCTTTAAAATCTATCCATGGACTCCTAAGAGTATATCCATTCTGGAGACAGTCAAAGAGCAAGATGACTTTTCTTTCTTTTTTTCCCCCTTAACTTTATAAGGTTTTATATGTAGTTAGAAATTTTGATTAGGCAAAATTCACTATAGGGGAACACATACACAAAATTTTTAAAAATATATAACCCTTAGAAACCATGTTCTTTCTCAAATGTTAATTTCCAGAGATGTCCTTATTCTTGCCATCCTCCGTAATTGTTGTACCTCTTTGATCCAACACATTGAAATTTCTCATATATGTTCTTCTTCAGTCTTCTCTCTAAATCCATATGCTCATAGATCTAGCAGTGATATGACCATCTAGGTCTAAGCTGTCAGAAATATGGGACCCAAATCATATTGAAATATAATTGGGAGATATTTTACAAAATAAATAAAAATACAATAAAAAGATAATGTTACTATGTATTTTTTGAAGTCAGTGTGTGCCCACAGAATCAGGGATCTTTATGTTTTAAAGACCCTCATTTCTCTTTGACTTTGATACTACTAATCTTTTCCAAACACCTCATTTTACACATGTGATAACTTGAGGCCCAGGGTAAAAGGCAGAAACAGGATTTGAAAATGCATTGCCTGTCTTTTGAGCCCAAAGTATTTTCCATTGTACCACTACCCTTTCTCTGGCCTCACTTTCCTTCCTTTTTTTCTCTTGACTCCGGTTAATCAGGTCTCTGCCCTCTGACCCTTAGTTTACTTCTCCTGTCAATATTTATGCCAAGTTACAAAACCAACTATTGGGTTTAGATATTATAGCTATTCCTACTACTTGCCTTCTCTACTTCTGCTTGTGTATTGCTGAATCTGCTCTAAAGTAAATCTTAACAATAACTGTGTTAATTAGTCTTTTACAGATTCATGTTAACTAATCTAAATTTAACCCTTTCTCATCTACGATGTCAATTCTCCTCTTAATATTTTTTACTCTTCCCATTACAGTATTTTAAACTTTCTTTATTTTTCCCCTTTTCTACACCAGCATTTCCTGTCTGTCTTCTACTTTATTGATAAAATAAAGGACATCCATCCATTATGAATTATCACTTGTCAAAGAAAAATATTAATATTAATACAATACATTGCATTTGGGCACCCATCTGTATGAAGTATATTTCAATTTATCGTGTGTGTGTGTGTGTGTGTGTGTGTGTGTGTGTGTGTGTGTGTGTATCTCCAAGGTATTTCTAGCTTGGAAAGAATGATATTCAAACTGGCAAAGTTCCCCATGCCTTCTGACATAACTCACTGCCCCACAAAGATTTCAAGTAACATTTGTAGGAATTTTGAAGAAAATCATAGGTAAAATACAATTATGCATTAATATTCACAACTAACCAGGTTATCATTCCATTCTTTTTGGATATCTCCTTTCTTCCTGGAGTTAAAGAAGATTGCCTTCCTTCCATAGTCCTTATATCGTTCTCCTTTGGAAAATAATGAATTCTAGCAGTCCAATCACTTCTGGTCAACAATTAGAGAGGAGCCTGCTTCTAGCCAGGTCTATAATCTAATTATAACTTCTGGATTGGGAAAGGTAGTAATGTAATTAAAACAAGACTTAAACTTTCTTTAAAAGTTTCATTCCACCCTTAAATCATTTGCCTACGAGAGCCTTTTTCCTCTACTAAGTGACTTTTCCCAACATTTTTCAAAGGTGTTTAGAGTAATATACTATTTATTATTTAATTTTTTTTACTAAAAAGAAGTTTTTAAAATGCTTCCACATTCTTCCTCTTCTATACTTCAGAGTTCTACAACATTCTCTATTCTTTCCTGCTTTACTTCATTCTCTGCCTAGAGATGGTTTCATCCTCCTCCACTCAGTTGCCAAAGTGATTGGTGCTATGTGAGCCCATGTCCATGCCCATGTCATCTACTCCTTAACTCCAGCAGCTCTCTGCCCCCTCACCCAGGTAATTGGGGTTAAGTGACTTGTCTAGGATCACACAGCTAGGAAGTGTTAAGGGTCTGAGATCACATTTGAACTCAGGTGCTCCTGACTTCAAGGCTGGTGTTCTATCTACTGCACCACCTAGCTGCCCTTGCAGCTCTCTCTTAACTCAAGGAGTCAATACAAAGTTCTTGGGAGTGGCATTTAAAACCTTTAGGTCTGGCTTCTTCATATTTTTCTATTAGTTCTACATTTTCTTCCCTTCTAGAGTGACTTTCTTGATGCTACATTAATTAGACTTTCCATTTCCCTCCTTGGTGGCATTTTTGTAGTGATATTCTTGTCCCTCTTTCCCATCTCCCTCCATCAGCTCTTGGTTTTCCTGGTTCTTTGGGGTTAGTCTTCTGGAAAGGGTCTTTTTGGATCTTCTTCCTTGCTTTCTTGTCTCATGCTCTGAGATAATATTTTGTCTACTCTGTATCAAAAATGAATTTAGTCAATTAGGGATTGTCTTCCCCTAGTGCTTAGTTAGTATAGTTCCTGACCATACGAAGCTTGTTTCTTGACTGACTGATAACTGAGCATTCTCTCTCCATGTCCACTGGCTTCCTCCCTGCTAGTTCTGATGTTATTTTCCCTCTTAAACCTCTTGAATGACTCTATTCTGTCCTAAATATCAATAAATGCATCAGTAAACATTTATTAAGCACTTGCTATATACCAGGCACAGTGCAAATGCAAATATAAAGAAGAAAGATAATCCCTGCCCTCAAGAACCTTTATCATGGCAGAAGACAACACACAAAAAGAAGCTGAAAAGCAAAGAATAGAGGGAGGCCAAGGAAGATACTAGAGATGGGGGCATGATGGTTTGAGAGAAGTTTGAAGTAGTACAGCCAGATGAGAAATTAGAATATTAAGATCTCTTCTTCTTTTTTATTTTTTTAAATAACTTTTTATTGATAGAACCCATACCAGGGTAATTTTTTACAGCATTATCCCTTGCGAGGTCTCTTCTTAAAAGGAGGTTTGCAATTAAAGATCTCATCCTTCAGTCAGTGATAAAAGAATACCAAAACTGATGAGATCTTACCAGGTCATGAGGTTATCCCCTTAATGAGCTTCCTAAGGCATAGTTGGAAAAGTTTTCTCCTTAACCTGTCTTCTAAGGAGCTTTATAACTTAGTACTTAGTACCTCCTTATCTCTTCAGGTTTCACCTCCTTTTCTTTGATTCACTCTATGTCAGTGGGACTGAACAACTTTTTGTCCCCCAAATGTTAAGTGTATCATTCTTGTCCTCTATGCATAAAATCTCCTCCCTACCAGTCTTTACCTATTCAATTCCTATTCAAATGCCACTTCCTCCAAAAATCTTCCCTGATCGCTTTGAATGATAAAGATTTTCCTCCTCCATTTCGCATAGCACTTTGTTTAATATAATTACTTTGTAATATTGTGCATTGTAGCTATCTTTATTAGCATCTCACAGCTTTATTTAGCTAGATCCCTTTGAGGGCCTAATCTAAGCTTTTAATCTCTTTGTATTGTGGGCATTGAAGTATTTAATAAATGTTTGTTGATTACCAACCAGTTAAACAGAATTATGCAAATTAACTGATATGATACTAGAGGCTTAACTACTCTGACTTTGTTATGGT
Organism: Antechinus flavipes; assembly: GCF_016432865.1. Taxonomy (NCBI): domain Eukaryota; kingdom Metazoa; phylum Chordata; class Mammalia; order Dasyuromorphia; family Dasyuridae; genus Antechinus; species Antechinus flavipes. Next base: position 254,176,266 of record NC_067400.1, read on the forward strand.
ATTTATTTTCTGCACACATGTAAGCTACTGCTTATATGCAGATTCTGAATTTGTTATCAAATTTCAAAATGTTTAAATAGCTTCAGAATCTGAAAAAGTAAAGCTTATTTGTCAGGGTTTCTTTATAAAACCAGTCCCTATTATTTTCTTGAAAGACTGGAATTAAAGAAATCTTAGAGGAATGAACCAGATAATAGGGAACTTGATTGGCTTGAGAAGTTCAACAATTTCTTTTGCTTTTTCATATAGTAAAAATCCTTTATCATTTTTGTCCTTCAAAATTCTATCAAAAAGGAAGCTGGGCAGAACTTTAGGAATAAGAAACTAGTTGGCTTGACCCAAAGACTATAAAATAACTAAAATCCAGTAATATCTTGAAATTGTGGTATAAATTGGCCAACATTAACCTTACTAGTTAGGTAATATATAGCAACAAGAAATAGGTAGGATCTTAATGATCTGAATGACTTAACAGATAAAAAGTAATTATCACAGAATGATGTTTACTGTTATGTATTAATGTTTTTCATGTTTCTTTTCTTAAGTTGGAAACAAAGTATCATTCTTTCATCCAGATGATGAAGTAGTAGGTAAGTTTTAGTTCATATTTCTGTTTTTCCATTGTTCTCCTAAAGTATTTTTCTAATTTTAAAAAGTCAGTCTCAATTATTCCTGCTGTGGCAGGGATTGTAGTTTTAAGAAACGTACTAAAAACACACATGCTCACATATGCTCCATCCTATCCCTGTCCTGACTATGCTTCAAGTATGCAACATGAAACCTAGCTGGACATTGGCAGGAAAACCAATTCAGATAATCCACTGGAAGATAACTGTGTTTACTATATTTAGAAGATCCATTCTGCACACTGGAAATGCACCACATTGGGGTGGTGTGTTTTTTTTCTTCCTATTAATCCATACATCTCATTGCAAAAATCTTTTTATAAGATAATCAAAAATGCATTAAAATCTATTTAAATTTTGGTTTTTCTAATAGAAAATATGAGCAATAAGCAATGATTTTTACAAATATTTTCTGCATAACCTTTGAAATTGCTATTTCTCTATCCAAATAAGATGCAAAGAGGCAAGATTTATTCCAAACTCATTTTTTTCAACAGCTAAGTAAAAAAGATTGTTAAATAAAATCTTAGCTATTTTCTTTGTTTTTCCTTGATTATTACTTTTATATTACCTTTTGTGTAATAGTAAAGTTTTGCTTTTTTTCTATTTCCAGTTCCTTTTTTTTATCTTCATTTTTGATGCTATGTGTTCTATTAGTTATTAGTGTATTAGTGACTACATTGGTGAAAAGCACAGAAAGCCACAGAAAGGGGGAATGTTTTTAAGATCCCAACAATAAGGCTCTCCACATTACCTAGAGCAGAATATACCATGTGCATTTGATCTATTTGTAAATTTTCTAGGGGATTGCTCTTACATGCAGAAAAATGTCAATATATCTATTGGAATAATAGCTAAGGTATCCTGTAAAAGAATTATTTTTTTTCCTCTCCACTTTTCTTCTCGTTCCATTTTCTTTTATTTCTATCTTTGTTTTTATCCCATAGAAAGGCTCTATCTAACAAGAATTGTTGTTGTTTTTTTTAACCTACAACAAAAAGAAACCCAGATGAGTAGAGGGAAAAGGGGAGAAAGAGAAGGAGTTAAAATTCTAGATAAGTAAAATAACTTATTATCTTTTTTTTAATTAAAGCCTATAGCCTCATAAATATATAGAGAATTGACTCTAATTTATAAAAAATCAAGGATTCTCCAATTGATAAATGGTCAAAGGATATGAACAGACAATTCTCAAGACGAAGAAATTGGAACTATATCTAGCCATATGAAAAGATTCTCCAAGTCATTATTAATCAGAGAAATGCAAATTAAGACAACTCTGAGAAACCAATTACACACCTGTCAGACTGGCTAGAATGATAGGGAAAGATAATGCAGAATGTTGGAGGGGATGTGGGAAAAGAGAGGGACACTAGTACATTGTTGGTGGGATTGTGAATACATCCAGCTATTCTGGAAAGCAATTTGAAACTATGCTCAAAAAGTTATCAAACTGTGCATACTCTTTGACCCAGCAGTGTTACTATTGGGCTTATATCCCAAAGAAATACTAAAGAAGGGAAAGGGACCTGTATGTGCCAAAATGTTTGTGGCAGCCCTTTTTGTAGTGGCTAGAAGCTGGAAAATGAATGGATGCCCATCAGTTGGAGAATGGCTGGATAAATTATGGCATGTGAATAATATGGAATATTATTGTTCGGTGAGAAACGACCAACAGGATGATTTCAGAAAGGCCTAGAGAGACTTACAGGAACTGATGCTAGAGTGAAATGAGCAGGACCAGGAGATCATTATATACTTCAACAACAATACTATATGATGATCGATTCTGATGGACCTGGCCATCTTTAGCTATGAGATGAACCAAATCAGTTCTAATGGAGTAGTAATGAACTGAACCAGCTGCACCCAGCGAAAGAACACTGGAAGATGACTAAGAACCATTACATCTAATTCCCAATCCCTATATTTTTGCCTGCCAGCATTTTTGATTTCCTTCACAAGCTAACTGTACAATATTTCAGAGTCTTGATTCTTTTTGTACAGCAAAATAATGGTTTGAACATGTGTACTTATTTTGTATTTAATTTATATACTCTAATATATTTAACATATGTTGGTCATCCTGCCATCTAGGGGAGGCGGTAAGGGGAAGGAGGGGAAAAATTGGAACAAAAGGTTTGACAGTTGTCAGTGCTGTAAAATTACCCATGCATATAATTTGTAAACATAAAGCTATTAAAATAAAAAAAATAAAAAATAAAGTCTATATAACCCCAATGGCAATTCTTCAGAACAAACATGAAACCCTTTGGCAGCAATCACTTTCTACTAATCTTTCATTTAAAAGAAACAAAGATAATAATAAGGAACATTACATTTGGGTGTGTGTTTCTGATTTAACTTTTTTTTTTTTTTTAAAGGAATTTTGCCACTGGATTCTGAAGAATCTGGTCTCTGTGAAATTGTTAGAATACATGAGCATTATTTGGGTATGTTACAATCCAGCCTTTTCTAAGGTCATATTAATCTTGTCTTTATTCATATGTAATAGGTAATTGTTACTTTATTTTCATTATATCTACTCAGTTTATTCTTAAGAAATGAAATAATGTAATCCATGAATGTATTTTCCAACTAAACTTTGTGAAAAGCTCTTTAAGTTTTATTTTCTAGGACCATTGATTCATCACTTTAAATGATAACTAATAAGCTTCTACTTTTTCCCAAAGTTTAATATATATTTTAGGCTTTTTACCTCGACGTAATTTGAAGTAAAAATAAAATTAACAACAACTCTTGGCATATCTGAAATTGGAAAGAATGTTTGAATACTATATGTACTAATCCTTGATTTCCATTGTTAATATATTTAGGATATACTGGTAGTGTTTATTTTTAAATAAAAATGAATTATTTTTAAATGTTTACAACATTTGGTTCTATTACTTTGATATATTATCTCCTAATTGTTTAAATAAAAGTGGCTATAGTTTCTAATTCAAACTAGGCTAACATTTTAATATATAACTAAGAATGATTTGTAATTTATAGATTTTTAATACATGGTTTAATACTTTTTTTAAAAATTTTTTTTGCTATATCATAGAGGTTAGCAATTTCTTTTGCAATATTTTTTGCATTCTTTGTTTTAACAGGTTTTTTTTTTAATAGTAAAAAAACAAACAAAAAAGAATAGCCCACTTTTTGGAATTGATACACCTTTCAAATTGAGGATGTTCAAATCATTTTATGTTATTGTTCTTAAAATTTTCTTAATTTTAGCATTTTATCATTATTATGATTTCAATAAAGAGGAAGGAATCACATTTAATTTTAAAATTAAATTCACAATTTTTTAAATGTTTCTACAGCTGTTAAACTATGGACAAATTGGTCACATAGAAACTCCTACAAATCTGAATTCTGCAAATATAATTATATAGGCATTATACCTAGTTATATAGCCAAAAATCTTGTTAGCATTTATTACTTAATAAAAGGCAAATTCTCAGTCTCTTTGTAGTAAAAACAACAACAAAAAACTTTTAGTTTTTTTTATCTATGTTCTTCTAAATGCCACTAAATATGGTTTCTATGAAACATATTTAGTTATTAAGTACTGGTTTTTTACTTAGAATTATTAGCATTTCGTTTATACAGTGTGGTAGAATAGAAAAATTTTAGAAGACAAAGGCCCTTGGTTCTAATCCCTGCTCTGCCATATACTACCATTATAACTTTGACAAGTCTTTTAATATTTATGGGTAAGAGAAAATCTCAATTTTTTCATCTGTCAAATAAGATTTTTTGGACTCATTTACCTATAAGATCTTTTCAAGTTCTAAATCTATGATCCTATATGACTATTATATTGTTATAGAAAAAACTATTAATGTTTAATAAGATAGAAACTTTTGATTATTTCTGAATTATTCATAATTATGTATAATGGAGTAGATGAAAAGCAGAATTAATTTCATTACAGTATTCTAACCCTTACTTAAGACAATTGCCTTATAATAAAATGCCTTTTGTAGTTTCCTTTTGAATTAATTTCCTTTCAACTAATGTACCCTAAGATAAATTCAAAAGGCATTAAACAAAAGTTATAAATGTGCCTTGTTATAAAGAAATAATATGCCAAACTTTCCACAATGATTTATAAAATGCGGAATTAGTTTAATATGCATTATCTGAAAATAAATACCTACTAAAATGGCAGTTCTCATTCTCAGTGTTATGTTTCCCTTTCCATGTTTCATGTTACTTTAATCTGTCATTTCACAGTTCACTCAAAAAGTAGCCAGTTTGAAATAGTGTAAAGTGTGCTGGCTTGGTAGTCAAAAGATGTTAGGTATTAATGAGACCTACCATTTCCAAATTACAGTAAGCAAAAGCACATATTGAGCCTAGTGTATAGCACTGTGGCTGCCATTTCCTTAGCTTTTGTATATGAAGTTATTTTAGATATTTCTTGCTATTACGTAGAAGAAAAACCTAAGAGATCATCTTTTTCAAATTTTTTTTGCTACTTAAACTGTTTTCTAAAATAAGCTGTTTTTCTTTTTAGGCATTTTTTAGAAAAAAAGTAACCTTCACAACTTTCCTCTGTAATTTGCTTGCAATATACATACATAAGTATTTAACATTTTCACATGTGTATACACACACACACACACACACATTTGTCTGGATTGTAATTTCACCAGAATGAGATGTGAGGCAGCTAAATGATATAGTGAAATGCATACTAGATCTGGAAGATCTAAAATCCGAATAGTGACTGATACTTACTAGCTGATTTATCTCAGTTGAGTCATTTAACCTTTCTGTGTCTCAATTTCCTTGCCTGTAAAATAAAGGAATTGGATCTGATGGCCACTAGAGTCTGTGATTCTGTAAAATTCCTTTTATCCAAACAGATCAGTGCTTATCTTTAACTTAACAATCTTAGAAAGCTCTCAGGGGCACATAGCTAGCATATATCAGAAGCAGCACTGAAAGCCAGGGCTTCCTGACTCGAAGGACAACCATCTGTCCATTTTGCTGCCTTGCCTCTCAGGCTTTTCATGAAACATAAAACTTTTAAGGAAACAAATGGCAGTTCTATACCTTGTGTATTATGATAATCAGAAACTTGGAAAACATCTGTAATTTTCCCCATGTAATAGAAGGTTAAACTGAGGTACAGTTGAGATTTATGTTAATCAGTCAAACCACAAGTATCTTAAATATGATATACACTGCCTGTTCCCAGGAAATTGGCTTTGGTTTTCTTTTTCTTTAAAATATTCAGTAGTAAGATACAATATGAAACTCTAATAAAATGACTTTTTAAAAAATTTTCTTCTCTATTATTCTCTTTGTGCAGTTCATAAACCAGAAAAGGTCACATGGACTGAAGCAGCAGGAGTTATCCGTGATGGGATACGTTCCTATACAGCTCTGCATTTTCTTTCTCATCTCTCTCCCGGGAAATCAGTGCTCATAATGGATGGAGCAAGTGTAGGTACAATAATATATGATTTTTTTAAAAAAGTAAACCAGGCAAACAAAAAACAGACTGCCCAGTATGCTGCCCAGTCTGCTACCCAGTCTGCTATCCTAATCATTATACCAATAATTCTTTGTCTCTTCCATTATCACATTTTGTGTTGGCATTGATTGGCTTTCATCACTATCAAATGTGACAAGAAGTATGTATTATATGTACCTTTATTATCTTTATTCTGAAACTCCTCAAAAAGTTAAAAAGAAAACAATCTAAATTAATATATTGTAGCTTTGATACATATCTGTAGGTGTAGCCCATGAGTAGTAACTAAGGCTTATGATTGAAGGATTTTACTTTGCTTTCAAAAAAAATCTAGGAAAAAGGTATTCTTTCCCTCTGCAACTTAATTAAAAACATAAATCTTTTATGAGTTTCACAGTAGTTTTTCTCACGAATTTTAAGTATCAAATTTCTGTCTTCAGTAATCTTGTCAGCAGTACATCTAAAAAGTTATGCCATTTACATTATTTTTTTCTGTGATGTCTATAAAACTTAAGATGTTATTAAATGCACTTTGGTCTTAGGGCTAAACACTAATCTGATAGAAATCCTTCATCATTGATTCACTGTTCTTTAAAACTGGAATAGTAAAGTTTGCACTATGTTTATATTAAGTATTACTGGAAGGATATTGCATTTTAAAATGCTTTGATCTTCAAAGAGAAAGGAGTCTTATAGCTAGGTGTATGTGTATATTTAAATATATAAAATAGAATTAGTTCAGAGTATATTGCTAACGAGACCAAAGGTCATAGGTGTTTATTCCTTTAAAAAAATCTTTACATGTAATTTTTTAATTTTAAAATAGTCATTTAGCTTTTCAAGTTGCCATAGCCATAGCCTATGTCTTACCAATTGTCTTTACAATTGTCTTTACAAAATATGCCTATTTTTTCACTCAGTGCGTAGCACATGGCCGCATACATAAAAGCTTATTAAATTGAGTTGAACTATTATAAGAAAGTGAGAGTGAAAGAGCTTAGGTTTAGCCAAGCCTGAAAACCAGCTAAAATGTTTGCCCTTTTGGTCAACAACATCTGGAACATAGTATATTAATGAAAATATATCAGAAAATTGAATTTTAATTATCACCATATTGAAAGAATGATAGCTAATTATATATATCAAAAACTTTTTAGGAACTTCTAAAATCAAATTAGATGTGCTCTTAGACACATTCATCAAGCTCTTAATTTCATATCTGTGTATAAATTTTATATAAAAGAAAACATGTGTGTATGTATATGAGATGTATACATACACACGTACGTGTGTGTGTGTGTGTATGTGTGTGTGTGTGTGTGTGTGTGTGTGTGTGTGTGTGTGTGTGTGTTTCTTCTTACACAGACATTTGGTACAATAGCTATTCAGTTAGCACACCACAGAGGGGCTAAAGTTATTTCAACAGCATATAGTCTTGAAGATAAAGAGTACCTTGAAAGACTTAGACCTGCAATAGGTAAGTTGTTTCTTAATATATTTCTAATGCAAGGGTATGCTTTTGTTTGTTTTTAGTGTTTTTTTTTTTTAATTTCAATAGTATTTTATTTTTCCAATTATATGTAAAGCTAATTTTCAATGTTCGTTTTTGTAAGATTTTGAATTAATAAAGTTTTTTCATCCTTCCCTACTTTATGTCACCCTCCTCCTCAAGACTTCAAGCAATCTGTTATAAGGTTATACATGTATAATCATTTTAAACATATTTTCATATTAGTCATATTTTCATAATAGTCATGTTGTAAAAGAAAAATCAAAACAAAAAAGGAAAACAGAGAGAGAAAAATAAAAAACAAACAAAAAAATGAAATAGTATGCTTCAATCCATATTCAGTCTCCATAGTACTCTCTAAGGTTTTGAAGATAAAATTATATTGTACAGTTTTAATTTTTACTACTAACAAAAAATAAACATTTTAAACCAAAGTAAATATTTTTAAAATATATAATTTTCTGTGATAGTTTATTTAAGTGAATTTTAATCTTCTTTTTGTTTTATATCACATTTTTGTCTCAAGCTTTTGAATAGAGTGAACTTTAAAGTATTTAGAAAGTCTTTAAAACTTTCCTGTTTCATTTTAACTAGTCTTTTTCTACAACATTTGTTTCCTAATTTTTTAAATTCTTAAACTTAAGTATTTTGATCTCAAATTTAATATGTGATTGTCTTAGATATGTGATCCTCTTGAATTTAGTTTGACAGGAATTTTTCTATCTGCTGGCAAGTAGCAGTTAGGGAGCAGATGGTGGAATTGAGAATGATACATTTTTGAAAAGCTTTAACATGCTTGAGCAGTCATGAAGATGGAAAGGAACATCATTTTTAAAAAAAAAAAAGGGGGATGGAGAGGAAATACCAAAAGAGGAAAAGGAAAGGTGGAAAAGGAATGGAAAAGAATGAAAGGAACCAAAGGGTTAAATTTGAGAAAAGAAAGTGAAAAAAGATGAAGCTGAAAAAGGGGAAAGCATTTAAAAAGAGAGAGAGAGAAAGAGAGAGAGAAAAGAAGACCACAGTTGCCAAGTAGAGCAGCTTCTTGCTACCCCATTTACATTCTTGTCAGGCCACTCTGTAAGTTCTGCATTACTGGAGGGAATTGTATTCCCTTTGTCCATGTTGACTGTGGTGCTCTATGTTACCGCCACCACCATCATTGGGCCTGGTTCTTGAGAGGTCATATCATAGTGGTTTATCTTCCATGTCTGCACTCACTAAAACCAAAGAAATAGAAGCAGCAGCAACAAAAAAACAAACAAAAAAAACTGGGTAAGAACAAAATAATAAGAAATATTTCCCTTGGATTTCGTCATCTTCTTTTCCCCTTTGACCAATACATTTTTGTCTGCATTTAAACCATTATCTCCATCCCTAAATTCATTTCAATGTGCAGAAGTAACTTATTCTAACCGAGGAGGTAATCTTTCATTGTTGCAGTCTTGGAGAAGAGGAGTGTACAGGAGGACCCTTCCACTGTTCAATACTTGACATGTTCACAGGGTGCAAAAGTTGTTTTCGCCTATCTCTGATAACACTATTAGTTTGGAAAACATCGCAAACAAGAGTAGGCACAAGTTGTATTACAAGTCCACCATTGTATTAATATGTTTACATTTTTGCAGTAATAAGGGAAAAACATAAGACAATTCCAAACTTTCTCAGCATGACCTATTTATAAACATTTGTAAGCTTTTTCATTCAGCAAGTATTTGCTAATATTGTACTATATATCAACCAGGACTTAAGCACTAATGATAAAAAATAAGCAGTTACTAAGTGCTAAGGACTGATACAAAGATAGGCAAAGGGCAGCTCCTGATCTCAAGGAGTTCTTAGTCTAATAGAAGAAATATCCTATGAAAGAACATGAAGCCCACATGGAATCTTTTTCTGGAGAAGCATCAAGAAAAAAAAAATTAACTGAAGACTCCATGAACAAAAGTCACATATAAATAAGCCTACCTACTTAAGTTAAAGACACTTATTATGTAGTTGGGAAAATCTTTAAATATCAGAGGAGTTTTAGCAGGGAAACCACCGTGATATATTGAACATGAAAGCAACGTGACCTTTGTTATAGGAATCATACTTTGACAGCTTTATAGGAGAAGGGATTTTAAAGGGAAGAGACTTGAGGCAGGAAGAGCAATTAGAAATGCATTCCTTTGTACATATAAAAGTTCATGAGGGCCTGAACTAGAGCTGTGGCCATGTGAATAGAAAGGAGGATGTAAGAGATAATTTCACAGGTGGATGGAGAAGACTTGGCAACTGAATGGATAGGTGAAGTGGAAGTTTAAAAAAAGTTGAGTATGACCCTAAGATTTTAAATCTGAGTAACAAGAAGGATAGTTATAAACTTGAAGGAAGTTATCAAGAGGGAAAATATGATGAGCTCTCTTTTGCATTTGAGATAACTCTAATAGCACATCTATTATGAAGTATAGGTAGACAGTAATGTGGTACTGAAGTTCAAGAAAGACACTATGACAGTAGATCTGGAAATGTTAAGAGCTAATGAGGTCACCAAGAGATAGTATGTAAAGAAAAAAATAGAAGAAGGTTTAGGACAGAGTTTTCAGCATTTCTAAACACACAGTTAAGGGATGGAATGATGATTAAGTGAAAGGAGATCCAAAAGAAAGAAGTGTCAAAAATTCTATAGATCAAGAATATCTGGGAGGAAATAATGGTCTTCATTATCAAATGCTGCAAACGAAATAAAGAGAGATGCTAACTAAAAAAAGGCCATCACATTTGTCGATTGAAATTGTTTCCAAATATGTGATACATTATTCTAGCTCCTTCCTTTTGTTGCAGAGGTTCAAGGAAGATGTGGGGAGGCTTTCAATAGGCAGTGTTGCATATGCCGTCAGACATAATGAGTTTTTTCATTTTATGGAATTGTGGCTTTTTAGGGGAAAAAATTATTGCAAAAGAAAGATTAATGAGAAAAGAGGCAAGGGTATATTTGAAATTCAATGTTATAGGAGCAGCTAAGTGGTACAGTGGATAGAGAATCAGCCCTGAAGTCAGAAGGACCTGAGTTCAAATCTAGCCTCAGACACTTAATACTGCCTAGCTACGTGACCCTGAGCAAGTCACTTAACCTCATTTGCCTCAGCAAAAAAAGAAAGAAATTTAATGTGATATAAAAACAGAAGGTATCAATAAAATTTCATATAAGGAGAGTTATAATTTCTTCCTATGTTCAAACTACTTAAAAGGCTTTTGCCATCTTTAGTAAGAGAAAGTATTGTATTGTAAGAAAGTGCCCTTTTTGTGTTGTGTTGTGGGAAATTTTTTTTAAGATTCGGTATTTCTGATTATTATTGTACCTAATTGTTGGGTTTGATTTGGTTATTTTTTTAGTTGAGTGCTAAAATAATCCTATTCTTTTTCCATATCCTCATTTTGGGGGATGCCTATGTTTGAGAAGGAGTAAAACAATCCTTGGTAGGTAAGTACTATGTGACCTAAATCTGTCTGTTTCTATAAGGGTAAAAAGTATCTATTATACTAAACAAATTGTGACCTGAAGCCAAGGTTGAAGTTTCATAGCTATCTTTCATATGGATCATGTGATTCTTTTGAATTAAATATTTGTATAGGTTGAATTTGTAGATCGATTTGTAGGTCCTTCATTTTAAATAATTTATGTCCAGTATGTACCTGACAGGACTTGGTCCTTAATAATGTCTACCGTGTTTCCCCGATAAGACACTGTCTTTTTTTTTTTTTGGACAGAAAACCACCAGAGGGCTTATTTTCAGGGGAGGGCTTATTTTAATGAACATTGACAGCAATTTTAATAAACAGGTAAATGTGAACAAAAAAAAAGTACCTTTATTCAATAATGATCATGTCATCTTCTTCAATAACATCGTCATAAGTGTCCATACCCTGAATTCCATCCTGGATGTCTTGCGCCTCTATTTCCTTCAGAAGAAGTGGACCCAATCTGTCATGTCCAGCAATATAGCTCTCTTTAAATGAACATGTCTTGTCCAGGTAACCTGCTCGTAGTGCCTTGGCGACACAGCTGTCAGTAATTTTATCCCATTGCTTCTTCACCCAAATCACGGCTTCTTGCAGACAGGGCTTCACAAAGTTTCCACACTGATTTCTTTCCATTCTATTTTCAGTGTAGTCATTGACTTCCATGCGCAAATGGTCCTTGAATGGCTTGTTTATTGCACTATCAAGGGTCTGGAGATAGGCAGTCATTCCTGCAGGAATCATTACTTGATCTATTCTTCTCTCTGCAAAGAAGTTCTTCATTTCTTTAGCGCAATGAGTGCTGGCTGAATCCCAGATTATCAGACCCCTTTGGTTACCTCGCATAACAAGTGGCAGCATTAAATCAACCCATTTTCTTATGGGCTTGTGTACACCAGGCTTTTTTGGTTTCAAGAACGTAAATGCCTAATACACGTTCAATCTTATCTTTCTTGCCTTTACTGATGATTAGAGGTGTGGCTTTCTTTCCATCCAAAAGAATTGCCAAAACACAGGTGACCCGTACAGACAGAATAATAAAATTATGACCATCAATCCTTCTTTTCACTCCATCATGCCCCTCAATAATGTTTTAACCCCATCATGCTTCCTGAATGCTCCTTCTAGCCTCCATGATGCCCCCTGAGTTCTTCTTTTATCCTCCATCATGCCCCCTGAGTTCTTCTTTTATCCACCATCATACCCCTTTTATCCTCCATCATGCCCCCTCACTCCCGCTTACGTACAGGGTTTTTATGTTGTCCTGCCTCAGCTCTCCTCCGCGGCACTGCTCTCAATGGCGCCAGCAAGCAAATCACTGGGGAAGAATAGGATGACGTGCTCACTGCTGCAGGTCTGATTGGATGCAGCTCGGAGCGTGGCGTGCATTTCACCAAAGGGAGGGTGGGGGAGAGGGCGGTGCATACAAAGGGTACCGTAATGTAGCATGTAGCACATGGGATCACCACTACAGTAGCAATCTCAATAGGGTTTATTTTCGGGGGAGGGCTTATTCTAGAGGAATCTTACACAATAAGGGAAGGGCTTATTTTCGGGATAGGTCTTATTATCGGGGAAACACGGTATATTTTCTGAATTCTATCAAATTTTCTATTTCCCTCTTGAACTGGTTCCTTAAAATTGTATTAAAGTTATAATTTTGGTTTGTATTTTTCTTTTTTAATTTATCAGTCATTTAATACATTTTAAAGGACAGAATTTTTATTTGCTTTTTTTATAGTGTTCCAACTCCAGGCCATGGTGAATATGTTTTGATTAAGAATATTGTATAAACTGCATAATTTTCTGTCTTTTATAGTTCGAGTGATAGATTTATCCAATGGAAAAGATGATGTTACTGAAAACTGTTTGGAAGAAACAGGAGGCATAGGAGTAGATATTATCCTAGATGCTGGAGGTTTGTAATTACTGAAAAAGAAACATGCTAAATAAATTTATACAGTTATCTTGCTATACAAGAAAAATAGAAATAAATGTCCCTTTTTAAAAATATCTATGTGGTGGTCAAATGTGGGCTCTTAGGATAATGTACAAGAACAAGAAATAATGAATTAATTGGGGTCATTTCTTATATTTCATCAATTTAAAGAACTCATTTGTTTAAACTGAGGTCTCCTTTGTTACCATTGGGTTTGCTGGTAAAAGTTTGACAACTGGCTCTGTGGGGAGAAAAATTTATATACATAACAACTTTTATGATTAAATCTAAATTATTAATATTTCTCCATCACTTTAATAAGTCTAGATTATCAGCAAAACAACAAATAAAGCCCTTATTTGCAGCATTTTCTGATTTCTATATGATTACTGCTCACACTGAAAACTGAACAATTGGCTCTTGGGAACCAGTTCAACCTGACTCTAACTCACACTTTTGTTATTACTTTAATTTGTATATGTAAGAGAAACTTGAATCCCATAAATAATTATGAATTACATATTTTTTCTTATTTCAAAGGATAACTACTGTGGTATTTATATTTAAATAAATTAATATTTCTCAGGAAGCTAATAAAAGATTACTCTTTACAAGAAAACTATAAACAGGATCATAATAAACTTACTAAGGGTCACCTCAGATTTATGGACATTAGCCCAAGTTATTAATTGGACTGTATCACTGTAGTATCAGATACTTGATAATTCCAAGAAAGGACTAACTGAGACCTTTTCTTCCCACTCTTTACATAACAGGCTGTAAGGGAATGTATTTGCCTCCATTTCTTGGATACTTTATCATCAGGAAATGCTCTCTGATCTAGTGCTGGTTATTAGAAATTAGCTGAAGGGTCATAAAGGAAGGAATATGAACTTGCACGAGTTCAAAATGAAAGGAATTCAGCAAATATGTATTAAGCATCTATTGCCAGGCTAAACAAAAATGTAGTTTACATTTCTGTGAAATTTCTAAAAGGAGAATTATGTGCTTGACTCAAGGATTATGTTTTCCTTTTTCATGTAATTGAATTTAAGAAGTAGTCATTCAGAAAATATTTACTGGGCAACCACTTTCATGTAGGTATTTAAGTAGTTGCTGTTATACAAAAATAACCTTAATTACTGTGCTGTGTGTAAAGAACAGCTAATTGAGCATTTTTTGTATTTTTACCCATCACTTAAAAAGTTTCAGTATCATCAAATAATGAAGACAATGATTTTAATACTTAGGAAAATGACTTTCACTTTTGTTAATATTTGCTACCTTTTACAAAAACCATAACTCCAAACATTTTTAAAAGTTGAAGTATATGTATATATTTTTCCCTGAATTTCAGAAAAGATAATTGAATTAGAATTTCTGAGTTCCTTTTAAAGCCTAAGATTCTATGTTAGTGTGATTGCTGGTGAACATCTATAGTTTCAAGCACACACCAAAGTAGATTAAAATTGGGAAGTATTTAACAAAATGAATAGAAATACAGTAGATACCATTATATTTTAAATGTCAATATATGGTCTACAATTCTTATGTACAGCTTAGTAACCCTGTATCTATTTGAATTTTACACCCACTGCTGTAATAGAATATTTTGAAATTTTTTATAGTTAAAAAAATTATTTAATATTTTAAATTTACATTTAATAAATATTTTAAATAATTTTAAAATATATTTTAATAGTAAATATTTTTAATTTTTTAATATTAATAATTTTTAAAACTACAACTTTTATTTTTTAACTGAACTTTAAAAACCATCTGTCATGTTAGCTTTATGGTTAAATTGCTACTGTAAATTATATGTCATTATACTTGGTTTACTTTTCAAATGCATATAAATTTTACATTTAAGTTCATTTATAGTTAGAATTATTCAGTTTATAATTTTAATGTCAGAACACAAAGTATATTATGTCTTTGTTTTTCTGGACTGAAAATTTTTATTATTTCTGTGTTTTTAAAACAAGTGAATGATAAAATGAATAAATCATTTTTTTGAAAAACACGATTATGTGCAAGTAAATATTAAATAAGTTTTTTTTTCTTTTCCTATTCTCTATTAAGTGAGATTGTATAGTAAAAATGATGAGCCTGCTTTAAATTTACAATTACTACCACACAAGCATGATATCATCACACTTCTTGGTGTTGGAGGCCACTGGATAACCACAGAAGAAAATCTTCAGGTAATAAATATCACAAACTCTAAGAAAACCTTTATTAAGGGGATTTAATTAGTATAGAACAATATCCTGAGAAATTCATGTTAATTGAAAGTTCTTAATAAATATGTTTTGTTTTCTTAAAAAAAAAATTCTGAATTCTAGAATTTTTTTTTCATAATTATAACTTTTTATTGACAGAACCCATGCCTGGGTAATTTTTTACAACATTATCCCTTGCACTCACTTCTGTTCTGACTTTTCTCCTCCCTCACTTCACCCCCTCCCCCAGATGGCAAACAGTCCCATACATTATACATGTTAAATATGTCATAGTGTATTCTAGATACAATATATGTGTGCAGAACCGAACAGTTCCCTTGTTGCACAGGAAGAATTGGATTCAGAAGGTAAAAATAACTCGGGAAGAAAAACAAATATGCAAACAGTTTACATTCATTTCCCAGTGTTCTTTCTTTGGGTGTAGCTATTTTCTAGAATATTTTTAAAAGAAATATAGTTTTATCATTTTTGATTATATTTGGTACCCAAGACTAAACAAAATGTTATGTAGGCTAGTAAAAATTGTAAACTACTTGGATAAGATTGCTTTATAATTAGCATATCAGTGATTTGGAAATTTTGACATCTGAAAGAATTGAAGGTTCTTTAAAATAGTTTATTCTCCTAAGTAATTTAGACATTTTCTCCAGAAAACCTTATTTATACTGTCAAATCTAATTAACTTCATTTTTATGCAATACAAAAATAAACTTTATCTTGACTCCATTCAGTTATCACCAATTCCCAATGCAAATAAAATTAATGAGACTTTTTTATGTATACACACATCTTTGTATGTATGTGTTACTAACATGTTATTTTATTTTTTTATAATAATAGCTTTTTATTTTTCAAAACAAGATAGTTTTCAACATTCATCCTTGGAAAACCTTGTGTTCCAGATTTTCCCCTCCTCTAAATAGCAAGTAATCCAGTGTAGGTTAAACATGTACAATTCTTCTACACATAGTTCCACATTTATCATGCAGTACAAGAAAAATCAGATCAAAAAGGAAAAAAATGAGAAAAAACAAGCAAGCAAACAAAAAAAAGTGAAAATATTATGTTGTGATTCACATTCAGTTCCTACAATCTTCTCTCTCTCTGGATGCAGATGACTCACAAGCCTATTGGATTTGGCCTGAATCACCTTATTGTTGAAAAGAGCCATGTCTATCTCAGTTGATCATCACACAATTTTGCTGTTTCCATGTGCAATGATCTCCTGATTCTACTCATTTCACTTTGCATCAATTCATGTCAGTCTCTCCAGGCCTTTCTGAAGTCATCCTGCTGATCATTTTTTATAGAACAGTAATATTCTATAACATTCATATTTACAATAACTTATTAAACTGATGGGCATCCACTCAGTTTCTTGCCACTACAAAAAGGACTACTACAAACATTTTTGCACATGTGAGTCCTTTTCCCTTTTTTACAAACATGTTATTTTAAAGGAATATAACTGAAATAGAACATTTATTATAGAAGTGATGCAATTGCCATGTTTATTCTTGCCTATATTAGTGTTTCACACTGAGTAAGTTGATCTTTGAAACTGTTCCTATAATAAAATTTTGTCAGTGGAGAGCTAGCAGCTTTTTTGTAATATTTATGCCATTCCAATGTTGTTTTTCAGTAGTATTTAATGCTTGCCAAAGATACTGGGGTGGTTTGCCATTTCCTTCTTAAGTAAATGAAAGCAAACAGAAATTGAGTGACTTGAGAGTAGGGTCATATAGTTAGTGTCTGAGGTCAGATTTTAACTCAAGTCTTCCTAACCAAAACTAGTGCTCTATACATAGAGCCATCTAGTTGCTTTTAATGCAGGAAATTGCAAATTATTTTATATTCTTGGGTTTAATGTTATAGGGGAGATGAAATATATGTGCATGCGTGTGTGCAAATGTTTTCTTTTATATAATCTGTATTAAAAGGTACATACCAATTCCTTTTGACGAGGAAATTGTTTTGTAACTGTCACAAATTAAAAAAAAAAAAAAAACATGCAAATTTAACCTTTTGAATATACCTGATCAAGAAATTAATCAGTAATGCAGAATGATTCAATTAATATTTGTATATTTTATTCAAGTTGGATCCTCCAGACAGTCACTGCCTTTTCCTTAAGGGAGCCACAGTTTCTTTTCTCAATGATGAAGTTTGGAATTTGTCAAATGTTCAACAAGGAAGGTATCTTTATATCCTTTTTTAGTGAATTAGATTTCAACTTGAAATCTTCTGGAAAAACTGCATTGTGAAAGGAAAACTGATATCACATGTAATTTTACCTCAACCTAGGCTGTCATTTACATATTATAACTAGGGGTTGTAATCTTTCTATATTGTCCATTTACAGCATTTTTTCCTATGAGGCAAATTCATTTTCATTCAACATTTATAAATATATAAAAGTCACTTGAACCATTGCCTATTAATAATGTTCTGCTCTCAGGAACCTTTATTTCCATAGTGGGACACATGTATATATAAATATATACAAAATTAGGGAACGTGATACAACAATAGCAGTTAAAGGAAGACAAGTCAAGGAAAGGCCTCACATAGAAGTAGCATTTGAACTGAATTTTGAAGAAAACTAGGGACTCTTAAGAAACAGAAGGGGAGAAGGTTTTACATTTCAGACCTGGGAGACAGTTTGTGTGTAGGCAAGAAAATGGGAAATAAAATGTCATGTAGGGTGAAAGACAAGGACAGTTTGAGTGCACCAAAGATCAAATGAAAGAAGATAAAGTAGAGTAAATCTACAGAGATAACTTCCTTATAGGCTTTGAAGGCCCTTGAATGCCATCCACAGTAATTTGTATTAAAACATAAAGGAATAGGGAACCACTAGAATTCATTGAGCAGGAACAATGACTTGGTCACACATTTGATTTTAAGAATATCACTTTGACAACTGGGTGGAAAATGGACTAGAAAAGGGAAAAGCTTGTGACTAGAAAACCAATTAGGAAACTATTTCAATATCCAGGTAGGAAGTGAAGAAGGCCAGAACTAAAATGATTGCCCCATAAATGAAGGGGGAAGGGCATATAACAGAATTAATTAGTCTTGGTGAAACTTACTAATTATGTGGGATAAAGGATAGTGGAGTGTGAAGGACTCTGGATAATTGGAAAAATGATAGCTTGACAGAAATAAAGAAGTTTGAATCAGAGTTTGTGGGAAAAAATGAAATCAATACAACCAGTGAAATTATATATCCTTGAAATATGAAAAAAGCAGTGAAAAGCTGATTCCATGATTTAAAAACAGTAAAGTTAATTTTTAGATGTTTCTATAGAATCTTAGAACAATTAACTAAAGAAAATCAACCTTTTAAGGTTTTGTAAAATGAAATTTTAAAAATATCTTCACTGTGTTCAGAAAATAAAACTTTTATTAAAAATTTAGCTGTTGTTGAGTTCATTTCTTCAAAACTTTTATTTTCAGTGATATAAATGATCAATAACAGAAAAGTAGCTAAGTAATAGTATAATCATCAGATGAAATTTTGCTATTAAAATCACTATTACATACCTTAGACCTTTCCTGATGTGACTAGCTTATGGTGCTTCTCCAAAACTTTACTTTGTATTTATTATATGTATACATGTTGTCTCCCCTTACAGAATATAATTTCCTTGAAGGCCAGAACTAATTAATTTTTGCTTTTGTGTCTTCAGTGCCTGTAGAGCTTATTAAGATGTTTGTTGATTGGTTGAAATAAAGAAATAGCTGGGGCAAGCTAGTGGTGCAGTAGATAGAGCACCAATCCTGAAGTCAGAAGGACCTGAATTCAAATTTGATCTCAGACATTTAACACTTCCTAGCCATGTGACCCTGGGCAAATCACTTAACTCCAGTTGCCTCAGCAAAAAAAAAAAAAAAAAAGAAAGGAATAGCTTTTTTATTTTTGTAATGCAGTAGATTATAAAATGCTAATGAATTTTAATCATTAAGTTTTTATTTTTATTGATAGCTTTGTTTTTTCATCTCCTTTATTTTTGACTGTCTTCCCTACCAAGCAAGCGTTTATTTATTTTATGTTTACGTTTATGTTTTTATATTTATTTATTTTATCATATTTCTATTTTTATTAATTTTTTTTTGAAATTCAACAAAATTAGCCAATATTTCAGCTGTGTATGTTGAATATGTATTATAGGCAACTGTATATGCAGTGTTCCACACCCATATTTACCATCCTCTTCAAAGAGCCCAACTTGGTCATCCTAATTATAATGTTTGATTTAATTCTTTTGTTTATTCCATTTATGTTTTTGTAGTAATTATGTATATTATTTTCCTGTTTATGCTTTCTTTACTGCATTAGTTCATATCAGTATTCTCATGCTTCTCTTAATTTTTCATATTTGTCCATTTAAAACACAATTGAATCATTCTCTTACATTCAAGCATCACACTTTATTAAATCATTCCTCAGTTGATGGCCTTCTACTTTGTAGCATTTCTTTGCTATCAGAAAAATGTTACTTTGAATATATGGTGTATATGTAGGCTTTTTTTCCCCCTTCTATCTCCTTGACCTTTATTCCCAACTTCATAGTTCCACTAACAGTAGATTAGTGGTAAACCACTAAATAATTGTGAAGAAAATTGAAACACAGAAGGATAAGGATTATATTAGCTCTATTAATAATACTTTTTTCCCCCGAGGCAATTAAGGTTAAGTGATTTGCCCAGGGTCACACAGCTAGGAATATTAAGTGTCTGAGGTCAGGTTTAAACTCAGGTCCTCCTGAGTTTGGGGTGGTGCTCTATCCACTGTATCACCTAGCTGCTCCTATTACTAATACACTTGAGAAAAATTTTGTTACATACAATTCTTTTCACAACATGTAAACTAAAATATAACCCTTGGCATAAGGAAGAAGTAAGAAGTAGTTTTATAGTTGATTAAAAGTCTTATTATAATCTTTTAACATGTGTTGTTATTAAAATTATTCAATACTAATAACTTAGAGGAGACTATAGGACAGACCCCCTGCCACTTCTGTTTTAGTAGAATGAGAGGAGAAACAGACTTAATGCCATAACTAAATAGTTAATGTCACTTGGAAAACTTCTCCAAAGTCTTTGTATTCTGCAGAACCACAAGTACATTATACACCTGGTGTCAATCATTATCTATCAAAATAACTTTAGGGAATCTTATTGGTGGCAATATTCTCTATATTTAAAGGCATTGGGGACTTTGATAAAGTAATTTTTTTATTATTAATTATACCCTTGTACAAGCACAAATGCCATTCCTAATACTCTAGTCTTTGGCTACTTGTGCTAAATCAATGGAGTATATTCTGGGAATGACCAAACATTCAACAATCTACCAACAAGCATTTATCAGGTATATTGTATGTGCCAGGCACTATGCTATCTACTTCAGCTCCAGAAACAAAAATGAAATAGCTCCTGCTCTCAAAGAGCTTTTATTCAATTGGGGGAAACAACTTATAAATTGTTTATAATAAGTAAATATAAATAATTTCTAGAAAAAATGAGAGAGAGAGAATTTCAGCAACCGGATCCTAAAGGATCAGGAAAGTCATCATGTAGAATTTTGAAAGAAAGTTTTTTTGAAATAGAGACAAAGAAAAAATACATTCCAAGCAGAGAAACAGATATAATATCATCTTAAATTCAGTTCAGTTAGTATTTATTAAGTGCCTATCATGTGCTAAAGACTGTGGATACAAAAAGAATCAAAAGTTCCTAACCTCATGGAATGCACAGTCTAAGAAGAGAGACAGCATGCAAATAAATATATATAAAGCAAGCTATATACAGGATAAATGGGAAATAAGCAAGAGAAGCCACTGGAATTGAGAGGGGAAATTGATTGGGAAGTGAGGAATAGCAAGAAGACTAAGAATAATGTGTAAGGTTGATAATGTTGATAATGGACCAGATTGTAGATTAGAAGGGTTTTGATGTTAAGCAGAAGAATTTGTTTGATTTTAGAGTTAAGTCATTGGGATTAATATTCATTTAGGAGAGTAACATGGTCAGATACACACTTTAGGAAAATCACTTTACAACTGTGAAAAATGGATTGAAGAGGGAAGAATCTTGAGGCTGCAAGACCAATTAGTCTTATTACATTAGTCCAGGACACAGGTGTTGAAGACCTATGACAGCCATATGAGAAAGAGAGGGGGACAGATCTGAAAGATATTGTGGAAGTAGCAATAGCAATTATTAAGTATTAGCAACTGTTTTCACATTTGGAGTAAGGGTGAGTGAAAGTAATGCCAAGGTGGCAAAACTTGATTGAAAGTATCCTCTACAATAAATCAACACATTAGCCATGTCTGTTTCATTCTTCAGCTCCCTATTAAGGTCAACAGTTTTCTGAAATAATGGTTCATCACTACTTTGATCAGAGTTTTGAAGTCTTTAAAAATGGCTTTATTTTACATCATTGAAGTCATAATGTTTTCCTAGTTATGTTCATTTCCCTCTACAACAATTCACACAAGTCTCAAAGGTTTCTCCAGACCCCTCATGCTTCTCATTTCTTAATATTTCATACATCGTTATATCCTAATTTATTTAGCTATATCTCACTGCTGAACGTGCATTTTGCCAAAACAAAAGGTACTTCTATAAATATATTTATGAATATAAATCCTTTTCCTTTGTCTTTGATCTTTTTGTGTATATATCTAACAATGAGATCACCAGGTCAAAGGATAATGCACCAAATTCACAAACCTTTAGGGTATAGTTAACAAATTGCTTTCACAGTTCTATCAACTGTTTATTAGTGTGCCTTTTTCTCTCACAGACCTTCCAATAGTTGTCCGATTATTATGATGTTTGCCATCCTTGCTGATATGATGTTTAAAAGGGAGTACATTAAGAATAGTTCTCATTTGCACTTCTTAATGCAAGAGCATTTTTGCAAAATGGTTGTTCATACCTTGGCATTTTTCTTTTGAAAACTGCCTACTTACAGCCTTTAATCTTTCTTTTATTGAGTAAGACATCTGGGATATCTTCTTTTTTTAATCAGTTCACTATATTAAATATATCGGACCTTTCTTGAATAAATTTTCTCTCAATTAGCTGCTTTGCAATTGAACTCTAAAGTAAAATAATAAATTCTTGCCCATTTCATATTTTCTAAGTATCTATCATTGCTATTTCACAATTCTCAACACTTTGCCATTGAAAATTTTTTCAGGGACTTCACTATTTCACTGTCTACATATATATATATAAATTTTGAGAATCATTACACCAATTGATAAATGATAAAAGTATGTGAACAGACTTTGAGAAGAATCTAAACTATCAATAGCCATAGGAAAAAAAAATGCTCCCAGTCACTAATAATTACAGACACACAAATTAAAGCCATTGTGAGGTTGTACCACTTGCCTATCAGGTTAATAGTGTTGATAAAAAGCGGAAAATGACAAATGTTGGAAGACATATGGAAAAAAAGGCACATTCATTATTAGTGGAGGTATGAATTGGACTAGCCACTCAGAAAACAATTTGGAGCTATACCCAAAAAATTAATCCAGCAAGGTCAATAAAATTGATGGGTGAATTCTACTTTATGCTTAAATATCAATTAGGAACTTACTAAGCAGATCATGACCTGACTTTAAAGCTCATGTAAAATTACTAAAAGAAAGGTTTCAGAAAAACCTGGCTTGTATGACTTGTACTTGGATGTAAACAGAACAAGGAAAACAGTTTACACAGTAATAATATTTTTAAAACAGCTTTGAAAAATTTAAAAACTCTGATCACCATAATGACCAACTGTGATTCCAAAAGATAATTGATAATTAAGAACCAAATATGCAAGGAGAGACTTTTGAACTTGGTTAATGTGGGAATTTGTTTTGCTTGATTATGCATATTAATATCGGGGTTTGGTTTTTCCCCCCCTCAATTAGGTAAGGGATGGAAATTTTTAAAAAGCAAATATTTCATTGAAAAAAAAAATTTTTTAAGTTGCGTCAAGCTTCAGAAATAAATATTGAGGACAAAGCTAAAAAGACAAGAGAAGCCATTGTTATCTTTTAATTATTCAGTGGTTTCTTCTAGTACTCTGCCCATCATTTGCATATTGCTAACTTAACAAACCTTTCAGGTACGCATCTTAAAAGATGTTATGGAGAAACTATCAACTGGTGTTTTCAGGTAAGATGTGTAAATAAAACATTAGAATATTTCCATTCTTCAGATAACTAACTGCCTTTTCAATAATTTTACATGTTTGTGGTGCATTTGGGGACTTAACACAAAAATTATTGCTACTTAAACTAAACAGTTCATTTGGTAAATATTTTTTATTCTTTAAAACAATGACTTGTAGTGGTCCTTTGGACTACAGTCTTTGTCCATTTTGCTGCCTTCTGTCCTACAGCTTGAAAGAGACAAAAGCTTAGGTGTAAGGCAAAGTAGAGTGAGGATATTACCCAGTTTGAAGATTTTTTTTTTTTTTTTACATTGGCAAAAGACAGAGCAGACAAAATAGAGGATTTTTGCTCTCTCAGCATTTGAATCTTGTTATTCTTAACAAAATCAAAAGCAGAATTTTTTCCCCTGTGAAACTTAGATAAAACCAAGTTCACCTGTACTTTTTAAGATCATTTGTTTAAATTGTACTTAAACCAGACATTTCTAATGAATTCATTCTTCTTTAGACCTCTTTTAGATGAACCTGTTCCACCATATGATGCCAAAGTTTCCATGGAAATTGTTCAGAAAAATCAAGCAAGAAAAAAACAAGTTATCCAGTTTTGAAGTACTATTTCCTGCTAAAACAAGAAGCTCAAAATTATATGATGTATTTGAAAAGTCAATTATTGTGCGAGCATTCTATATATTTTTAGATGATTATTTAACATTTTAAAGACACTTTTCCATCTCCAATGTATTCTGGAAGGAGTGTTTTAAAAGCTGATTTTGGTTGCACATTTTGTACCTGTACATCAAGCAATTAAGTACTTTCAAAATCATTGCTGTCTTCAAGAAAACCTGCTGTATTAATGGGTCTGTGTTTTCATTTTTCTTTAGTTGCTCTTTGAATCCCATTTTCAGTTCCCCTCTCAGCACTGTCTTTTATGCATATATTCAAAAGCTAATCATGTTAACTAGTTTCTAGCTACTGTATGTGACATCTCTATTCTCAGTAACAAAAAGTAGTAGCCACATTAAACCTTCCAAAGCCAAATCATTCCTTTTCATCCAGGTACAGGCCTCCCAACTGCTGAGCTCTGTATGCAACTGACAGGATTGGGCCCGGATAGCTCTCGCTAATCCATTCAGTTGTAATTCTGCATGAGAATCTTAAAGCCAAGGCTTTAGTGTGCTTATCTGTCGTAGCTGAGTGGTAGCCCTCTGGTGATTTTATTCAGTAATTACTGATGCACATTTGCATCCTCGTTGGGAAGAGTACTAATTATTTCTCAGTCTCCTTAATATACAAACGTAATTGAAGGTGACAGACCCCTACGGTTTCGAGAAGACGAAAGATGAGGAGCGCCTCTTTGGTCCCTGCAGGAGGAGGGACCTGGGACCTGATTAAAGTCCATGTGGAATCGGGAGTCAACCACTAAGCTGAGGAGTAGGCTTTCAGATTTGTTCCCTAAAACCTGACGGGTCTTGGATTTCTTGCCTTAAGTGAGGGTATCGGGGTCGGGAAGGGAAGCCCCTCTTTGCAGAACCCTTCCTCACTTAAATCCAATTCAGTTGCGCATCCTGGCATCACTTCCCTGACGTCATCGTCCTCTAGGACGAAGGGCAACTAACTACAGGGCTAGGAACACAGGCTTTCCAGCGTCAGTGGTTTCCCAGGCAGCGTTAAGTTCTCGCGGGAATGGGAAGTTGAGGGACTGGGGCGCGCCTCGCTGTCACTCAGGCGCCGGCGCACTTTCCCGCCCTCAATGTGAGATTGGAGCAGACGCGGGAGATTCCGAAATCGCCGCCATGTCGGTGACAGTCCCCGGCTACTCACCCAGCTTCAAGAAACCCGCGGAGACATTGCGACTCCGGCGGAAACGGGCCCGAAATCCTGCGGATTCTGGACCAGTAGTTGCCGTCTCCCCGGCGAGTTCTTCCGAGCTCGGACCCCGCCGTGCCGCACTAGCGGCGGGCCTCCGCCTTCGCCCTTTTCCTTCCTCGGGGAGCAGGAGCGGAGGAGTCGCCGCGGCTTCCCTCCGGAGAAACCCCTTTGCCCGCCTGGACAACAGCCCACGGCCGACCGTGGGAGCCAGGCCCGTCACCGACGCTCCGTGGCCGCCGACCGACTCCCTGCAGGACACGAGGGAGCCTGTGAGTGACCCCTTTTTCTCCTCCGCCCACTTAGAAGCGATCTTCCCTTACCCCACTTCTGGGCCATTAACCAAGCCTGGTCCCAGGAAGGTGATCTTGAGCAGTCATGGTATCGTCGATTTGAATCTAAAAAGGCGCTTCCTCTTTCCCCCTCCCCAGTCCCATGCACCCTACTTTATAAATAACGAAACTGACTTGCCCAGATTCACCCAGTTGTTTGACCCCAGTGTAGACAAGCCTTCAACCCGAGGCATTGCGGCCACCCGAACGTCTGTTCTCTTCTTGGGCACATTTACTTTGTCTTGTAAGATTACAGAGGTCATGCCCACTGCAGTTTTAAAGAAACCTCTTTTCACACTCAATCATTCCCCCTGAATAGGTGATTATCCCGGGAAAGGTCCGATCTACTAAATTATTTTAGATGGATTTTCAGAGATGAGTAAAACATGCTTTATGCTGGTTGATTTATGATCAATAGTTTGGGTCCTAGACAATATAACCAATCGAGTTAAGTCGTCTCAGAGAAGTGGTGATTGGGAGGGAGAAAAGGTGGGTGGCAAGGGAATTATGTGATTCAGTCAAACCAAAACAACGAAACCACTTGAGGTTTATCTCGGGCAAATGAAATTATTGACTTCTAACTTTGTTAATCCCCCAATTTTTTGCCAATACTTCCCTATCACACTCTTGACTAGCCTAGAGTTAATAAGTTGGGGCTAAATAGTCTGGCCTCTTCGGAATGGGTGGCCTATATGGGGTACTTTGCTATGTATACATATTCAAGTAAACTACAGTGGCTTTTGATAAATGTAGCTGATCATTTGCATGTGGATTAAATAGTTTTGTTTAAATAGAGCAATTTAAGGCTTAACTCAAGTTTAAGCAACACATCAAAACTTTTTTTCTTCTCAGTATTTAGATTTTCATCAAGAAAATAATGTGAACTGGAAAGAAGAGTTTTCTGAAAGAGCAACAGTTAAACAATTATCCGTGGTAATAATTTTTAAATTATAATAAAATGACATTGAATGTTTTGCCATATACTTCTAGCCTCTTAATAGCATGTTGTTTTTACAGAGCCATTTTTCTTCTCTCTATAATATATGTTCTACCTACCTTCCAAAGGCTGGGTCTGATGTCATTCTCCTGCTCAGAAACCTTCAGTGATAGAAAATCTGATTGTAACTAAATATTTTGTTAATTACCTGAAATTTCAGGCCGCCTTTCACAGTACTTTATTTCATGACCCTTACATTCCAGCCATGCTGGACCGCTCTCAACTTGACCTTCCATTTCTATATTTGCATAAGATTTGTCTCTTGGCTAGATTGCATTCCCTCCTAATGTTTCTTACACAGAGTTCTTATCCCTGAGGGCTCATCTCAGAAACCCATCTCCTGAAATTTCCCCTGGTCTTTCCAGTTTACTTTGTTCTCTGTCTCAATATATTTTATTCCCTTAACATATACCACTTAACAGAACCGTGACAGAGCCTAGGCCTTAGAAAACATCTGGATTCAGGTCCTGCCTCTATGATATAGTCAGTTACAAGTAATAGTCAACTGAGGAAATTTCTTATACCATTAAAATCACAGTCCAGATCAGTCTCCCCTACCTAAGGGTCAAGATTGGTCATTGTCTTTACACCATGTTTAGCTGCGTCTATATTGTTCTCATTGTCTATCTCATTTTCCTAGGTTCTGCTTACTTTATTTTATAAATTCATATAAGTTTTCACATAAGTCTCTTTTTAAAGCAGTCCTGGAGACTGTCTAGTCTCTCCATTCTTCTCATGCCTTGCTGTTATAGTATTTAAGGATGTGACTAATGGAAAGTAATTTAGATCACATAAAGAAAAGAGAGCAGCATATCAGGTTGATGTGATTAATGACTTTAAACATGTTATGGGTAATTTTTAAATTAGCTGATGAATTTTTTAGATTGAAGATATTTTTCTCCTTCTAATTTCTGTTATTTTTTTTTTTGAAAGGCTCCTCATCAACAGCAGTCCAAACATGATATTTCATCCTCACAAAGTGTTGAGTTTCCTGTAGACTGGAGTATTAAAACTCGCCTTATTTTTACTTCTTCCCAATCTTTTACTTGGGCAGATCATTTGAAAGCTCAGGAAGAAGCTCAAGGTTTTGTCCAACACTGCAGGGCAACAGAAGTTCATCTTCCTGAAAATATACAGGTACTTAATTCTGAAAAAATAATTCCGTGAAATGTCCATACACTTCTTTGAATTGCCATGTAATATGGTGATTCTTTTTCTTCCATAATTATTATTCTTGTTTTTAAGACAGAATTGAGAATTCTTTAGCTTCTCATATATGTCTGCCAGTCCCTTTTTTTTTTTACTTTGAAATTAACCATTAAA
This sequence comes from Antechinus flavipes, assembly GCF_016432865.1. Taxonomy (NCBI): domain Eukaryota; kingdom Metazoa; phylum Chordata; class Mammalia; order Dasyuromorphia; family Dasyuridae; genus Antechinus; species Antechinus flavipes. The sequence continues at coordinate 254,204,294 of NC_067400.1, forward strand.
TGATAGGGTTTTGCCATGTTGAATGGCATCTTCATTGAATTAAATTAATTGAATTAAATACAAAAAAATCTTCAAAAGAAGAATTTGAACAAGTAAATGAAATGAAAGGTAACTTCAGGATCCAAATCAAATCCAAAGACATGAATTATTTTACTTATTTTCTTATATAATTCACACTAACTGTAGTATGCCAAAATATGTAATATATTGGACTGCTTTGGATTTTTTCCTCCTAAATTTAGATCAGCCTTTTTGAATTAGTATATATGTTTAAATATATGTATATGAAAATGTTGATATTGCATTTTCTTAACATAATGTTTCACAATAACTCAAAGTAAACTCAACAGTGTGGCCTAGAAGTCTCAGCTAAATCACTAGCTAGAGATGATCTTCCATTAATATATCAATTATCTTATAAGTATATGGGGAATACCAAGGGGACTTAAAAATTCTTTTTGTTTATGTACAATTTAAAATATTCCCTCTGTTATTTTCTCAGTATTAATTCACATTTAAATAGGAAAGGTTTGCTTTATTTATGCAATTTTAAGTTAAACTACAGTATAATTAACCATAAATTTTAATTGAGTAAAGTTTTCTTTTTTTTTTTTTTTTAATTTTATTTTATTTAATAATAACTTTATATTGACAGAATCCATGCCAGGGTAATTTTTTACAACATTATCCCTTGCACTTGCTTATGTTTCAATTTTTCCCTTCCCTCCCTCCACTCCCTCCCCAAGATGGCAAGCAGTCCTATATATGTTAGATATGTTGCAGTATATCCTAGATACAATATATGTTTGCAGAACCGAACAGTTCTCTTGTTGCACAGGGAGAATTGGATTCAGAAGGTAAAAATAACTTGGGAAGAAAATCAAAAATGCAAATAGTTCATATTCGTTTCCCAGTGTTCTTTCTTTGGGTGTAGCTGTTTCTGTCCATATCCATTGAAACTCAGTTCTCTTTGTCATAGAAATCCACTTCCATCAGAATACATCCTCATACAATATCGTTGTCGAAGTGTATAATGATCTCCTGGTTCTGCTCATTTCACTTAGCATCAGTTCATGTAGCTCTCTCCAAGCCTCTCTGTATTCATCCTGCTGGTCATTCCTTACAGAGCAATAATATTCCATAACATTCATATACCACAATTTACCTAGCCATTCTCCAATTGATGGGCATCCATTCATTTTCCAGTTTCTAGCCACTACAAACAGGGCTGCCACAAACATTTTGGCATATACAGGTCCCTTTCCCTTTTTTAGTATCTCTTTGGGGTATAAGCCCAATAGAAACACTGCTGGATCAAAGGGTATGCACAGTTTGATAACTTTTTGGGCATAAGTAAAGTTTTCTTATAAATAAGAAATGTGTCATTGTGGTATAAAAATGGTGTAAAAAGAAAAATTGGAGAAAAGTGACTTCAAGACCAACAACTGCTTCAAGTCTCATCTCTGACATCTTTAGTAACCCACAGCAGTAACTCCTGTTACCACAGACAGCTATTAAGCCACCAAATTGTAGAGAAAGTGTCAGTCTTGGGTTAGTAGAGGAAGTTTCTCACCAGGAATTTCTTATACAAATGGAATAATACTTTTGTTAAAATCATCATCATTAACAGGAGAAGTATTGAATTGAATGATTTTAATATGTTCTTTTTATGAAATCTGTGTATCTAAAAGAGATGAAAGTTTTAAGTTTTCCATCACACTTTAGGAGTCAAACACTTAATCCATATATATTTTAGGATCCACGACTCTCCCCTGAACTTCGATGTGCATTTCAGCAGAGTCTTATTTATTGGCTTCATCCCTCCTTGCCATGGTTACAACTTTTTCCACGTATTGGAGCTGACAGAAAAATAGCTGGAAAAACAAGCCCTTGGTCAAATGATGAAGGACTGCAACAAGTTTTAATGAGTGAATGGTAAGATGAAATAATTTCTAAATTAAATCACTAATTCTATTTTTATTACTATGTTGTATTTAGTACATGTAATAAAAATCCAGTCATTTTATTCATGGTTAAAAGATATCACAAACATGGATTCTTTTGGTTAATTTAAGAATAGTGATAATTATAGATTACAAAACTCACGTGCAACAATTAAGTGACTTGCCTATGTTCAGATATCTAATTGTCAGAACAGGATTTGAACTTGAGTTCTTCTCACACCCAGTAATCCACTATGCTATGCTGCTGTGTCTCTTAGAAACTGACATTGAACTAGATCTTAAAAGACTTTGTATTCAATTTAGTAAAAATTTATTTAACACTTAGGTTAAACATAAGCCCAGCATAGGGGGAAAAGACTATAAGATCTGAAGTCAGAGGCAGGAGTTCAAATACTGCATCATCAACTTATCTACAGCTTCTACAAATTATTTTATCTCCCTTCATTTCCTTATCTGTAAATTGAGGGAGCTAGATTTAATAATAATAGGTAGTAATTTGTGTGGGTTCATTGCCAAAATTTTGTGGGTGATGTAGATATCAGATGATGGAAGGCAACAGAAATTGGGATTCGGTCATGTGAAGAATTCACTGTGTCCATTCTCTTTGCAAAAGGTAAATTTATTTAGGGAAGAGGTTACAGAAAAAATGAAGTGATACAACAGACACCAAGCATGGTAAATATGAAATAGAGTGGGAGAGCATATGAAAGAAAAGTTCCTCACAATTATCCAGTGGAAAGGGAGCACCCCATGAGGTTGGGGCATGTCCTTGACTGGCAAGCTACTGAGCATCCTAAAGGACTTCGTTAGCTTTGAGAAGAAGTGGGATTGAGAAGTATAGTGGAGTTAAGGAAGATATTACTTGGCCTGGGGGAAGGTGAAATCAGGGAGAGATACCATGAGACAGAACCAAAGGAGGGCAGCAGCCATGGGATGGCCCATAAGAAAAATTTAACCTCAGGAACATGATTGGGATTTCTGACAGGGCATGGCAAGGGGAGATTGTTGGGGATCTCTACAGAGGGTGAGTCTCAAAGGTTTGACATAACTTAGATTTCTGACTGGGCAACCTCCCAGAGGGTGGGATCACAGAGCCAATCTGATCTCTATCGATGTCTTCTCCCTACCTTGCTTCAGTGATTAATTTTTATCAATTTTTCTGCTAACCACACCTAACATTGAAAATTTCATCAGGTAGCTGATATAAAGTTATTTAAGATGTGCAAAGCATATTACAAAACATTTTATTTTGCCCTCACAACAACTAAGGGAGGTAGGTTATATTATTATTTCCCTTTCTCAGATGAGGAAACTGAAGTAGAATATGTGACAGATATTTATGACTTTTTATTATTTTTTAATTTTTAACAAATCTGATAGTAACATCAAAAAAAGATGAGCATTTCCATATACAGTACATAATAGAAAATGAAAAGTACATGAAGGTGCAAATCTGTACTATGATCACTTATTTTTCATTTAAGCTTATAAATAAATTCAACATTCTGTTCTTTTTCATCAAATGTTTCTAATATTGTGTGGGATGGGGTGCTAGGACCCCCCCCCCTTCCCCAAATTGACTACTTGGAGGAGTCTCCCGGTACAAACAGAAAGCCTTTATTTGGTTCTTGCGAGAAGCAAGCCAGCATACTCACTGGGCAGTCTTAGTAGTGTGGAGCCACAGTACAGAAGCAGAAGCAGATTATATAGCCGAAAAGCCACACATCCCCCCAACTCTTACCCTGTTGATTTTTAAATTCATTGATTTGACTGAATTCTTCAGGAACACAAAAGGGACTCTTGACCAACATAGAACAACTCTTCCTTATTTGGCATGAGCAGTGCTGATGTGGCAAGGCAGATTCCATTAATGGTCATGTGGCTTTTGGGAACCTGAAATTTAGGCCTACTGTCTCATCTACTTTACCCTACAATCTCTGAGAAATCTTCATCTGTCCCACTCTTTAATCAAAGCATTTTCTGAAGATCTGCTATGTACAAGAGAACGGGCTAGGGGGAATATAGTGTGAAAGATGTCTTTTACCTCTTATTGCCAGAAAATAGGCCTATATCCTATTGCATATAGGTCTATATGCAGGATAATGGTGGTAGTTCAGTATGTTTTCCAAGCTGTTCTGCTTGTCTGTATTGGCCACTGACCTTCGACTTGTTTTCTATGCATTTGTAAAAATACTTTAATATGACCCACTTTTATTTCTCGGATCTTTTTTAAAGTTTCATAGCTTCATCATTAACCTCCTTTTCAATACTCACTCATGTCTACCCTTCTCCCTCTCAGTGAAAGAAAGAAAATTAAAACCCTTGAATGCATAATAAGGCAAAACAAATTTCCTGTCTTGGTCATATTTAAAAACATACATCTAATTCTGTTTGTCCCTTGAGTCCATCAACTCTTTTGTCAGGAGGTGGGTAGCATGTTTTATCTCTGGTCCTTTGTAATCATATTTGGTGGTTTCAATAAAAAAAAATCATTCATGGTCTTTATTCAATGTTTTATTACATAAAATGTTTAGGTTCTACTCCCTTCACTATAATTGTTTTAGGTTTTCCAGATTTCTCTGAAATTGTCCCTTTCATCAATTCTTATACCACAATAATCCATTAATTTCACATAACATAATTTGTTCTACTATTTCTTTACTGAGAGAGACACCTTCCTTCCCCTTAACCATCATAAAAAGAGCTACTTTAAATGTTTTGTAACTGTGGGTCTTTTTCTTCTTCTTCTTTTTTTTTTTTTTTCTTAGTCAATTGGGGTTGACTTGCCCAGGGTTACACAGCTAGGAAGTACTAAGTGTCTGAGGCCAGATTTTTTCTTCTTTCTTTGATCTCTTTTTAGCATACCCTCAGTAATGGTAATGTTGGGTCTAAGGGTATGCAGTGTTTAGTGACTTTTTGGATCTAGTTTCAAATACCAATTCACTGCTCCACCAACTTTGAGTTAACATTCTTGTGTTCCCATATTCCCTCCAGAAATTGTCATTTTCTATTCTTTGTGAATTTTGCATTTCTATAATTATTGGTGATTTCAACTATTTTTTTCATACCATGCTGCACAATTGCTTTTTTTTTCCTTTGCGATCTTAGATCTTATGTATCTTTTAACTAGAAACTAATACAGTATTCCTGTACACAGATTGAGAGGGATAATGCAACATATTATTTTCAAAAATGTCTTGCTTCTCTTAAGTTTCTTATTGACCCTCATTCATTTATATTCTTTGACCTTTTATTTTTGGGAAATAGTGATTGATTTAGTTCTTAATGTTTCTTGAATAATAGATAATATTAGAGAAATATGCTACAAAAAAAATTTCCCCCATTTTCCTTATCACTCTAATTGCATTTATTTTGTTTATGAAAAAAAACTTCAATTTTATATAATCAATTGTCCATTTTATCAATTGAGATTCTTTCTTTGATAAAAATCTCTTCATTTACCCAGGTACAATGGCTATTTCCTTCTTTTCTCCTCTAAATTGTTTACAATATGAATTTCAGTGTCTGAATCATGTGTATGTGGAGTTTGTTTTATGGTATTTTGTGTGAAATGTTGCTCTGGACTTACAGGCTACTTTCCAATTTTCCCAGGAGTTTTGGTCATATAGTGAATCTTTTCCATAAAAGTTTGGATCTAAACTCTGAGAAACCACTACATACCTCTCAAATTGACTAAGATAACAGAAAAAGATAACGATAAATGTTGGGAGGAGATGCGGGAAAACTGGGAATCTAATACATTGTTGGTAGAGTTGTGAACTAATCCGTCCATTCTGGAGAACAATTGGAAACTATGTCCAAAGGGTTATCAAACTGGGCACATCCTTTGATTCAACAATGGATCTGTATCCCACAGAGATCTAGAGGGAAAGGGACCAAATTCTTATGGATGTGGTTCTTTAAAACAATGAGGTGATTCAAGCTAATCCCAATAAACTAGTGATGGAGAGAGCTATCTATATTCAAAAAAAGGACTGTGGAGACTGAATGTGGACCACAACATAGTATTTTCACTTTTTTTTTGTTGTTTGCTTGCTTTTGTTTTCTTTTTCATTATTTTTTCTTTTTGATTTGATTTTTCTTGTGCAGCATGATAAATATGAAAATATATATAGAAGAATTACACGTTTAACATATTGGATTACTTGCTATCTAGGGGAAGGGAATGGGGAAAGGGAGAGAGAAAAATTTGGAACATAAGGTTTTGCAAGGGTGAATGTGGAAACTATCTTTGCATGTATTTTGAAAATTAAAAGGTTATTATTAAGCATTTTTTTTTAAAGTTTGGGTTTTTGCAACTGTGTTCTTTTTTTTTTTTTCATATGTTTTGTATCTATTCTTTTCAGCTAAGTGGCCACTAGTTTTCAACTAGTAATTTAACCAATAGTTTTGAAAATTGTTACTTCAAAGTATATTTTGAGGTAATTTGTTTTTGTTGACATTTTATCCATTTCAAAACACATCTAACATAAATTGTGTAGGGTAGCTTAAAAAAAAATAACTAATTTAATCTATCAGTTTTTGTACATAGAGCATTGGTGAAATGTTTGACTTTAAAAGTGCTAGCACTATAAGCTAAAATCTGAAGGGATTAGCTAGGAACAGAATTGCTTTATTTAACTAACTTGGAATTTTTTAATCACTTCTTCCATAAACTCCCTGATAGTAAGATTCACAAATGAACTAGATAGAGAGAAAACCAATTATCTCTAAAATATTTTTTAAACTGGTGATTCCATCCCAGTGGATTTTTTGTCTTAAGTTACCCAACATTTTCAAGCTTCTATTTTCTTACTTGTAAAATTACTTCTATTGGATCTCATAAGATCTCCTCCAGCTCTAAAATCTTTTGACTTTTTCTTAGGTATCTCTTTTTATTTCAATAGCTTTTTCAAACCTATTCTTCCTTCAATGTTAATTGAACTCAGGTTCTTTAAGTTGGGGTTGACTTTCACTGTAGTAATTCAGATAGAAGAATCTGTAATAGTTTTAGATAATCCTGAAACTTAAGGGTGGGTTGCAAAAGCACACAACTTTTGAAATATTTTTTAAGCTTTTAATTGGATGGTTTATAATAAATATTGGAGGTTTTGTAATTTTAGAATTTCTTACTAAAAGTTATTTCTTTAATTCATAGGTCCATCAGCTTCACTTCTTTGTACAATCTACTGAAGACAAAACTTTGTCCTTATTTCTATGTTTGTACCTATCAATTTACTGTGCTGTTTCGTGCAGCAGGGTTAGCAGGAAATGATGTAATTACAGCCGTCTTATCACCCACAACCAGAGGTTTAAGAGAAGCTATGAAAAATGAAGGTAAGTGTATCTTTTTTCATAAGGTTCAGAATCACTATATAGCAGTCTATCTCCCTTTGTACAGATGTTTTTTCTTAAAAAACAAAAGCACAAACTATAAATAGAAAGATAATTGCCATATTTCTTAGAAGGCTTTTTCTTTTCTAAATATTTAAATTTGTCATTTGCATTACGAGTTTTAAGATTTATTTGCTCACATTCCCAGCTATCTGTAATATGCATAATAATCTGTATGATAGCTTGCAGAAGATGAATTCTATTGCATTAGCAAATCATTGCTACGTTGCAGTAGAAATGTAAAGTGTGAGGAGGCAGCTAGGTGGCGCAGTGGATAGGGCAGCAGCCCTGAAGTCAGGAGAACTTGAATTCAAAATTGGCTTCCGACATTTCCTAGCTGTGTGACCCTGGGCAAGTCACTTAGCCCCAGTTGCCTCAGCAAAAAAAAAAAAAGAAAAGAAAGAAAGAAAGAAATTTTACGTATTTAGGATTTTCTTAAAGTAGAATTAGGCTATCTACATTTATACAAATCAAATTAAATAAAATTTGGTTGTTACTCTTGCTTTTCTTGTACAGGTATTGAATTTTCTTTGCCTTTAATAAAAGAAAATGACCAGCGGAAACAAAAGGTATCTGAACGAAGTTTACATGTAGAAGAGAGTGAGTGTATAGCAGAACCAGAAGAGTATGTAATTAAAATAATGAATCATACAATAATTTTGTGGAATTTTATGAAATGTATAAAACAAAAACCTAAAACTAAATATGATATATTCTTAGGGAACAATTTAACAGTGATGAGGATGAAGAAGAAAGTTTTTCCTGGCTGGAAGAGATGGGTGTACAGGATAAGATAAAGAAACCAGACATTTCTCTCAAACTGTATCCTTTTAATTGCTGCTATTCATGTTATGGGTACTTTTTTTTAAATTCAGTATTAATTAACCTTAATGAAGTTTTGCTTTAGTAATATAAACACAATACTTTAAAAGTTATTCATTTCCATAAAAAATTGCCCACTCCTTTACTGATCCTTGAACTAAATATCTAGTTAAATTAAAATTGAAAAAAATAGCATCCAGGTTTTGGTCCTATTTAATTTCTAGTGTAAATGATTTATGAATGGAGAAATACTTAAACTAACAGTTAAGTTATTTGCTATCGGGGTATTATAATTGTAATTAAAATACTCCAGGAAAACTTTTCTTAAGGAGAATATCAGATTAAAAGTTTGGAAGAGAATCTGAGTTCTAATGCCGTCCATCAAAATTACAGTAGATACATCAAAAATAAGTAAAATGATTTTAAAGTCTTGTGAGAAATAAACTCAACCAAATGAAAATATTCAGAATAGAATGGTAGAAAAACAAAATCAGAAGAAAAAAAAATTTAGAAGATAATTTTGAAGCTAAAAGATACAACTTTATAAATGACCACAAGAAAGTACACTATAAATTGATAAAATTTAATAGAAAGAACAATTTAAAACAACCAAATTTTTAGGTTACACCTAAAAATTGCATGTTCGTCCTGTCAGTTGTTGAAGGGATGATATGGAGGCAAGCACACGTACACTACTGGTAAAGCTGTACAATGTAGTATAACCATTCTAGATATCCATTTGAAAATGCCTCAGAACTCAATGAATATTCTAAATTTTGACCAACCCATTCTCAAATTCATACCTCCAGAGAAGCCAAGAACAGAAACAATAATCCAGTATTTTTGAGAGTATTCATAACAGCACTCTTTGAGAGCCATAAACATACATATATAAAAACAAATTGAATGCTTGTGGATTGGAAATGAATAAAAACACTATTGTGTTTAAATATAAAAATTTTATATTACACTCTGAAATGAAGCTTATATTTTCTAGTCTTTCCACAATCCCTCCCATATTGGTTGTTTCAATCTTTTGTTTCTTGTCAGTTTACTGTCAGTTTTGATTTGAATTTCTCTTATAATTATCAATTTTAAGTATTCCTGGCTATCTTTGGTAATAAACTTGCCATTCTTTCAAGAACACTTTGACCTGTGCAAGATTCTTATGTATTTGTATTTTTTAAAAAAAGAGGAATTGACCCAAGGAAATTGAAACATGATGTCTATAAATTAAATTTTTAAAAAGACAGGATTTTGATCTCACATTCGGATTCAAACAAATTAGGAGAAATAGAAAATAAAGTGCTTAGGACTATAGTTGTTAATTTAACACAAGGTTATTGTGAGAAATCACTATATAAATTATGATTTATTTTACCACCATGAGGGTGGTATAATTATTATTATTATATTTATTATAACAATTATCATTATTATAATTAGTTAAGTTACTGAATGATACAGTTGACCATACATATTACCATTTTTATATATATATGAATATCATGCTATTCGTGGAATATAATAGATCCAGATGTGGTGACTTCCTGTCATTATTGCAGAAATTAGTTTCTAATAGAACTCTTGATTCATCTTAATTTTTTTAATATATTTATTGTTTTTCCAGTTTCCTCACCAAATGCTTTTGGGATGATCTTGGCACATCCAGATTTTAGGAACTTTTTTTCTTTCCCTCACTTCTTACTTTATTATTATATAATTTTCCACCTATAAAATTTGTTGTTGCTGTTGAGTTTGGTCTAAAACTTGGTGATGCATTTGGGCTTTTCTTAGCAAAGATACTAAAATGCTTTACCATTTCCTTCTGCAGGTCATTTTGCAGATGAAGAAACTGAGAAAAGCAGGGTTATGTGACTTGATTAGGACCACATAGCTATTAGGTATCGGGCCAGAATTAAATCCAGGTTCTTTTGACTCCAGGTCACCCATTCTATCCACTGCATCAACCTACTTACCTCTGCCTTTAAAGTTGCACCAGTTATTTTAGATTCTAAACTGGTTTTGTTTGGAGTTCCCAAAAGTATTTACTTGTCAATTAGCTTAAATGGGTCTAAATAGATTTCTAACCTCTTGATCTTTCCATTGTGACAGATGATTTGCATTACCTAATCTTGCTTAGGAAATGGTGATCATTTATGTTGATATGTTTCATCTATTTTCCATTTTAATTTCATGCCCATCACTTAGTATTTTTCTTTCCTCTGTTTGGATATTTTTATCATTGCTCTAACAAGCTAATGGTCCAACTTCTTCCACAAAGGACCCAGAATATAGAAGGGACTTCAATGTTAGAAGATTTTTGTTTTTAATGTATCAGAAAATGTTTAAGGTTCTAAAGGTGATTAGGATTTGTGAGATCAGACATTTGATTTCATTGGTGTGTACTATTCCAACTATAGATAGCCATCTTGGCTGTAATTTGTAGTTTTATATTAAGTGACTTGCCAATGGACACTTCAATAAGCATTAGTTATTACACATTAATGTTGCTTATGTGTATAAGGAACTAGGGATGCAAATACAAAGAGTGAAGTAATACTTCCACAGAATTCTTAAAAATTCTATATCAGAAGCAGAACTTGAATGTAAGTCTTATTAACTATACATACCTCCTCAAAAATGTTTTAGTAATTGAAACTATAAAGTAGAAAATTTTTTATTCCTTCTGGGAAAACAAGTAACTTAACAAAGAGTGGCAGAACTAAATTTCACAAAGGTGACGTTAAACATTGCTGAATTTATCTCCTTATAAAGAATGAGAGGGGGGCAGCTAGGTAGCGCAATAGATAGAGCCCTGAAGTCAGGAGGACCTGAGTTCAAATCTGGATTCAGACACTTAACACTTCCTAGCTGTGTGATCCTGGGCAAGTCACTTAACCCAAATTACCTTTGCAAAAGAAAAGAAAAGAAAAGAAAGAATGAGTAATACTAGGTTAATAACAGACTCATGCTATTTACAGGAAATATGTAATAGGAAAAAAATATACATAGATATAAACCAAAGAGATGAACAAAAAGATATACCTAGCTTAAGCAAATCCAGCTTTGCAATGGTAATAGATCTTGAAAGCACTAAGAAAGATAAATAAGGAATGTTTCTTAATAAGTGACATGGAAAGTTTTGAGGTATTCCTTGTTTTACACATCTCACATCATTAAAAAAAACTGGGAGAAGTTGATGCTATTATTTTCTATTTTACAGAGGAAGCTTACAGAGGTTAAGACTAAAAGGACTTATCCAGAGACCCACAGCTATAAGTGTCTGATTCAGAATTTGAACCCACATCTTACTGCACTACCTAGCTGCATCATTATTTGTGAACATTCTGTGTGTGATTCTTTCTGTTCCTACAAATTTTTCCAGATTTCTCTTTATTATTATCCTTAGCAAAATAGCATTGTCTCACATGCATGTATCACAATTCAGCATTTCCCCAATCATTAATTATCCATTTTGTTTCTAGTTTTTTGCTACCACAAATTGTAATGGTATGAATATTTTGGTATATACAAAACTTTTTAGTCTTTAATCTTCTGGAGCATATAGGTTCAAATTCAGATTTCTTATCAAGGACTATATGTGAACCATTTTGATTCTCATATAATTCTAGATTTGAAAAGCATACATTTTGAAGAAAACACTAATTATATCAAAAGGCACATGTTTACATGGACATTTAATATTTCCTTGAATATTCCTTTTATTAAACCTCAGAAAATTATGTTTATGGTATAAAAATGTCTTTATGCGATAATATAATACATAATAGTGATACATCAGAGAAAAAATAGAGGTAACCAAAATCACAATAAAAGTGCAATGAAAACAAAATGTTAAATTGTTAAAAACCGAGACATGTCGTTTTAAATATAGTAAAACATTAGCAAAATTAATTCTAAAAAAGGAGAAATATTTCTGTAATATTTCATTGGGTGAAAAAAAATATTTCATTGGATGGTATTGATAGTCCGGATTGTAATCCACACCTGCTCATTTCATTCAATTTTTGTTCTTTCATAAAACCTCTGTTTAAGAAGTGAATGCAAGGGATAATGTTGTAAAAAAAAAAAATTACCCTGTCAGGGGTTCAATCAATAAAAAATTATTAAAAAAAAAAAATCTCTGTTTAGGATCTATCCAAAACATGAGGGTGAGAGTAAGGATAGGGACATCTTTTTGCATAGGTAATAGAGCTACTATCCATTGTTTTATCCCCTGACTTTGACATGTAATGTACCCCACTTTTCTGATAATATCTTTCATAAACTCTATTTGCATTATCTTAATGGTAAATATGCAGTAACTATGTACAAATATGTTATATCTCTCTATTGCCCTTTGGACTACTCAACAGTTTTATTCATCAGAAATTGTGTTTTCTAATATTTGTAGATATCTCATAAAACAATAAAATGCTGATCTTAAAGAGATAGGTTTTTATGTCAGGGAATGTCATGAAAAAAGTGAATGAAAATGCTGCATTTTCCCAAATGCAACGTCATCTGTGTTCTCTGGATCTTTCTCAAAGTCACGCTGAAGTATCTACTTAAGATCAATGGAACCAATACAATGAGCTGCTACCTGTCAAACAGTGTCATAGTCTGATCAATGTTGATATTTTGAGTGATACTGTAGTCCATAAACATCAGCCAACACAAATACTAAAGACGTTGTCTAAAAACAAGTGTAAGCAAGATTGTCCACTTTAAGTCAACATAATCTTTTAAATAGTTTTTAGAATAGTAAATAATGAACAGTAAGTTGAGGAAAGTATAGTCAGTGAAAGGTTAAAATAAATTTGTTTGCAGGTGATATGTTAATAAGATCCAAGAGAATCTATCAAAAAATTGAGGTAATATAAATTAAGGGAAAAGACTTTTTGCCTTTTTCTGTCATAAAAATCTGGAAGAGTGATAAATAACAGTAATTTCAATGTAACAAGTACTTTCACATTAAATTTAGAAGTCACACTTGAAACCTAAGACATTAAAACAATTTTAATAAGAACTGAACAATTAGAGGAATAACTACTCAGCATAATTATGTCAACACAACCAAAACAGATCCTTCCCAAATAGTTTTAATAATTTGGTATGAATTATTGAATAGATTAAGTGGAATTATATAATAACTATGTATGTGTATATAAAGATAGAAGCAAATATAACAAAAAAAATGGTTATGATGGAGATTAAAGTAAACAAAATTAGAATAACAGGTTTTAACTATAAAGTACAAACTAAGGACAAAGAATTATAGGATCATAGAGCCATGTACTTTTTAAAATTTAAATTTTTTTTTTAAATTTAAATTGCATTGTGTGGTTTTTTAAAGGGGTAGATTACATTTAGGTAATATACTTTTATTTATTTTTTTTACTGAGACAATTTTAGTTAAGTGACTTGCCCAGGGTCGTACAGCTAGGAAGTATTAAGTGTCTGAGATCAGATTTGAACTCCGGTCCTTCTGTTTTCAGAGCTGGTGCTCTATCCACTACACCACCAAGCTGCACTATTTCATATATTTACTTTTTTTTTAAGTACTTAGAACTACTTAGAATAAGTAAATGACAAAAGAAACTAATTGAACATGAGCACTTTGTGAGACTTAGGCCCACTTTACAGGAAAAAATTGAGGTCTTTTTTCTGTGGGTGGAGGACTAAGCCTGAAATTAGGAAAACCTGAATTCAAATTTGACCTCAGACACTTAATAGCTGTGTTACCATGGGCAAATCATTTAATCTTGCCCTCAAATGTAAAGTGGGGATAATAATAGCACCTAACTTTCATAAGTGAAATAATATAATTTGTGGCACAGTGCCCTAGTACTTGGATGTTTAACAAAAGCTCTTCTCTCTTTCCCTACTTATGTTCAAAAGTTTAGTATCATCTATTATTTTAACAAGATGACCCTTTTCGCCGAAGCCAGGTACTTTTTGCATCCTTGCTCATGTCTATTCATAGATTTCTACTGCTTTCCTCTAAATCAGTTCTCTCTGATACTGTCTCCTTTCTTACCTCTGTAAACTTTCCTAGGTATTCTCCCATTGAAAGGAAAAACCCTACTGTACCATTCTTTCATAGTCAAATTCCTAGAAATGTTTGCCCTCATTTCATCTGCTTCTCTCCTCAAATCTTTATCTGACTTTTCACTTCATCACTAAACTGAAACTGCTTTGTCCAAAATTATCAGTAATGTTTGTTTTTGTTTTTGCTGAGGCAATTGGAATTGAGTGACTTGCCCAGGGTCACACAGGTAGGAAGTGTTAAGTATCTGAGGACAGATTTGAACTCAGGTCCTTGCACCACCTAGCTGCCCCCAGTGCAAGTTTGGTTATAATAAAAACATTGTACTTTAAAATTTACAAAACATTTTATATCACATTTTATCCTCACAACCTGGAAAGATAGATATCACCATTAGCACCATATTACAGATGAAGAGCTAGTTAGTGGTGAAACAGGAAGTTGCGTGAGCGGTTCAAAATCTGAAAAAATTCAAATCTGGGGTGATCATAGCTAAAAGGTGCCCTTTATTGATGTGAGAAGGTTCATAGGCAAAATCAAAATAAGCTATCACTGTCAGTAAAGGGGGCGGTTTAAAGGTTGGAGAGAAATAAGGGTGGGATCTAGAGAGTAGAGTTAGAGAGGATCCTACTTGGGGACAACTTGGAATGTGCATTATGTCTAAGTGAGCAGCTATATTGTGGGACAGTTGAATATCTTACATATGCTTAACAAGATAGTCCCAGAACTTTGGCTTCCCTTCGTGTGTGTGATATGGTTGACAATGTGAATAGGATGGATTGCTTAAAGTTCATATCATTCCTGACCATGAAGATGGGAAGAATTGGTTAAAGTTTATATCATTCCTGAGTTGTCATTTCTTATTGGTTTTAATTTGATGATCCTCTCTTCTTGTGTGCATTGAACACCGCTGAGTATGATCTCTTTTCTACTTATTCTCATTATAGTTGTTTGTAATTTCTCAAATCTAGCTATTCTTTTCCTTCATTTTCTTCATTCCCGCTGATTCATCATTCATTCATTTTCCTTAACTTGCTATGCACAAAAACGTTATCAGTTATCCTTTCCATATAGTTGACAAATAATTTTTTTTTATCCAGCCTTTGGTCCTCTTCTGAATTCTAGTTCCTCATCAGCATTGTACATTTTTTTAACTGGATGTCTTATATTCAGACTTAAGCCACCTAGGTTTCTAAACTTGGGTTTTCCCTGTTTCTTAATCTTCATATGTAATTAGTTGCAAGAGCTTATTATTTTTCCATAGCATCTCTTCCATCCTTTCCCTTTACTCCACTCATATTCACAATCATACTAGTTCAGTCCTTCAACTAAAGCTTAGACTGTTACAATAGCCTTGATGGGATTTGTATGCCCTCACTACCCAGTGCTGATGAGGTTAGTGGCAATAAGACAATTGTTAAAAATTTTTTAATTGGCCACAGGTTTAAAATGAAAGAATTCACTTATTCCCGAATTAATTGCAAAATGAAAATTTATTGTTGGATAGAAACCAGTTTGCTAAGAGACTGACTTCTATAGTGGCAGAGTCCTATTGGGGAAATGGAATCTTAAGCTGAGAGGGGGGCAGGGTCCTAGCAAATTGCTTGGTCCTCTGCAAGGAATTGAGCTGAAAGAAGCTCATTATATGTATATCTTGGTGGGGAGCTGGGACAGCCTGAGCTGATCAGACCAGGATTTCTCAATTGAATTGAGAATTTAGAATTTCAAAAAGATCAATGGGAGTTGATTTGCCCTTGAATGGTGTTACTTCTCTCATCCTGGGAGGATGGGCCCTCTCTAGACTCCTTAGAGTCTGGGAGACTCTGATCTCAGATCAAAAAAGAGGACAAAATCTCAGAATGATAATTTTAAAGGAAAAGGGAATGCAGTAAAGGGAACAGTTCCACTTCTGCTTTAGCCTCAGAGGTTTTTCTTCATGTAGTCTTTTTTTTTTCTATTCCATTCTATACTGCCAAAAAAAGTTATCTTAATCATACCATTGTCCTACTTTTTAAAGGCTTCTGCATCCCAACTACCTTCTTACATATTGAGGCCTACTTATGTACACACTTCAGCCAAACTAATTTCATAATCAAATAACTATCTTCCTAATTTCCCTGTTATTGCTTTGTTTCATTCTTTGTCCATATTTCCTCAGTGCCTGATAGTGTCTAACATGTAGTACGTATTTGATTGCATACCTTCTCTTCCCCATCTGTTTTTAGCTTTATATCCCCAATGTCTAGCATACTGCCTAATAGTATAAGATAATTAAGAAATAAAATTGGATTAAGAAGTAGACTTTATTTCTAATGGAAAAGTTAAATCAGTAATTTAGAACTCTGCATCAATGTTTAACATATTTTAACAATTTCCTTGATTGCTGACATCAGTCGAAAAGAGAAAAATGAAGTGCAAATGGATCATAGGCCTGAGTCTATTGTATTGGTAAAAGGAACCAACACCTTTACTTTGCTAAACTTCTTGATAAACTGCAAGAGTTTAGTTGCCACCTCAGGTCCTCAGGCTGGACTTCCACCTACACTATTGTCCCCAATAGCTTTCAGGGGTGCCACAATGCAAATGCTCAAGGTAAAAAAAAAATACATTTTTGCAAGGCTGAAAGTATATTTTCTATTATTATACTTCTTGGGTTTTTGTAACCTTGAAATTTTACCACAAAAATACTTTATGTAAATCCTGTTCTGAAGAGGGTTGAAAATTCTACTGTAAAATATTATTCTTAATATAGGCATTACTACATTGTCCCTCACTTGGGTTTCACTTTTCGTTTCTTATCTATAAAGTTTAATAAAGGAAACTTTGTAGAAACTTTTGATAAGAGAAAAAACTTAAATCATTGGCTTCATTCCATTACACTTTCTTTTCTCCTTAGCACTATCTTGAATAACACTGTCATAATTTTTCTTTTCTTTTTTTTTAATCTTTACCCAGGCCCGAACGGTAAATGTGAAGACACCAATATATTCTGGTTATAAAGATCAATTTAGTTTGGAGATTACAGGCCCCATCATGCCTCATTCTCTGCATTCTTTGACTATGCTGCTTAAATCTGCACAAAAAGGATCTTTTTCTGCAGGATTATATACTCATGAACCAACATCTATATTTAACACATGTACTCAAATGGGAAAATTATCAAATAAGGCAAGTAGACTATTTGATTAAGGAACCCAATTATTCCAACTGAAGAAATTGCAAGGTAAAACTGGGAAAGAAGCTGGTTTGAGAAATTGAGTTATGTCAGAGAATGCCAACCTATGACCGAGTCATAGTTGAGTCACCTAGTAATTGCCCCTTGTCTTTGATTATTTAAAATAGGGAATATTAAGTTTAATGTTTTTGTTTTTGTTTTTGTTTTTAAAGAAAAAAGCCTGTAGACCATACATTGATTAGCTCAGCGGCTTTTTTTGTTCTTTTTCCTGAATTCTATTCAATTGAATTTTTAAAAAATAACCCACACCTTCAAAATGTCTAGACTAGAAGTATTAATGGCTCAAAGAATATTTGTTCCCAAAAAGATGTAATTCTTTTGTTTGCTGAGGCAGTTGGGGTTAAATGACTTGCTAAGGATCACACAGTGTCTGAAACCAGATTTGAACTCCTAACTTCAAGCCTGGTGCTCTATCCAGAGTCACCTAGCTGCCCCTACAAATATATAATTCTTGAGTTTGATTTTTTTCATAAACTTTTTAGAAACTGATACGGCATTCACAAAACCTTTTCGTTTTTATGAACCCTTTGACCATAAGTATAATTGTGCTGTTTTACATACTATTAGGAAGAGTTCCTAATTTAAAATGTCTTATAGCAGTAAAAGCAGATGTATTGGTTTTTTTTGTTTTTTTTTTTTTTAAATAAGCATGTGAATTTTTACAGGAAGTGCTTGAAAAGGAGCTTGCTAATTGTGGACTACATCTTAAAACTCTAAGTCAACTTACCGAGTTACCAGTATTAGGAAAATCATCTTTACGATTCATGGAAATGGATAATTACATTTGTAATTGGAGGTCTTGAAAACAACTGGAATAGTGTTAACTGCCAACTTTTAAGAAACATCTGCCCCAACCAGCTTAAAAAAATAAAAATTTTAAAAAGCCTCTCTGTTTGAAAGTACTTATCTCAGGTTTGATAAGAAGGTAATATTCCAAATTTTATTTGCAACAGGTTTGTGTAGTAGGATAACTTGTGACACGTGTGAGACAAAAAATGCTAATTTCACTTCTTAAGCTGACCATACTCCAAATATGGAGAAATCTTTTGTGGCCATAATATATATATACATATATATGTATAGTCTGAAAGCAGACTTTGATGTGATGACATTCTGATGCAGATTGTAGATACCCAAAATGGTTTCATGAATTGTTTTTATTAAACATTGTTCTTACATTGCTACTTTTACCTTAGAAAATTTAAGAAGGAATTTTTCTATAATTTATGTCAAAATATCTGCTTTTAGTATATTTTAAGCATAGTTAATGTGTATGTTTTTTGTAATAAAATTATTTTCTCTTCAGTGAGTATCAAGTTGTTAGTATAATATATATATGTCATTGCAGCTGAAAAAAATTAAAAGGAACACCATATTTATTCCAGAAGTTTGTATTTGGGCCTTAAGCATTTTGTAAAATAAAGTTTAAAGACAGCATATGAGTACCACTATAATGCACATATGAAATGAAATTTTCTATTAGACCCTAAATTAACATGAACTTATTTTTGCAGTCAACAAAATAGTGGCCTGGTGCTGATTTTATTAGATAAGTTGGTTACAGCATTTGCATTATCATCTTGAGTCTATCTAGTTGTAGCTGAAATTCAAAATGCACATTAAAGTAAAAACTACATCACAATTCAATGCCATTAAATCTTCTTGGCTTCTGCATTGGAATTCTAGTGGGTCTTCATTTTGGACTTCTTCCTTCTTATGGCATCAGTCTGGCTTAATCCTTTATTTTAGAACATAGGACATAAAGCTGACTGTAACACAGCATACCATATTTGTTAAACCCTAATAAAATTTAAAGGGAAAAATGGTAGCATTAGCCCTGTGGAACAGAACTCCGATTACCCAATAACACTGGCCCAATATCTGTCCAGCAGAACCTTCATGAAATAGTCTAAGGTGCACAGCCCTTCACTGATTATAGGCAAGTGTTACAGCAGCCTAGCCATAAAGGGAAAGAATTACATCATAGTACAAAATACAGTATAAAAGCGTTATTTAACATTCCACACTTAGGATTACTGATGCCTTCAAACAATTGTTTTGATGTTAAGCCACTTAAACAAATACATCACTAAGGTAAACAATATAAACATACCAAAACCCTGTATGGTTAAATACAATTTTCATGGTACAAAACCAAAGCTTGGAGATGTTTGTACAGATTGCTTTTTACACAATGTCTAAGTTGCCAAATTATTTACAACATTAAAGAAGAAATACATTTCTGATGCAGAGTAAAATTATCTGAAATGATTAATATAAAACCTCAATCTCTATCTACGTGAGGCACTCCTGAAGCAAGTGGCATTAGCCATGAGGTCCTTTGGTACAAGGCCCATTGCTTGAAGAACCACAGTAGCTGCTGTGGCTTTAGCATGCTTCTTATTAGGGCTGGCAAAGCTGGGCTGGTAAGCGCTTCCATTAATCAATACCTATTCAAGAAAAACATACAATTGGGCTGGTAAGGGCTTCCATTTCTCAATACCTATTCAAGAAAAACATACAATAAGAACAGCATCAAACTTTAATATCTATAAGCTTTTTATTTTTCACTAATATCTAGGAGATTATAAAATGCAAACCCCATATCTTAACCCTGTCAAATTAACCTCAAGCCAGCACTTGGAAAAGGAGATTCACAATTGAAAGCTTATTTATAAATGTGAAATTTCCCTTGTAACTATTTAAATGTAGCTGTCTAGTAGCTAATCATTCTCATATCCATTCCCTTCCTCCCTTTTCAAAGACATTTTAAATAAAACTCATCTTTTAAGTAATGTTAGACTGACATACTTTGAAAGTCCTCAGTCCAACTAACTTCAGACATCTACTATCCAAGTGCTGACCCCACCCAAAATCTGTTTTCTCACTCAATCACCAAGAAAGAAAAATTTCCACCCCCTTTCCTCCTCCTCCCACCCTTTATGACTAAGCCAGTTTTAGTCACAGCTTAAAAATTGACAAATTAAGAAATACCCCTAGTTACTTTTAGAGTCTTAGAATTGTATGCTTACCCTAAAGAGAAAGTGTTTGCGGTGATCAGGGCCACTATCATGAACCAAGAGAAATTCAGGTGGTTGCCACCTTCTTTTATTACAGATTTCCATCAATGCAGATACAGGATGTTTACCTAAGACCCAAAAGTTAACTGATCAGAAACTAATTTCACTAGTTTTAATGAATAAATTATGAGTTTAATATAAACATAGAAAAATTAAAAGTAACGTACTCTCACCTGACAGATCCTTCATCGCAGCAGAGAAGTTTCCAGATCTTTTTTGTGCTCTCTCCCCGACAGCAACAAGACCTAAAAAGAGGACATAAAATTACCATAAATCTCAAGTATTTCTTACTTGTAGTGAACATTTTTATAACAATATAAATTACTATGGGATCAAATAATTTAAACAATATGTCAAGTTATCTCAATATAATGACAAATATCAATCTTACATTTTCCCAGTTTCTATCTCACATTTCTGAAATATGCCTCATCTATATGGTCCTTCTGCTTATCAACTCATACTACAATATGTTACCAAAAAAAAAAAAAAAATCTGAGAATATGTAAATGTCTAACTTTGCAAAACCTAACATGCATTAAAAACTATTTAGGTAAAAGTTTCAAAGATAAGAACAAAATTGTTAGCTTCAACTGATAATTAAAATATCTTTTACAAAAAGTGCTATTAACACCCAAAGTAATTATTTCCTCATCTGTCAGTGAGAAAAATATAATACAATACTTAGTCCTAAGACTAAACTGCAGAGAGTAGGAGCCAATCAATATTAGTAAAGGTAGTTTCTTATCTAGAGCTTTGTACTGAAACCTCAGAACTGATCGTCTAAAATGTTAAATTCCAAAGAAAACAGCCATCTATAGCTGGGAATTTTCTGATATCAGCTATATATACAGAGGAGAAAAAAACAAGAGAAACAAAAATGACATTTCTTGGAGAGATCTACAGATCTTTCCCTCAATATATAAATAGTAAACATCTTCACCAAGTAATATGTAATCAAAAAAAGCTGGAAGGTACCTTAAAATCACTTCTCTAATATAATTTCCTTAGTTCCCTAACTAACAACCTAGCAACTACATCCCAATGATCTTTGCTTTTAATAAATTACACCTCCACAACTTATAAAGCAATATGCCAGATTTCCATCAAACACAACAAGGACCTGAAAACTTTAATTCTATGCCAAATAAGAGACTTTTTTTGATTTACCAATAACATCCAGATGAGGACATAGTTTGTGTAAATTATTTTAAACTGAGCTTCCTTGTCTATAAATATAAACTCTGAGAAGTTAGAGTAGGGTAAAGCTAACTAGATTATTTGTAAATTATTTTTCACAATCCTATTAAAAATCAATTATGAAGCATGCAGCACGAAATGTGTAATTTTGAAGACTGATTCTATGGCATGCAAAATTGACATACATAATTCTGACAATGATTATTTAACTAAATGTCATATTACTTCAAGTCAAAGAAAAAGAGTTCATTACAAATTGGAGTAATTTTGAAGTTCAAGTCTTTCAGAAAGAGTTAATGGTCACCTCAAGGTATAAGATATAAGGGTAAACTATTAAGATACAAAATTTAGCTAAATCATCTAATTAAATAGGTAGTTCACATTCCCAAAAGTCTACTTCTATATTTTATTATAATGTGGAAGTGGCCACTGAATTCCTAAATCAGCACACTAAATAAATTCTACCTTATCGCTTCTCGGCCTTTTGGCTAAGATCAAGTGTAGTAAATAAATTCTACCTAAGACAAATGAATTCACATACTGATGAAGAAAATGAACCAACACAGCACAGTGGGAAAAACTCTTTGAGTTTTCAAAACAGAGTCCCAATTCTTCCACTTCTTTACTTTACCACTCTGTTCTCAGTTCCCTCATTTGCATAATGAGTACTGTCTTTAATCTTTTTTTATGTCTATTCTTTTCACATTATTTTGAATCTTAAGATACACATTTTTCCCAGATATTTTAATATTACATGTCATAAGACATGGAACAAGTTGACCCTAAAAGAATCAAGATAGCTCACCCATTTTCTACAAAGAAGGAAACAAAGTTGGCAGATCCCTTCTCTTATACACTCAACAGGAGGAGGATCAAATATAATTTCATGGAAAATCAGATCAGTTATGTCATTCTACACTATTCATTTTGAGTGTAAGCAAGTAAACGATCATAAAGGTAGTTTAGAGGCTATGCCCCAATATTTGGGACAGAGGATGAAGTAAAAAAAATTTTTGAGGAATCTGATAAGATGTTCTAAACCAAGTCAAATAATTTCAATGTAAGGGTTGGCACAGATAGATAGCAAAAGAAAAAAGTAGAAAACTACAAATAGGAATTATGAAAGCAGACTTGTGATCATGAGTACTTTCTTTGGAAGAGTCAGAAGACAGTGCATGGTAAGGATAGAACAATATCACACACACAAAATGAGATGTCCACATCTTAACAACAAACAACTGGTGACAAACAGGAAATCTTTTAAAAGTGAGTCTGTGACATTACCACATGAGAAAAGGTTAAAATTAGCACCAGCTTAGAAGAAAATTGAGCAGACATTATATTCAATTAAAATTCCTGTATGAATCAGCTATGAGTAAAGATACTTCTTATCTCTAATTCTTGGAGAAATTTAACACAGAAAAAATAAAAATACAAAACAACATAATAAAGAGGTGAAAAGTCTAGAAATTGCATTAGCCAATAAAGACAAACTCTTTGCCATGCAGAGACTTGGAAATCAAGACAACACCGACTCAGAATACAAGCTCAAATGGAGAACATTTTGGAAAAGAGAAAATTACAAGCAGCTGTCTCATGAAAAGAAGCTAGCCATCAAATACACAGCAATGAAACTGATGCTGCAGATCACAATTTTAAAGACATTCAAGAAGCTGTTTTTAAGATAACTCAAAAGCGAAAACAAAACACCAAGAGAATAAAAAAGATTCTGACTCATATTAACTGAAAAGTCTGACTGAAAAGACATCAACTAATAACTAACATGCCAATTTATTCATCAATCAAAACATTTAACCATGTAAATGGGGTAGCTGTGATGAAAAGGAGTCATAAAGACTTTTTGAAAATGGTTTTCTAGATCAGAGTCTATATTTAGTGATACAACTGACTGAAAGGTAGAGAATATATGATCCCACTGTGTTTATAGTTTGTTCATTTTAAAAATCAATGATTCACTAAAGCAGAATCAAGCAATCTCCCATGCATGATTTAAGTTCATACAAAAACACTACCAAAATAACTGTGCTACAACCATCAATCATCAGGCATTCCTGTGCGTTACTTACTCTATGTTTTGCTAGGCCCCACAGATGGGGCAAAATTGCCAACATAATGTGCATTGGCATTTTCAATGATCCCAAGGAACTCTGATACAAAAGACCATATTCTCAAAAGGAACATTGTCTCAGCAACTGTACAGTTGACTCTATATTCATTGTGAATACCCTAACATGCAGTGAAAAGATGTGTTGGGACACAGTCAGAAGCTGCATATTTTCAAGAATGACTTACTTGCTCCTACAAAGAAGTATGAAGGAATGAGGGACAAATCTGACTGGAAAAAGGATCAGACAGACAGTGAGGATATAAGATGGATAACTCAAAAAGTTTCACTCTAATTCATGAAATGTCAAAACAAAAAGCTCAGAGAATAAATACCTGCAACTGATTGAATAAAGCCTCTAGAAAGGATTTATGGAAGGGCAAAGATAAATTGTACTGATCTGGACCAGTGAAGGACAACTAAGACCACTGAACCATTGAATTTAGTGAAGTAAAGATAATTTAGCTGAAAGTAAATGTTAATTTTAAATTTTAAAGGGTCTGATTATTAAGGCACCATTGCACTTGCTCTACCCTTTCTTTAGCTTATGATGTTGAGTTCAATAGAATGTTGCTATAATATTATCCCACTAGGCAATATTGGTTCTTTGTCTTATATTTTCCAGCCCCAACGAAAAGAAGAGTATCCGTTGTTATTCATCCCTAAGTTAACTTTTAATAAAGGAGGAAATAAGGGAAAAGATCCAATAATAAAATGTGATATTCCTGAAGGAATCATGATGTGTTTTGGCAGGGAGTTTTGCAGCATTTAAGACAATTTTATAAAAAAATAAGGTCAATGAAAGAAAAGAATTTATGCTGAAGGAGGGGAAAAGAAAAAGAATAAAACTGATATTAAAAATAGGAACAAATGAATAGAACTGAATATGTCCTAATCATTCAGAGTAGAACAACCCCGTTGATTTTAATAACTATAACCTAAAATTTGAATCATCTTTATTCATAACCCTAATGGATTCAATAAACCTTGGTAACTAAATGAACCTGAGAACTCATTTTGTCAAAACAAACAAAAAACCAAACAAAAAAAATTTCAAAACTACTGACAAAATGTTGTAGTCAATCTAAGATTATAAAGACAATGTCCCCCAAGTTCTGGAAAAGTTCTTATGTAAATGAAAATGCAGTAACTATTTCCAAACAACAAAATTTGAAAAACCAAGTTCAAATCTTACCATACTTTAAGAGAACATATAAATTAAACATATTATAGAACAATGAAACATATAATTAATTATACAAAGCTTCAAAAAAAGTCAAAAAATTACCTTTTCTGTCTGTTTTAAAGTCAACAAGAATAGGCTCTTTATTTCCTTCTTTGTTTTTTCCTAATCCCTCTCCTTCTCTCCAGCCCATTTTTCTCATCAGAACGGCTCCCATTCCACCAGTTACAGGGGCTGCTCTTAAGAATTGATCCTATCCAAAGAAAGAGAGGTAAAATGTCCCAATTCTAAAGTTAGAATCTGATTATGAATTCAGTCAACTTTCTAAAATTATCTCACTTTACTTCTAGATGTTATATAGAATAATAAAGCAATAAATGAATATTTCCATGATTTACCCATACTGGAGTTTCTATGTTCTAATTTTTTAAAGTATTAAATAGTAGGTTTTATTGGAAAGTTGATTACGATGATTTAAACTAAAATGGCAATTTTAAAACAATGGCCCATATGTCCAAAAAAAAATTAGAACATTCCTTTTTTCATCCACTATTTACGTTCACTGGTATCTCTTCTTAGCTTGCAAAATAAAAAAAAGGCAGTGTTAAAATATTTGACATTATTAGCTCTCCCAGGTGTACCTAGTTAATGAACAAAAACAAAAAACAAAAAAAAAAAAAAAAACAAAAAAAAACTCAGAAAACATTTAGAAATAAAGTTCAAAGTTTGAAGTATACTTTTGTCCAAAATTCTTCCAAATGCTACCATAGCACAAATATAAAGGTTTTACTTAAGACAATCCATATCAATATTAAAATTATTCTTACATGTTTACATGACTATCAATAGTAACGACAATCACAGACACACTGTAAGTATACCAAACTGAATTCTTTTAAAACCTGAGGTTAAAAGACTATAAAAAACTTCCTTAAATGTTTACATACCTAGGCCTCGGTGGCCGCAGTGTTGTGAATAGTAGGGCTGGCACTGACCGGGGCAAGAAGGCAGCTACAAGCATTTGGCCCTGAAACAAGTTTCCATATAGAGGGGTGAAAGTTCACAGGTTATTCTGTGAACTATCATCTCTCCTGTATCCAACCCACTGAACCATAATTTCCATCAAAGCAGCAAACTGCTTAATGTCTTAAAATACACAATACACTGGCATTCTCAACACAGTCAGGTATTTTCAAACAGTAAGAAATAAATTAAAGGGCATCTAGGTATACCCAAAATGAAGATACAAGAGTTGACTTCTATTGAAGCAATTGTTTCAAATGCAAAATGTGCTTCTTTCCTTCTTTTTTAAAATTGTATTTTTATCTGATCTAACAAGTATGTTATTAGGTATTATTAACTTATCAAAACAGGAAATGATAATAAACAATTACAATAAATCACCATAAAATTAACACTTCCTGTTATTGCTAAGTTAATACTAAAAAATGTCCCCAAACTACACTGAAGCTGTGCGATCTTGTTTCCCTCAGCTATTTAGCTACTGGGGGAACATATGCCAAAAAGTCTCAATTGGACATTAAGTTTAACAATGTGCTCTGATGGAAGGAGGTAGCTGTGGAGATTAAAAAAAAAAAAAAAAAAAAACACACACACACATATATACATATATATACACACATATATGCATATGTATATATATGTGTGTGGGTGGGTGGGTGGGTATATATAGCCCTGGTTCAGTTCCTCAGGCTCATAAAATTTGATAGATTTAGAGCTAGAAAATTCCTCAATTGGTGCAGGCCATAGAGAGTGTGTGTATTAAAAAAAAAAAGTCAATTAATACTTATATATTAAACTGCCTTGATGCTACACACCTAAAATGATTTTTTTTTTTTTTACTTACTTCCAGGTTCATTCTCCCCTCTTTTCCACCAACCTTTCCCTAAAGAAAACACTGTACAGTGTACAATTCAAAAGCAAACTATAGAGCACCCTAGGCTTCAAATACTTCTGAATTCTTTACCATGTTTTATTTATATTAAGTTGACAATGTGGCTGATTCATCTCACAAGGTCATTACAGAAACTTCAAGATATCCAAATTAGTTTTAGAAAATATACCAACCAATATAACACACATTTAGTAGGACCAAAGCAATTTTTTCCTAATGCCTTTTTTTTCCTCTAACAAAGAGACTTTTGATTTTAAATTCAATTTCTACATTTGGGTAAATGGAAATATTCATGAAGATATTAACATTTAAATTATGTTTTATGACAAGCAGAAAAAACAAAAGGCTATATCACAAATCTTTATACTGATTAAAGTTTAATTTTTACGGTTATAATAAGAATAAGCAAAATCTGTGAATTCTTTTAATAATTAATCCTTAAATGCAACTCAAAATAAATGAATATAGAATATTTTCTATCAGGGAAGATGCTGCACTTTCAAAATTAGTTTGCAGTTCCCTTCTTTAATATGGGCATGATCTTTTATATGGAATTCCTTTTCAGTTCATATAAGCCACAAAACTTGTTTAATGAATGTAAATATCAAATTTTACTGATGTCAAAACATTATTGCTTTTGTCTGTAATAAAATTTTATTAAAAAATTTATTCCTCAGAGATATTCTAAATGGCATTTTAAATACCTGTAAGCTATCTATTTCCCTGAAGATAAAAAGGAAAAAATTTTGTAGGGGAAATTTGAAGAAGCCAACTACTACTTCAACATAATACCAGGCTTTTAAAAAACTATTACTTTGAGAAATATACTATACTCCATGATCAGTCACAGTCATCACTTCATTACCAAAATCAAACTGGAAATCTCCCAAGTGAAAATTTCTCAGCTATTTCTATTCAATAATGTTTAGAGTTGTGGGATCATAATATACCTAAAGGTCCAAGGTATGTATCCTCTAATTCTAATTTCCTAAAAAGAAGCATTCAATCCTTAAAGATATAAAGTGTAGTAACAAAACTTTACAGAAATAGATTAAATGGACAAACTTTGAAAAGAAAAAAGGAATGTCATTTTAAATGCTACAAGAAAGTAGTTTTTAACCTATTATCAAGAATAAAAATGTATCTAAATAACAGTGCTATGTGTATTAAAACTTCAAATGATATGTCAGTTTCTAATCCAAAGTGTTCAAGAACTGTCTCCAAAGAATTAAATACATAGTAATTCCATTAAGAGTCACATAGGATATTAATCTGGCCAGTTACTCATTGTACACATTGTCATGCAGCTATTTTCAAAAATAGCAAGCAGAGAATACCCAAAGTTCAATACTGGCTCTGTGAAAATGATGATCTACAAAACTTAATGTTTCAGAGGTGAACAATCATGTTATTTATTAGGTACACTTGCCTGGAGCAACTAGAAAATAACATCAATACCTTCAATTATTGCACCTTAGCTTAGTATATATGTACTATATTCTCGTCATGCCTCACAACCCTGTGAAGCAGATGATAAATGCTATTGTCTCCATTTGGAGAATCTGGAGTGCCAAGAAGTTACTTGCCCAAGATCACACAAGGAGTCAGAGGTAGAGCCGGACATAGAACCCTTCCCAGGCCTTTAGACCACGCTGCCTCCCAGTTTCAGCACTGGTATGATGCCAATACTCCTGAAACAAATTCCCAACACCCTCCCACCAAGCCAATTTCCTCCATCATCATGCCGAAAAATTCACTTCTTCAGGAAGCCCTTCCTTAACCACCTAAGGCTCCCCCAACAATGAGGTAGCTGTAGGTGGAGTCCGCAGATTTTATTGCAGAAATCTGAAAACAGATGCACCTATGTCTTCGCCGCACGAGTCGTCCATCCATTCCCTTTGTTTTTAGGGTCTTAAATATCCTGTTGTTCTCCTGAGATCAGTGGTTCTCAATCTGAGGTCTGTGGACCACCAGTGGCCATGAGGGCCTAATTGGTGGTCCATAGCATTCCCCATTCCAACCCTTCACCCCCAATTCCCACCCCCTCACCACTGCCAATCCCACCACTGCCAATCTCCAGCCACCCTCCCCCAACCCTCCAATCCCATGGCAAAATTGCCACATGCAATTGTTCTAGAGCTGGGAATCTCCCCACTACTTCTGCCTAACAACCAACTAACTAAGAACCAATGGGAAATAGGAGAGGGGCTGGAGGTCATGAAAGGGGTGAGGAAATGGGGCTGAGGGATTCTGTGGGAGGGTGCAGGCACTAGGGTAGGGGCAGGGAATTAAGGGTAAAAACAGTGGATGGAAAGTAGGAGGTGGTAGAGGGATCTTAGGGGTAGTGATCCACCAAAGATAAACCTTTCACGCGTCCCATGATGAGGAAAAATTTGAGAACCACCGCTTTAAGTTATTAGATTAGTAGCCCAACAGGAACTGTGGAATATTCTTTACAGCACCTGGCACACAGTTAGCACTCAAAAAATGGTTAACAAAAATACCACCACCAAAAGCAACAACAATAATAAATTTTAAAATGACCTAAGGATATAAACTGGGTGGATCATGAGCCAGTTTTAAACATTTGCCATTTTTCCATGGATCAGGTCCATCTTCAATGTCCATCCTAGAGTATATATACATAGCAAATTTACTTATGAATTTCAGTTAGAACCAAACAATAGGTTTCTCACTCATGCACTTTAAAATTTTTTCAATGTTTTAGGATTCTATTTGGATGCATGTGTCTATCTGCATAATGAGTACCTTTTTTATCCAGGCTTGAGCACCAGTATTTGCCAACTGTTCTTGTGTCAGAACTTGTACTCCTGTACTTCCTGTGAATTGGCCTGGTATTGAGTTTAGTTGAGCCCAGGCATCAATCTAAAGAAAGAAAATAATCATATTTGAATTTAAAAAATGAAATTATTATATTATAAACAATATATTATATCATATTATAAACAATCTCATTTACCTTTTGAAAATGTGTTTTTAAGAGAAAATAGAAATTTTAAACAATGGATTTTTAAATAAAGGCATTACCAATTAGATTATGATCAAAGATTAGAGCTGCAAGGAATCATGGAATTCTCTCATACAATCCCTTTATTATACAGATGAGGAAATTAAAGCCAGAAGGGGTCCTAAATTACACTAACAACTTTAAACCCATGTCAGAGAATCAGAGATTCAGAACTAAAAGTGACGTCAAAGGCCACAAAACCAATTTTCATTTCACAAAATAGGAAACCAAGGCAAAGGAAACTCAACTGACTTGCTGAAGGTCACAGGTAATAAAACTAAGAAAAAGGTTACAAACTCAGGTCTTCTACCCACTTCCAGAGTTCTTTCTCCTGAACTATGTATATGTTTTTAAAATTACTGAAAGTTTAAATCACCACTTGGTGTGTATTTTGTTGTTACTAGAAAATTAATAAAAGTGAATGATCTACATTTTTGACCAGATTTTTAAACAAAGTTTCTCCAAAAATAAAACGAAAATATATTTTTCCACTTTAAAATATAGAAGCTTTGAACCTGATCAATGTGAAAAACACAGAAATGAAAATTTTAAAAAGCAAAGACAGCTAATGTTTAAAATATGGTTATAAATTTATGTAAATTTTCATTCCTCATATTTCACTAAATGACAAAAACTAAAAAAAGCTGAAATTTGGGCTCTAAAAATTCTGCTGCCAAATGCAAACATCAGACTAAATATGATTTGCTTACAA
This sequence comes from Antechinus flavipes, assembly GCF_016432865.1. NCBI lineage: Eukaryota > Metazoa > Chordata > Mammalia > Dasyuromorphia > Dasyuridae > Antechinus > Antechinus flavipes. The sequence continues at coordinate 254,235,004 of NC_067400.1, forward strand.
GGAGATTCACACATCCATACTCTAATCAAGTCTCTTCTCTCCACATGCATGAACAGATCCTTGTTTCATATTAAAGATTTTATCTACAATTAAATGGCAAAGTGAACCACTAACCTAATGATCAAGATACAGATTCAAAACTTGCATCACCTAAAATAGTCACCTTAATTAAAATAAGTTACTCCTTTCAATATTCTGCATAACCAAGTTACTCTTTCAACTTTATTTTCTAAATCTAAAATGCGTTAAAACATATATATCCCCTGAGTAGACATCTGAATTACAATAGACTGTTACATACCCGCTCTTGTGCTCGATTTAACATGCTCATGGCCTCAAGGTCAAATGCATTTTCACTAAGTCTCTTCTGAGCAAGTGCACGCTCACTCATTGCTGTAGAGATGTCCACAGGCTAAGGAAGAAAAAAAAAATTTCAAATTATCATGACCAAAAAAAACATATATTTTTCATACCAACTTATGCCCTTAGTTATATCAAAATTTAGCAGACAGGAAAACATTACTAATACTGTATATTTTCATAGTACCTTACAGTTCCCAATGTGCTTCGACATAAAAGATTTCATTTAGTTCTTATAATAAATCAGTGAAGACAGAAGATATTATGAACTACTTTTCTTTTTTACTTAAAAAAAAAAGAGAAAATTGAAACATGATGTTCCCTCATAACACTGCTAATAAAGTGGAAGAAGCAGGACTAGAACCCAGGACTTCTATCTCCTACTTGAGTGTAATTCTCATTGTATCATACTGCCTCCAAAAAGACATTCTACAAAATTTAAACATTAATTCAATTTTTTCACTGAATAAAGTAATTTTTTCTTATATTCAATTTAATTTTATTAGAACTTATTTTTATTTTGGAGATACCTCGACTTACAATTGCCTAAAAAAGGCCAAAAGTTTGAAAAGTTAAAGACATGATTTTAAACTTCCTTTCAACCAATCACTAACTCAAATCTTTTTACTTTTGATTCGAGATGATTTGGAAAATCCAGTTTCTTGGAAAATTATGTCTTAATCCTATTACAATTCAGTATGACATCAAAATACTGTAGTATATAGGAACAATAGATTTGGAGTTGAAAATCTTGGGATCCATTTTTGATTCTGCAATCAAGAGCTAGGAACCTATTGCCATTTAATTAACCTTCCTAGGCCTCAAGTTTTCTCATCTATAAAAATAAGGGAGTGGATTACATAGTATCCAAGTTTTATTCCAGCTTTAAATCTGATATTTTTCATTATAATTCCTGTTTATGTAAATTTGTACATATAAAATCTTTTGAAAATTCAAGCATTTTAAGAGCCCATTTTTCATGTATAAAGAATTTTTTTTTAATGAGGAGTCTTTTTATCTAGATGAAAAGCAACAAGGGTTTTTTAGGGGGCCAAGTATTTGAAAGCACTTTGAAATACCACAAGAAAGTAATTTGTAAGATGTACATGTAAAAATTAATTGACCCAAACTAATATTTACCAAGTGTACAATTTATAGCATCCACCCAATTCTTTGGATTTTCTTTGCATAGTGTGAGGGGCAAAAATATTATTACATATATGATCTACATATATGCATCTCAAATTTTATAATTTTTTAAAAGCTAAAATTGAGTTGAAATGTGTGTGTGCATATAAAAAGGAGCAATTAGCAAATCATGGGAACTAGAGGTTATAGTTGTTTTATAGTTCTATTTCCCACCTACTGTCCCATTCATCAAGATCTTGACTTACAAGGTCTCATATTCAAGTATCAATTTGAATAGCTCCATTTTTAACAAAAACACAAACAAAATATTTACTTCTTGAGTATTCCAAAATATTTACTTCTTAGATCATTGTGTACAGGTGTGACCTTGGCCAAGTTACTTTCTTTCCATAAGTCTGGTACTTAATTTATAAAATGAGAGGACTGGGATTATGTGGACTTTAAGGTTCCTTGCAACTATCCTAAGATTCCATGATCCCCTATAGGAGCTTAAAGTCCAAAGCAACCTAAGATAATATGCACAAGCATTGAAGTGAATTTTGCTGGTAAGAATGACTATTTCAAATTTCTGATGGCTACTAGATAATCTGCAGTAAAATCTTGTTCTATTCGATTCTGGTTCCATTCTCTAACATTTCTTTTCTATAAAGTACATGCTGAAAAGAAATTCACTGTAGGGATCTGTCTACCATTTAAGCCCTTAGAAAAGATTTTTAAATGCAATGTATGAATGATTAAAATGGATTTGACCATACATAATAATGTTGATTTCAAGAAACATTATTGATAAACGAGGCAGACACCATTTAATTGTTAGAAGCAAAATTGGATAGAAGAGTGTAATTTAACGTTGTGATTTATATCACTGCATCCATCTTGCATGTATTTCAACGAATTCTTCCCCTTTCTCTCTCTGTATATGTATGTATGTATATGAATATGTATGTATTTTCCCTACTTTAATTTTTGATGAGGTGCTGTTACATATTTCAATAGTTAAGAGTCGAAATGTTTCTTTCATCCTAAATGTTAAGTCACCTACAAAAATCAATAAAAATGTATTTAGAGACTATTTTAAAACAAGTTTACTATAATTTGTGTAAATTTGAATTTTAAGATCGATCTTAAAATTATACAATTTTATTTAGTTTCTTCTTATAATCAACCCTAATGATATCTAATGCTGTTTAACTTTAGCTTCATTACAAAACAGCATGTTGTCTATTAACTCAGTACTCACCATTTTAGAAATTACAAGGAGACATCTTTAAAATAATAAATTAATACCACCTTGTAACCTTTTGAGACATTGAAAGTTTGCCTCAAAAGCCCACTTCTCCGGCTTTTCAGGCTAGCTGGCAAAATCATCAATAATGGACAAAAAAAAAGCTTTATTTGAATATTCTTTGAGTACTGAATCACTTTTAAGTGCCAAAACCAAATATAATGTTCATTCTAAAAACAAAACAAAACCCCTAAAAAAACTTTATACCCTATCCTTGCATTTTAAAGGCAGCTCAGAAGAATGCAAAGCCTACTCTCCAAAAAAGTTAATATAAAATATGTCTTATCATCTTCAGGGATATTATTATTCCTACATATCTTAACTATAACTTTTAATTAGCTTTGATATCAATGTTGTGAATTAGGACAACTCTAAAATTACTTGATACCATTATTATATATCAATTTTTCATGTCTGCCAGAGAGCAAATCAACTGAAAAGTCAAATTACATTCTCTAGTACTTTTAAAGGTTGTGATATATGTGTTTAGAATCCAGAATTTCAACTGCAGCTTTACCATAATCAATAACCACTGTCCATTTGGTAATCTCTTTTTTTCATCTATTAAAGAAGATTACTCTGGCAATGAAGTTAATCTAATTTGTTTTATGGTCTATATATTCACAACCTGAATAATTTTTCCCTGGTCCAAATATATATATATATATATATATATATATATATATATTAATATATTATTCAACTTATTCTATTTAATCTATCAGCATAAGAAACTATCCTATAGTAAAACAAAATAAAAGTGAACCAGTTTTAAAGTCATAAATCACTTTGATTAGCATCTTATATAGGGCATAAAGTAAAGGAAAATTTGAAAAATAAAAGGGTTTATTATATAGCAACTAGAAAGATGAGTGAAACCTGCAAGAAATGGAAAGTGAGGTCAGGAGTCAAAGAAATTATATCATGTTATAAAGAATTTTTGATGATCTTTTGTGTTAATATGTATAGATATATCCAGGAGGGAGGGTTTGTTTAGAGTAGAAAATACAGGATCTGCCCATAAGCCAAGTTCAAGTCATATCTCATATATTCAAGTTATTTTGTCTTTGTATCCCAATTCTTAGCACAGTGCCTGGCACATAATATGTGCTTAAAACTTTTAAACTTGACTTGTGTGATACTGACCAAGTCATGTTAACTTCTTCAATGAGAAGTTTCAACACTATTATATACATATCTGAGCACTTAAAACTATCATAAAAAAAAATAAGTTTCTGATTTGCATTAATAGAGGGAGGTACGGCAACTGGAATTGGCTTTCATCAATGAAATTATAAATTCAGATAAAAGATTTATCAAGAAAAATCTTAATTTGGTGTTTGAAAATGTTTGGCTATTAAATATTTAAGCCTCACAAAAGTAATGTACACACCAAAAGGAAACTCTAATTGTATGTAAAAATTAATTTCAACCTATACAAATTAATGTTATCGAGACAAGAGATGGAATAATGACTTTAAAAACTTAAGTTAAGCTAACATTTGATAAAAACTTTATATTAATAAATTTCACTTTTGTGAGTGATTATCTACCTATAAGAACTAGAAAAGATAAAGGAACTAAGGTGAGATTTGTGTATGCTCGCACACATACATATACACACACACACATTCATATACATACACATCTATCTTGAATAAAAGTGATTGCTAATCTTTAAATATTACAAAATTCTAAGATTTGGCTGTACTGGAATATTCAGTTATTCTTGACTGCATTGGGGTGGGGGGGTGGGAGAAGGGAAAAAAGGAAACTCAAAAGGAAATTTATGAAATATATTTCATACTATGTTAATAAACTTAAAACTAGAGTTTCCTTGATTGTTTAGATAATTTTATAAAGAAACAAATTACTCCTAGCTATAGTATTAATATTACTCTGATTTAAGAAACTTTTCTTTTAAACCTCTGAAGTAGTTCATTTTATTTGATTTACCAAAAACCAATCCCTCTTATTCTACAACAATACATTTCTCAAACATTTATGACAGTATGACCAAAATTATACAGTCCTCTGCTGCAGACTCTTCACATATAAAGATGTTATTACTGACCCACTTTCAATAGAATAGTTTTTTATAGTAGCAGCGATGGTTTTATGTTGATCCATTCACATCTTTGTGTAGTCCCAACTGGGACCAACAGTAGTACTCATTTTTGTAAAACTGGTTGGAGTTAATGCAGTTTGTAGCCAGAGCTAATTGGTTTATATAGAGAATATATCTTTTTAACCTTTACATAATAGAATTGTTATTTGATATGTGCAAAGTTCATTTCCTTTATTAAATGAAAAGCTCCTTGGCAAGTATTTCTACTACCAAAAAAGATATTGCTGCACTAATACACTTTACTGCCGAGGTCATTTCAACTCCAAAAATGTGGCATTTTAAGAAGGTATTCCCCCACAAATCTATCACTAGCTCCTGAATAGATGTAGTTCCCCTCAAAAATTTGTTCACTGGCTACTTCATAAAATTGATTGTATTTAGTATATGACACCAATATTTCCACTTCTAAAATTTTCTTCTAGATGTTTTAATATAACTATGTAACATGTAATATGTGAACAACAGGTGAAAAGGATTAATAAAAAAAAAAAAAAACCCACTTCACCCTTTTGCAAACTGTGTACATTTTGGAATCACTTAGTCTAAATTAAAATTTAACAAACACTTTTGAGGCACTCTAAGTAGCTAACTACTTAGGAACAGGAGAACAGTTCATATAGTCAAGTAGATAATAGTTGAATTCCATGAAAAAAATTGTCATATTTATTTATCTAATCCTCCAAATAGGAAGATAATGGATTCAAAGGTAAATGATTTAAACACCCTCATTTAAACAACCTACATTGGGAGTGGCAATCTCAAAGGATTAAGGAATATGTTGCTCAGATCTGTTAACTTCAAAAATGGTGATGGGGCAAGTGTGATCAGAATAGACTTTTGATTTAAATTTATACACCTTCCTTTCAGTTGAATTAAAGTTCGCTAAGCATTCTCCCATTGTTTTCTTCTGTCCGCTGTTAATGTTTGCAACCATATTAAATATTCCATGGCAGTTTAGGATCTTAGGAAACATCATTTGGAAAAAGGTAAAATAGTTCTTCATTTCCGCAGCAACACTTCCCATGTTAAAAAGCTTCCTGGCTATTCACATTAATTTTGAATGTGTCCCCCCAATACTTTGTTAAATGCCTAATTATATGCATTAAATTCATTTAAGAAAAGTGTATGTTAAGAGGAAACCTAAATCTAAGGCTGTTCAGAATTCCCAATTTAGTTTTTTACATAGTAAAGGAAGTCACTAGGCAAATGTTAATCAGGTCCCTTTTGAGACGTTTAAAACCTTCATGTAACTTGATCTGGGTATTAAATGTTGCCATTAATATTATAGTTACCAAACAAGGTAAAAAAACAAAAAAAAAAAATTAGCTAATATAAGATGACAAGTTCCCAAGTTTTTTCCATATTGGGGACATTACAGCATGTTTCAATTCTGTGGAACCACAAGCAGATGAGAATCCCCAAAGCAATTATCAGCTGGTAAATAGAATTTTCAGTGGCTAGTTCCAATGTCTAGTTTGCTGCATGTCAAAATGCAGGACTTTAAAAGTGCACAGTGAAAATGTTGCCTGTGAATTGACAGGCTAAAGGGAAAAAAATACTGCTATCAAAATGTTATTATGTTTCTGATTTGGGTTCTGTTCACTTTCTAATTTTAAAAAATGGATGTTTACTTATGACATTAAAGGTGTGGAGTGATAGAAGAGTATTCAAGGTCTCAGAAGGGGTATGGATCTATATAAAGGATAGGTCTCTCTCACCTACAGACACCCAGACTGCAGGAATAGAAGGATGTGGGGAAACCAGCCCACCACTTTTATAAGGCTTTGGGGAGCTACTTAGTCCATCCAGTCCATGGAGGTGTGTCCAGGCTAGGGGAATAATGGGCAGGAGAAAGAAAAGGTGGTTGAGGGATCATATGGGAGTTCCCACCCCCCTACTGAATCTCCACCCTCCCAGATCCCCCAAGCGTGATTTTGCACAACAAGTTAAATAAAAGTAAACTGTTTATTAAAAGATACAGCAAAGGTACAGATACAGAGATACATACAAAGATACAGATATATATATATTTACATATATATACAGTCTTGCTGTTCTGATGTGCACTATAATGAGTAGCACATTATTTAGTCAGGCAGCATTTTAATGGGGGTTGTTTGGCATTATCACCACATCATTTTGACAAGATACTACTAGAGCCACACAAGTATTTCCAAGTGTGGATTCCACTTCTCCAACTTTTAATAGTAGCAGAGAGGGGGAGAAGGGAATGGAGAAAGAGGCTGAGCATTAGGTTAAACACAAGAATAAAAAAGGGCCAGGGTAGTGCAGGGGAAGGGAAAATGAGGAAAAACAGAAGGGTACCTGACAAATAATCTGGAAGTACAATTAAGGAACTTTTATTTATGGAAAATGGACTATGTACCCAAGTTGCTTGTCAGCCTGCAAGGACCATTTCAAGTTTGATTCAAGTGTTCAACCTGAAGCTCAGCCTATCTCCCTGATTCCTCTACCCACTAAACTTGCTACCACCAAAATCTAGAGCTATAAAGCCTGGAAGCAAAACGGGAAGCTAAAGAAAAGTTGTACCTTGGGCTACCTCCCCATAAATGCAAGGAGGGCCCAATGTTGGGTAAGGACGTGACAACACTGTTCTCTGCAATTCGATGCTGTTCACTTTGTGGCGTGGTTCCACAAAGTGAATTGCATCGAGTTACTGTGAAATGAGTAGCTGCGGGTTGTCTCATCTGTCGTCTAACCCGGCCCTGCCGTTTAACCCGACCCTAAGAAGAGTGAAACAGAATCCAAATCAGATATAAAATAACAATAAAATGGCAGTTTTAGGTATTTTAAGAAAAAAAGGGTAAAATGTTACTTTTACTTACCTCAGTAGGCAAATTGCTACTGAAGACATTATCATCGTCTTTGTTTTCTTCACCATTTTTCTCTACGGGAACCCACTCTCCATAAACACTATCTGCTTCCTTTTTTCTGTGTTGAGAGCCAGATGATACAGGAAATTCTTTTGTCAATGTTACCTGATTTTTTGGTGGAGTTGGTTTTGCAGCAGCAATCTAAAGAAGAAAAAGAATGTTTCACAAATTAAGATTTGATATAAACATTAAACTTGAATAATTGCCACATCTCTACTGATAATCATGTCACATATATTCTCAGGCACTTAATTTTATTTCTCCTCAGAAAACTAAATAAATTTAAAAACATAATTTCCAAAATGGAATTTAAAGCCAAAATTTCAACATAAACTTTTAAGTTACCAGCTTTTGACTTCTTGTATTAATTGTAATACTCACATTTAAGTTGAAAAAAATGGGTTTAGGTTCATTGAGTTTAAAGGGATGATGATAGAAAGGACGTTCTTCCTCCTCTTCATCCGAAACATGGGGCTTGTTCACTATAACATCATCATCTTCTTTACTTTGTGCAATCTGTTTGCATTTCTTAAAGAGTAAAAAAAAAACAAACAAAAGATAATCTTACACACCCAGTATACACAGACAATACATCACTTCTTAATGGGACCAAAACCATGTAAAATAACTTTTTTATAATACAAGTTTACATTTACAGACAGATGAGTTAGCTACTTAGCAGACTCTGGCCAGTCAGTCAGTCAACAACATTTATTGAGCACCTACTGTGTGCAGAGCACTGTACTGGGTACTGTCAGGGAGATACAAAAAGTAAAAGACATGGTCCCTGCCCTCAAGGAGCTTACAATCTAGATCAAAAGACAGAATACATACACATGAAATAACTGAAGAACGCTTTTACAGAGCAACACATTAACAAGTGCAAACTGATATAATACAAACTGAGTACATAAGTGCTGAGGGAATGCAGGCTAGAGTGAACAGAGTCGGGTGGGGTTAAATTACCAAGGAAGATCCCCTTAAAGGGGTTTAAAGCCAGATTGTGAAGGGACACTGATTCAAGAGAAGGAGGAAAGGTATTCTTAGGGGGTGGTTAGAACAAGATTCATAAGAGAGGAAAAATAAAAGATGTCTGTTCATAACTTTGGGGAGGAGTGAAGGGGGAAAAGGGAAATTACTGACATTTTTTTCCATGAATGTTTTATAGACCAAAGACTGAATGGGTTCCATCTTGCATACAAGTAGAGTTCAATTTTTTTTTTAAAAAGGTAAAAAGGGCAGGGAGTTAGTGACAAGGTCTGATATATGAAGCAGACAAAGTCAATTCCTTCCTGAGAAGTTAGGTAAAGGCTCTGTTGCCTGGCTTAAAAAATGACAATGAAAATTTGGATGGACCTGTCTCTGTTTTCTCTATACAAGCACTAGAATTCTTCACATCCATTATCAATTTGAAAATATCACAAAAGGGGGCTCATTTAGCCAAAAGAACAAATTATATAAGGCTTGTGACCAAAAGGAACAGAAAGTATTGACAGTGGAGGGCTGGCATAAGGCTAGCCAATAACAAGTTTCAACATATGAAACAATGTGGTATTTTCTGGATCCTAGCAGCAATATTTCAGCGTTCTCAAAAAAAAAAAAAAAAAGAAAGAAAGAAAGAAAGAAAAAAGGAAAAAAAAAAGAAAAAAAAAAAAAAAAAGTAAAAAAAAGAAAGAAAAGAAAAAAAGAAAAAAAAGAAAAAACCCCACAAAACAAGCCTCAACTGAAAAGACCAAATGAAAACAGTAAATATGCTTAATATATGTTACTGCCAAAACCCGAACCGCAGGAAGAACTGATAATGGCCGGCCATTATCGACAACGGCTGGTACCGAGCGGCCAAAACCCGAAATGTTGATGCGAAAGAAGTTCCTTTCAGGCAATGGCCGGCTATTCTCATTAATTTCCAAGCTCCGGTGGCAAAAGATCATTTCTGAAGATTGTCTGTGTCTTTGCGTATGTGTAGTACACTCGTGGCGGTCAGTGAACACGTCGTGAATGGAAACGAAACGGTAGGCGCGCTTCTGCGTGTTGCTCACTCAACACCTCCTCCATTCAAACGAAACGTCCCGCGCCTCAGTCAGTTTGGCTTCTAAAACTGGAAAGCAAAAGTAATGGGAAGTAACTTTTAGCTAGCGGAGCTTAGCCATCCCGGATAATGGCCTGCTAAACGGAGCTTCTGCCGCTGCCATGTCTGTATTTCGGGTTTTGGCTGCTCAGTGCCAGCCATTATCAGTTCAGCCCGCAATTTGGGTTTTGGCACGCTCCAGAGTCAACATCACTGAAATAGTCAATTTTAAAATTGGAGGCAAATTTTGAACTAGCTTACCTCAGTGAGCTCTTCTATTGTGGCTCCTCCTGACTTTTTAGCAACTTTCTCTTCTACTGTTGGTGGAGGTGCAGGTTTTAGGTTTGGCGGTAAAGGAACACCAGCCTTAGCACACATGGCAGCTGCATTAGCTTTGGCTATTTCAAGTAGTTGAGCCTTATCTGTAAGGACAGTAAAAATTTACAAGTAGTGTACTTTTCATATTATACAATCAAAATAGTTTTGTATTCTAAAGATTAACAAGCATCAAGATTCTTAAAACTTGTTCTTCAGAAATGTGTTTTCTAAGAGGGAAAAATCATACCTATGTCACCTTTTTTTTGTGTCTCCTAGTTTCTTCCCTCTACCACCCCACTTTAGAGATCCAACCTACTTTGATGGAAAAAGCAGCTACACTTACACACTAAGTAACAGTCAATATTTAATGATATGGTGTAAGTCACTGTGGGTAAAAAAGCTGTGGTAATGAAAACTCAAAGCAGGCCTGGTTCTCTGAAATCTAAAATTACCAATAATACATAACCTTACTAACACTACCTACTAAAGTGACCCCACAAAAATTATATTATAAAAAAAGCAAACATTGTGCCCCATAAAAATTATTTCAAAATACTTGTTGGACCTATACTTCACATGGTACTTGTTAAAAAGAGTGACAAAGAATTTTAAATGGCAATCCAGGCAGCCTTGTGACAATACACATTTGGAATATAAAAGTTAAATATTTTGAGTAAGAAGCTGGAAAAGGAAAGTATGAGATTTATGTGTTTTAAAAGCTTTAAGGCCTTTATCCCAAGCCTTACATTCCCCAAGATTTAAATCCTAAGTCTCCAAGTTATCTTTTTTGCTAATCCATTTCTAAAGAATATCAGAATATTATGTCCATAAATAAATTCAGTTCAATGCTGGTTAACCATTTACTGCAGTACTACAAATAGAACAGTAATAGAATAGACTCTGCTACCCAGGAGCAAATAAACTGAGAGGAAAAAAAGACTATATGGCATAGGTAATAGAGGACCAGAGTCGAGATGTCCTGGGTTCAAGTTCTATCTAGCTATAATTTAATATCTCAGTGTCCCAAATTCTGAAACTCTTTTCAGGTATGGTATTTAACAAAAATGTTAAAAGCAGCAATCATGTCATAGTCAACAACTTAAGACGACAGCAAGTTAACAGTTTTCATCACTGGATGCATACTCATCCCATACCCAGGAATTCCCAACACAGGTCAGTCCTTCTCTTGATCCCTCCCAAAACTAAGGTACATAAAAACCCCAGAGATAAGAAAAAAAAAAACCTAGAAATAAAGATATTATAAAACAGCAACTCAAAAGATAGACTAGAAAGCAATCAATCAAGTTGATTCTTAGTTTTTTGCAATTCCATTTTTTTAAAAATTAGATTGACTTACCCAAATCTGTCAGACGTTTAGGTGGTGACCTGCCTCTTTCAGAAGATCTGGACCGTTTTCGGCGAATAGGAGATCTACTAAAACGCCTCCGCAAGGGTGTCCGTGACCGTCTTAGTCGAACTGGTGATATACTAAAGCTTCTTCGTCTTACCACAGATCTAGATCTTCTCCGGCGGCTTGGCGTGCGGCTCCGGCGGCTTGGGGTGCGGCTCCGGCGGCTTGGGGTGCGGCTCCGGCGGCTTGGGGTGCGGCTCCGGCGAACAGGAGAAATGCTAAAGCTCCTCCTTCTGACCACAGATCTAGATCTTCTTCGTCGACTAGGTGTGTGACTTCTACTGCGACGACTAGGTGTACGACTTCGGGCCCTGGCTACTTTTCGAGTATCTCTAGAGCTAGATCTTTTCCTTTTCCTTTCCCTAGACTTGGACCTGTGCTTTGGAGACCTTTTACGTTTCTCTTTTGATAAAGAACGTCTTCCTCTTGACTTTGATCTTGATCTGCTGCTTCTCCTCCGACGTCTTGAACGTGATCGTGAACGCGTTTGGGATCGATGAGACTTGGACTTAGATGACCTCTTTCTTGCTCTTGAACGGGATTCACTTGTGCGTCTGCGTGATTTGTGTTCTGAAGATTTAGAACGCTTACTTCGAGATCTTAGCGAAGAATCTCTTTTCCTCTCTTTCTCACCTTTATCACGGCTTTTAGTTTTCTTGCTCTTGTCATGTGTGTCCTTAACTTTCACAAAGATTTCATAATCATCTTTTTCTTCTGATGAAGATTCTGAAGCTCGTTCAGGGATACTAATAACAACAGGGCTGGCAGTAGTTATTATGTCACGTTCAACTCCACTTGCAGATAAAGGTCCCTCTATCTCAGTCCTAAGGTTTGCAACACGTTCCATATCCTTAGGAAGTAAAGGTCTCACCAAATCTGCATCATTAAGATCACAAATGTTGGTAGCAAATACAGGCTCATTTTCAGTACTTTTAGCAGGGATTGGTGTCTCTTTCTCTGCTTCACTACCATCTTTATGGCTGATATCAATTACCGTATCATGTTCACTATCTTTCATAGATAATGGTGTTTCTGAATCAGTCTTACTAAGTAGATTATTAGCCGACAATACATCTCGGTGAATGTCATTAGCAGGTAAAGGTCCCTCAATATCAGCTTCACTACCACCACTAGGACTAGTTGAAATTACCATATCATGTTCAATCTCTTGAGTGGGTAAAGGTGCCTCAACATCAGTCTTACTTACTGAGCTGGTAATAGATGCTGCATAAAGTTCAATCTCTTTAGTAGTTCCCTTTACATCAAGTTCATGAATATGGGAACTGGTGGTAGATACAGTTCCAACAATATTGGCTTCACCCAGGCAGGTAGGCAACACTGTGTTAATTTCAGTCTCACTGCCAGGCAAATATTTCTCCATACCAATTTCACTAATAACAGGGCTAGTGGCAGAAACAGTGTTTTGTTCTGTCTCTTTTGCAATTAAAGGACTATTTACATCCAAGACTATATTTACATGGTGTATGCTTTCATAAGAATGACTCTCCAGTTGACTTTTTTCATTATTTGTCTCTTCACTTGACTGAACTGACATTTCCTGTACAGTAGCCTGTTGAGAAAGATTAGATTCAACAGATGAGGCTACATCTGTTCTTTTAATAACAGGTTCTGAAGTCATGACCGAGGACTCCAGCATCATTGGTGTAGGCTCTGGAACCACAACAGTTATTTCAGGCACTGTTGCAGATGGCTCTAGAGCTGTGGGCTCTGGCATGGCCACCTCCGCCACGGTTGGCTCTGGAAATGCTGTAGTCAGCTCTGGCATCACCATAGCAGACTCTTGCACTGCCACTATGGGCAGCTCCTGGAACATCACCTCTGCAGGTCCTTGGACCGTCACCTCTGCCAACCCCTGGTCAACCACTTCTACAGGCCCCTGGTCAACCATTTCTGCAGGCCCCTGGACTGCCACCTCAGCTGGCTCCTCAACTGCCACCTCTGCTGGCACTTGGAAAGCCACCTCAGCCAGCCCCTGGAAAGTCACCTCTTCTGGCCCCTGGACAACCACCTCAGCCGACCCCTGGACCGCCACCTCAGCCGGCTCCTGGACTGCCATCTCAACTGATTCCTGGACTGTCATCTCATCTGGACCCTGGATTGCCACCTCAGTCAATCCTGTGACTGCCACCTCTCCCGGCTCTGGAATTACTGTCTCTGTTGGCTCTGGGGCTGCCACCTCTGTTGGCTCTGGGGCTGCCACCTCTGGGGCTGCTATATCTGAGGGCTCCGGGACTGCCACCTCGGTTAGATACATAATCTGTTCCGAGATAGGTCCTGATGCTAAAATAGGCTCAAAGGTTTCCACTGATTCTGTCACAATAGGAGTTTCAGTGGGTTCTGCAGTTAGTATAGCAGTCTCTGACACTGCAATGGGCCCAGAAGTTAGGACAGCTGCCTGTGGCCCTATAATAGTATGTTCTTGTGTCATATGAGACTCTAAAGATGTTGATGTCATAGAAGATTCTGGCTCTGGTGGTGGCTCTGGAACAGTTACAGTGGGCTCTGATGTTAATACTGAGGGCTCTGGAACTACTACAGAATAATCAGACATTGTAGACTCTGGAATCTCTGTCTGCATCACAGGAGGCTCAGGGGGCAAAGCTGATTCTTCAGAAAGTAATGCTGTTCCGGCAGTAGCCCATGTGTTTTCAACAGGTAATGCTGACTGCTCAACAGGTAATGATGGTCCCTCAGGGGGCTCCTCAGGAGGTAGTGGTGGTGTCATGGGGGGCTCCTCTGGTGGCAAAGGTGGCATGGTAGGAGGCTCCTCTGGTGGCAAGGGTGGTACCATATAAGCCTCAGTATAGGAATCCGTATAGGAATCAGCATAGGAATCAGCAGTCATAGACATCATTGAACGGTCAGCAGTATAAGATGACATCATGGAACGATCAGAATAAGATGACATCATGGATCGGTCAGAATAGGATGACATCATGGAACGGTCAGCACCCATGGACATCATTGACCTTTCAGCCATTGGAGACATCATAGAGCGCTCATAAGCCATCATAGAACGCTCATAAGCTGACATCATAGAGCGCTCAGCCATGGGAGACATCATAGAGCGTTCATAAGCTGACATCATAGAACGCTCATAGGCTGACATCATAGAGCGCTCAGCCATTGGTGACATCATAGAACGTTCATAGGACATCATGGAGCGTTCAGCAGCATAAGATGACATCATAGAGCGTTCAGCAGCATATGACATCATCATAGAGCGCCTAGATGCTAACATTAGGGGCCTGGGTGCTAATCTGTATGGCCTGGGTGCTATTCTATATGGCCTGGGTGCTATCCTGTATGGCCTGGGTGACATTCTATAAGGATCAGGAGCTAGCCTATAGGGATCATGGCCTAACCTATAGGGGTCCTGTCCTAATCTATATGGGTCATGACCTAACCTGTAAGGGTCATGACCTAACCTGTAGGGATCCTGAGCTAACCTGTAGGGATCCTGGGCTAACCTGTAGGGATCAGGTGACTTGGGACCTAGCATAGAGGACTCTGGTGTACTAGAAGCCAACATCTGGGCATCCATGGTGCTGGAGGCTAACATCTGGGAGTCCATGGTGCTGGAAGCTAACATCTGGGAGTCCATGGTGCTGGAGGCTAACATCTGGGAGTCCATGGTGCTAGTCGCTAACATCTGGGAGTCCATGGTGCTAGTCGCTAACATCTGGGAATCCATGGTGCTAGTCGCTAACATCTGGGAGTCCATGGTGCTAGTCGCTAACATCTGGGAGTCCATGGTGCTAGACGCTAACATCTGGGAGTCCATGCTGCTAGTCGCTAACATCTGGGAATCCATGCTGCTAGTCGCTAACATCTGGGAGTCCATGGTGCTAGACGCTAACATCTGGGAGTCCATGCTGTTGGAAGCTAACATCTGGGAGTCCATGCTGTTGGAAGCTAACATCTGGGAGTCCATGCTGTTGGAAGCTAACATCTGGGAGTCCATGCTGTTGGTAGCTAACATCTGGGAGTCCATGGTATTGGAAGCTAACATCTGGGAGTCCATGGTATTGGAAGCTAACATCTGGGAGTCCATGGTATTGGAAGCTAACATCTGGGAGTCCATGGTATTGGAAGTTAACATATGGGACTCAGGGGCCATCAGGGGATCCACTGATACTGTTACAGATGTCTCCCCCACTAATGTAGTAGGTAGCTCCTGTGCTACTGTACTGTATGATTCCAGCGCTGTCGTTGAAGGCACCTCCAGGGATTGTGAAACGGTCATCGTTGGCAGATCCGATGTTGTCATCACAGAATGACCTGACATTTCTAGCGCCACAGTTGCCACAGGCTGCCCTGGCAACTCTAGCGCTGTAGCAACTGTGGGTTGCCCTGACAGCTCTGATGCTACAGGCTGCCCAAGCAACTCCAGCGCCACAGTTGCCACAGGCTGCCCTAGTGACCCAGACTGCCCCGGCAACTCCTGTGCCACAGTTGCTGAGGGCTGCCCTGGCAACTCTGACACCCCTGTCACCGAAGGCAGCCCCCGCAACTCCGGCACCTCAGGCTGCCCAGGCAACTCTGGTGCTGTTGTAGCCACAGGCTGCCCAGGCAGCCCTGCTGCTGTTGTCACCTCAGGTTGCCCCGGCAACTCCAGCGCTGGCATCACCGTAGGCTGCTCCGGCTCTGTTGTCATCACAGGTTGTTCTGCCAATTCCAAAGCCACAGTCGCCACAGGCTGCCCAGGCAACTCCAATGCTGTTGTCACCACAGGCAGCCCAGGCAACTCTTGTGGCATTTCCAGCGCCATCGTGGGTTGCCTTGGCACCTCCTGAGGCAACTCCGACACCATCGATGGTGCTGGAAGCCCAGGCAAATCCTGTGACAACTCAAGCACTGGTGTTGCTGAGGGCCCCGGCAACTCTGATACACATACCAGTGTCGCAGGGGGCCCTGGCAACTCTGGCACCAGAGTCACGGGGGGCCCCGGCAACTCCGGAATCTGCACCGGTGTTGCAGGGGGCCCCCGATACTCCAGTACCGATGCCACAGGGGATCCCGGCACCTCCGGAACCGGTGCCTCTGGCACCGGAATCACAGAGGGGCCCGACACCTCTGGCACCGATGTCACGGAAGGCCCTGGTAGCTCCGGCACCGATGTCACGGAGGGCGGCCCTGGCAGCTCCGGCACCGATGTCACGGGGGGCGGCCCTGGCAGCTCCGGCACCGATGTCACGGGGGGCCCTGGCAGCTCCGGCACTGATGTCGTGGGGGTTCTCAGCAGCTCCGGCACCGATGTCACAGGAGGCCCTGGCAACTCCGGCACTGGTGTTGTGGGGGGTCCTGGCAGCTCTGGCACTGGTGTTGTAGGAGGCCCAGGCATCTCTGGAATTGAGAATGCTGGTAGTTTGGGCAACTCCAATACTGTAGTTGTAGGAGGCTCCACAGACAACAATGGTATTGTTGTATATTGCTCGGGCAACCTCAGAACTTCAGTTACAGATGACTCTGGCAACTCCAAAGCTGGTGTTGAGCTTGACCTAGGATGGACCTCTGCAGGTGTGTCTGATGCTGTCACCATACAAGTTTCAGATAACTCTAGCCCTTTTGACACTGGAGGCTCAAGCAACGTGGTCTTTGTCTGCTCTGAAGATGGAACCTTCAGCATAGATCTTGAGTTGTATTCTGATGATGCTGTTACATGTGCCTCAGATGACTTTGGCACTACTGTCGTAGTAGGCACTGGCATCACTGCAGGTGATTCCAATGTCTGTTTCACAGATGATTCCAGTGTTATAGCCACAGATGACTCTGGTCGCTCTAATGTGGAGGGTTCTGGGACTAATGCTGCATGGAGTTCTGATAGTTCCCCAATTGAAGTTGGCTTCAGTGCTACTAAAGTATGTGGTTCTGATACCTCTACTGCCATTGTAGGAGGTTCCAGAGCAACTGCAGGGGATTCATTCAGTCCCAATGTCATTGTTGGTGACTTCAGCATTACTGCAGGGGGCTTAGGCAGCCCAAGTGCTCTTACAGGGTGTTCCAGCCCCATCACTGAGGGCTCTGAATCAAATTTCAAATAGGAATCAGACTCTAACCCTACATTCCCACCATGATGAGATTTCAGCTTTGACTCAGATTCTTCTGACTGTCTCTTGTATTTTTTCTCTTTCTCTTTCTCTTTTTCTTTCTTCTTTTTCTTCTTTTTATTTTTGTGTTTTTTATGTTTCTTTGATTTTTTGGTGGGAATTTCATCAGTAGGGTCTGTTTGGACAGATACACATCTACTTTTTCTGGAGGCCTCCTTTAAATCTAAAATAAAAAGATATAAAATTAAAATTTTTAGACCTCTCTCAAAATTGAGGTTTAAATGAGCATTACAAAGTTAAATTTTACATTTCATACAATAAAGAGTTTTTCCCCTAAGTAATTAATAGAAACAGAAAATTCAACATTTTCTCAAGTCAATCTGTCTGAAAACTATCCAGTGGGAACTTTGTCACACAATATTCCCAACAACTTATTTTGTTAAGTAAATATTACCACCAATATTTAAAATATAACAGCAGATCTTAAGAGTCTACCACAAATAAATATCCATTCACTGATTATTATAACTTTAAAAGTTACATGTTAATATGCATACTTTTCATACTTCAAAAGATAAAATTCTAATATTAAAAAAAAAAATACACAAGTTTTATTTCTTCCAGATGAGGCATATCTACAAAGAATTGCTTTCATAGTATTTGTCTATTATATACACACATATGTTAAGTCTGGTCATCAATAATAAAACCTAAAGTGATTCAAAAATACCAAGAAAAGAATTCAATTCCACATGAATTTACACCTTAATAAAATTACAGTCTTTAATACTAGTACACCAAGAACCTCAAACCACACAATTTAATTATTAATTATTTTTTTTAAATTATCTCTTATTTCCTTTTCTTTATGGATTTTTTTTAAAAGTGTCCACTGACACAGGTTGATCTTTTGAGATATTCTTTCCAATGTTAAAATGAACATTCAAAAATTAACAAGTAATTATTCAAAGAGAATTATTCCAAAAATTGCATCTAAAGGAAACCTTCACAATCTTTAATCTTTAATAAAATTCATACTCAATTAAGTACTAACAAACACCTGCAGGCTCTTATCAAAAAGTATAGACTAGAAGAGAACAAAAAGAAATCAAACAGAAGTCAGAATGTGCCAAAACCTATGTGGGAGAGGAGAGGGGGAAGTCTATTAAAGATTTTTAAATTTCAAAGTACAATTGAGGTTTGCCTAACTTAGATGTAGGACTGTCTTATAGAAATCCCTACCTTAAAACCTAATTTTCATTTTATTCTTAAAAAAATAATAATTTTCAAAATGGCTTAGAATCTTGAAAAGATTCATGATTTGAGTGTTTTAATTAATATATATCCTAAAAAGAATCCAGTATGGGTCAGCCATCAGGCTGATAAAAACAAAACAAACTCAATAGGGATGCTAATTTTATGCTTTCCTGAAAATCCCTTAATGAAAAGCAATAGTATTGTTACACAATACTGGAAACACAAATTGGGAATAATCTGCCTTTCATCTTTCCCCCTTCTCTTTGCCTCCCAATCAGAACATATTTACGATAATGTTCAAATCACTGTTTTCATCTCCAAAGTGACAATGTGACTACAGAATTCCAGCTGTACATTCTATCATCTTAATATTAACTTATCACCAATATACCCCATTATGAAGTTCAGAATCATGCCACTAACAAACTATAAACCTCAAACGAAGTGTTCAGCTTCAGTGAGTATAAATGAACATAAACTTTTTAGATTTTTCTATAATGTGAAGTTTCAAGACTTTGTGTTGCTTTTTTAAAATAGATTTCTCTTCAATTAGCCAGAAAACTTCATTAATCTAAGAAATCAGGTTAGAGCAAAGGTTTCTTGCATTATGAAATATGCTCAAATACACTGCTTTCTAATGACTACTTAGGCTTCCCATGAGATTTCTAGGGAAGAGTAATCCTTAACACATATAATCCCTTTTACTTTACCTGGTTTATATCGCAATTCTGTGTCTAGGACCCCAGATAGCACTTCTTCTATCTTCTGCACTATTTCTTCATTTGGTAGGCTCCTTGCACAGGCAGCTGCATCACCTGACTGGTTTCCTTCAACAGGTGGGTTTGTTTCACCATTCAGCTGACCTTCAACCCTGCCACTGATTTAAAAATAAAATGGCAAAATTCATTAACACTATAGATATCAATAATCAATAAACCAACACAAAATAACAGCCTATCAATAATTTGCTAAATTTTAGTAACTTTATTATCATAGCTGGGTATATAAGATAGACACATTGCCATCTTTAAAGTTTTTGTAAACTTGTTCTTAAACAGTAACAACTCTTCCTCAAATTTTATTTCTAATCTTCTTTCTAATTTTTAAGTAGGTTAAATTCTAATTTTATACTATGACAATTAAAACTGTACAAATGAAGTAAAATCCCTCAACACAAAAGTTTTCTGAGCTCACCTATTTGTTTCAATAGTCTCAGAAATCTAAGCTGAGAGGGGAAAAAAATCGACTTAAAAAAAATGTATGGCCTAATAGACATTAAAGAGCATATGGATATAATTTTTTTAAAGAAATGATATTTTTAGCCAATCTTGTTTACATAGATATTAATGATCACCAGCACAAGACATACAAGTTAGCAAAATGCACTTAAAATAAATCACATACTGTTCAAGTTCAATAAAACTTCCATGTGTAGAAAAAAAAACTTGTGCCATTTTTCTATAAGAGATTGCCCTACGATGTTAAATAAATTAACTCATAATTCATTACACTTCAAATCAACATCACTGTACACATTAAAAAAGCATTTTCAGAATATGATTAAAATGTTGTCTGTAATCTGTTTAAATCTGATTAACTTTTCAGGCTAGTTATGGTTGTCTTCATGTCTTTTTAACATATCCAATAATGAACCTATGTTTACACTCTCTCAATTCATATTCTAAAGCATTTTAATGAAGATTTACAATTCTAATTCTTTCAAACAAATTAAATTCAGTAAATTCGATGTCAGATAAAATGACAATACACCCAAAAAACTAAATCTCAAAAAAAAAAAATTTTTCTTTTAATTACAATAGAAAATATAACCAAGAAATAACACTGAAATTACCACAGAAAAATTACTATAATACCAATACAATAAATTCTAGCTAATTTAACAACGAAATTAGTAGCACATAATCCAAAATCTATTCATATTTGTTTCAGAATTTGTTGTATTAATACAAGATTACAAGATGGAGAAAGATATAAAAGAGAGTAACTGATATTCATAATTATTTTAGCTTGTACTAATATTAAAATTGGCTTCAGTTTCTTCTAAGCACACCTTTAATGCTGACAGTGTTGAGTGGTCCAGAAATTTGCTATGCATAATCAACAAAGTGGACAGCAAACAGGCAGTCAATTGACTGTAATCAAATGAAATTGAATTACACTATACAATTTAATACCTTATGCATTTAAGTCTCATCTGAAAATTATTTGTTCACTCATATGACCAATACTTTGGCATCATCATGCATTCCCCTATTTCCACCTCCATCCAACACAATCCAGCCCACTACTCAATAAATGAGAATTAAGAATTAATTTGGCATTTGACTTACTCTTGGAGATCCAGTTAATACTACAGTATGACCAACAAACAGACATGATCAAGATGCTGGAGTTTAAACTTAATGAACAGCCACGGAAAGTCTAAGTGAAACTGTAACAAATACTTAAGTTTCAGGGAATTTTGTTTCTATCTAATAGGCATATGTAAGATATATAAAGATCATGTAAGGCATATGAAGCAAAAACTTATGGAAAAACACTCAAAAGCAGTATTTCCTCAATGTTTTCTTTTCTGGGTAAAGTTTTTTTTTTTTGTTTTTTGGTTTTTTTTTTTTGCAAAATTCTTTTCTCCACATTTTTGGTAAGAAAAATGAAACCATAAAGGAATATAGTGAATTGGGAATAAATACTTCGTTAAGTCAACTCAACTTTCCTTGTTATTTGAACCTGAATTAGGAGAAAAACTAAAATTCAAAAGAAAACCTCCTCTACTTTCGACCTCTAGCCAAACACCGCCTCCCCCCCCCCCCCCCCCAAAAAAAAAAAAAAACAAAAAAAAAAAACAGTTTCAACCATCTCCCCCTACAAGGCCTGAGTAGCCAACCAACAACAAACCGGACAAATTTGAACTGCTTCCAACTCTTTTAAAAACAGGTGGAGGGAGCAAAGGAGAAACTAAAAGCCTGGATAATCTATAAGCTGGATTGCCGCATGTTGAATCGAAAATTAGCAAGAATGAAATTTTAGGTGTATGCTACAAATTCGCCGTTATACACCTTTTCCCGGACCAGGGACAGAATGGTGAAATCTCCGGAGACCCAGGCGGGGGGAGGGGGATAACGGGGGGAGGGGACACGAGGAGGAGGAGGAAGACGACGAGGAAGAGGAGGATCAGAGAAGGAACCTAGGCCCATCCCAAGGTGGACAACGGGGCCTAGAAGACGGAAGGGAGGGAGGTTAGTCGGAAGAGAAAGGGAAGTCTACGAACGCAGCCCGTAGACTGGGGGTTAGTGGGGGCGGGGGAAGGAGGGGAGCGCCACGGAGCGAAAGACGAAAGCCCTCGCGCGCGAGGGGAGAGAGGAAGGAAGGTAGGAGATGGGGGAGGGGGCGGGGGCCAGGAAATAGATCCCAGGCCCGGGCGAGGCTCCTGCAGGGCCTAGGCCAAAGGACGATGGCGGCTTCAGGGGATTTCGCAGTGGAACACTGTATCGGTCCCAGTGGTCAACTAAAGGCAGATGCGCCTGAGAACACGTTACCTGGAAAGCTCTTGCTGAATTTCCCGGAATTTACTGACCACGAAGGACCTGAAGATCTGCTCGATGTTTGTCGCCATGGCGGCCGCTCCGTTCTCTCAACTCCTCCTCCCAAGACCTCCAGGCTCCCAGCATGCGTCGGGAGTAGGCGCTACGGCCGGTTCCTTATCTCTCTTCCCTCATTGGTTCTTGCCGGTGCTCCAGGGAAGGCACGCTCTGTCACTGGGCCAATCAGAGAGCACGTATCCGTTTTCTCGGGCCGTTCTTGCGAGACGAGGGCGGAGCCGTTGACGTAAGCTTCAAGCTCGGGGCTGCGGCGGCCATGTTAGTGCCTGACGCAGGCGCCATTACAGGGCTAGTATCTGCGGGTGAATCCCGCCAACGTGAGCAGCTTAATCCCCAGCGTTCGGGGCGGGAGGTGGGCTTGTACTTTTGCGGTTTGGGTTGATTCAAAGGCTTAACTATCCAGATGGGAGACTGGCAACGAGGTGACAACTAGCCAGTTTTCCCGCGAAGCCCGCGCACGCCTGAGGGGGGCGCCAAGTCCGGCTTCATCGACTTCCTCCCAATGCTTGTATAGTCCTGTGACCCTGGAAAATACAGATTTTCCTTCCCTCCGCCCCCGACCCCTCCCCCGTCCCTCCACGTTTGAGTCAACCTCAATTTCTGAGTCCCAAGCTACTCAGTCGCCGAGGCTGGGCATCCTCGGGCTGCTCCGGGAGCCTTAGGCGGTTCCACGCGTCCGTCGTTACCCTCACGAATAACTCGCCGGCCCTCGGCTGTGCGAGCTCTCGGTACGTTTTTCTAGGGATAAACTATTTACGGGTCCTCGACAACGTTAAGAGAAGGTATAAAACTGAAGGGAAGGCGGGGTGAGGATGTGGAGGCGGGGAAGTCGTAAGAAAGGTATCGTTACGTAACACGTGTGAAGATGGTACCCCCTGGTCTGGGTCGAACCTACGGGGTTCCTGTGAGCCCAGGAAGGGGCACCCGATGGACTGTCCGACATGGACATGAACTTGTCAGGAGTGTTCCTGAGCAGGTGGAGGAGGTTGCTGCCGGCATCCTGGTTCCGAGGGCCTTTGAGGGAGGGATGATAGGGTTTTGTGCTCTCGGATTCTGTCAGTAGTGGGAATGTGGCTTTTGGGATGGCTGGTTACGAATTTATGAAAATAAACAAGCGCCCAAGACTGGAAGGTTTCCTGAATTTACGAATTTCCTTTCCGCCTCTCACAGACTTCCGTGGAGCAAAGGACTTTGGGGTTTGTTCCTTTTGGCGGGTCTTAACGCTTGTTCCTAGCAGGTAAGTATGAAGGAGCCTTTTTTATTTGTATAGGTTGTTTTTTGTAGGCGGTTGTACATATGTAAACATCCTTACTCATTTAAGTTAGATTTCTATAACATCTTGTGATTTGTTAATGTGTACGCTTTCTGTTTTCTAATTTTGAGGGTTGGCCAAGTTCATTTTCCTCAACCCTGTGATTAATGGAGCATTTTTCTTGATATGTAGTTAAGGTAGAATTCATTTTGTTTTTTAATGCCTTGGGAATTGGCCGTGTGCTTTTTCCTTAACCTTTTTATTAACAGCAAGGTTTTTTTGAATAATGTACTTCAAAGATGATTAATTTTTGTTTTTAATTCTGTGAGTTTGGCCATGTGCTTTTTCTACTTAACCCTGCGACTAATGGAGCTGTTAAATTTTTTTTCTTAATAATTTATTTCAAATAGAAATCATTTAGTTTTTCAATTTTATGGGAGTTACCATATCTTTTTTCCTGAACTTTGTGACTCAGGAGTATTTTTCTTCATAAGTACTTTCGATAGAAAGCATTGGTTTTTTACACCCTGTGGGGGGGGGGGGGGGGGAAGAGCATGTGCTTTTGGTTTTACCATGTGCCCCATGAAGGGTTGATTTTCTAACTTTTTACCTCTTGTTTTTTTAACACATGCAATATACCTGTATGGGATTTTGATTTTTAATTAAAATATCCCTGCTCATGGTTTTGAATTTGTGATAAGCTACTTTTCCCGTCTTAAGTCAGATCCCCTTTTCAACACAAAAAAATTAAGAATTAATCAGTTCCTTAATACATTTTTTATGTAGTCCAAAATGTTTTCAATAGGTACTTTTGCTCTCACATAGTATAAATTAGGAATTTTGAAAGTAGCTATATTTCTGCGTTGTGCTATTAATTCAATGCACCAAAAGTTATCCATGTAAACTGAACAATATTGTATCTTGTCTAAGAGAAGAGGTTTTAAAGATGAGAGAACTGAAGGTTATCAAGGTTTAGATGATAAGTAAAGTTTTGCCCAGGGTCACCCTGATAAGTATCTGAGGTCAAATTTGAACTCGGTCTCCCTGACTACAGGCCCAGTGTTCTATCTGTTGAGCCATCTTGGCTGTTCCTTATTACCAGTAGCATACCTAATTCATTGCCAAGTTCTCACAATTCTACTCTATCAATTAACTGCTATAGCATAACTACTCTATTTCAGGTCCTTATTAGTTCTTGCTTAAATTACTGCAGATAGTCCCCTGATGGGTTTCTTTGCATCCAGTCTTTCTAGTTTCTACTGCCAAATTGATAGTTTTTTTTTTTTTTTTTTTTTTTTCCTGAGGCAATTGGGATTAAGTGACATGCCCAGGATTATACAGCTAGGAAGTATTAAGTGTCTGAGGCCAGATTTGAACTCAAGTCCTCCTGACTTTAGAGCCACTATCTACTATCTACTGTATTATCTAGCTTCCCGCCTACCCTCCCCCCCCCCCCCCATGCCTTTATATTTCTAAAATATAGATCTGTCCCTGTCATTCTTCTGTTCTAAAATCTTTACTGGCTCCTTCTAATAACTTGATCCTAGAACCAAATCCTGCCAGCCCCCTGTTTTTTTAATGATCCCTGGGCTAAGAATAATTTTTTGCTTTTTAATTTAAAATGTAAAACCTTTCTTATCTCCCAGAAAGGGATGACCTAAAGATGGCCTATAGAATAAAATACAAACTCTTGTTTGGCCTTCAAAGTCCTGACTCCTGTTTATTTTTTTCAGCTTGATCAAACCTCATTACCCTTCACATGTTCCATGCTTCAGTCAAATCAGCCTCCTTTCTCTTTCCTGCATAAAACTTTCCTTTTCCTTTTTCCTTCCTCTTCCCATATCTTAGCATGAGCTACCCCATGTGGTTTGTCCTTCCTCTTTACATCTACTATGTATATTCTCTATCTTCCTTAGGGACTCATTTTAAATGCCACATTTTTTAAGAGGCATTTTCTGATTTTTCAAATTGTTGGATTCCCCTCACCCTGAAATGATTGTGCATTACTTTTGTATATACTCTGTATTTTTCTGAGAACATATATTACCTTCCTTGCATTGATGCAACTAGATAGTAAAGTGAGTAAAGCACTAGATCTGGAGTCAGGAAGACCCGAGTTCAAATATGATTGGATACTACTAGCTGTGTTGCCCTAGGGAAATAACTTCAATTTCTTCAACTGTAAAAATGAGTATATAACCATCAGTATCTGCCTTTGTACTTTGTACTTTGTTGGAAAGTACTTAGCAAATGCCTAGCACATAGTAAGTTCTATTTAAGCTTTTGTTCTCTTTGCCTCCCCTTGCCCAGTAGCATGTGATCTTGATGTCAGGAATTGTCAAGTTTTGTGTTTATATCACCAGTAACTTGTCATATTAGGACATATTAAACAAGTGGGATTGATTAAAATAAGTCTGAATTTGCATCTTCTATCCATTTTTTCTAGCAACACAATTTAATTCTTTTTCTGTGTAATAGACCTTCAGACACTTGACTGTCTTATTCAGTTTGATTCAGTGCATACTATGTGCTCTGTTGTAGCCCTTGAAAATGCAAGAACAAAAATGAGACCTATTGTTGGCAAGTCAGTGAGAGCTAGATAGGAGTTTAAGGCTTAGTTCTAGAAATCTGGCCCATAAACTCCTAGCTATATTGTGAGGTTTCAGTGATCAAAATTTATATCCATTTGTGCAGAGTGCCCACAGGTAAGGGTGTGATTCCCTATGTAGACAAAGGAAAAGGAGGAAGGAATATTTAAACCAAACCTTTATATTGCTGTGATTGTTGGCCTGGTACCCAAGTTTGATTAGGTTACACATCTTTACTCAAAAACCTTCAGTTATTTCCCTTTGCTTGCAGATTAAAAGGCTGTATTCTTACTATGCTCTTCAAAGTCTTCAAGTCTGGTTCTCAGTTTTGAAATCCTAGCCTTCAAGGCCTAATTCCTATATTTGTCTTTTTGTCTCTTTGCTGTAATACGTTTCATTTGAGGGCAGCATCTGAAATTCTTAACTGAAACCAACACAATCCCTATCACACAATAGTTATTTAAATATTGAATTATTGTTGGAGAGATTGAGGCTAGAAAAGCTGACTGGAAAATAAGTTGTGTTGAGATGATAGTTGAAGTTATAGGAGTAGATAAAATTGGGGAGGAGCAAGGAGGGGCAAATGATATAATCTCAAGGAGTACTACCATTTGGGAGGAAGAAAGGAAGAGAAAAGACTCTTATAAAGGAATGCTCAGAAATGCAAGAGAATTAAGCCACTACTATAATTTTTTTTTTTTAAAGCCATAGAAAAAGTTTTTCAAAAAGGAGATGGTCAAGAGTGTCAAGTTTTTGCCAAGATATAAGGAATGAGAAAAGTTGAGTTGTTTTTAAAAGATTTTTAACTGAACATGATTCTCCTCAAAGTTTGTCAATTTTTTTCTTTTTTTTTAAATCCCTACTCTATAGATAAATTAATGGCAGTCTCTGTTCTTGTAATTGGTAATGGGGGAAGGGAACATACACTGGCTTGGAAACTTGCTCAGTCTGAGCATGTCAGCCAGGTAATAGTTGCTCCAGGAAATGCTGGAACGGCCAACAATGGGAAGATTTCAAATTCAGGTAAAGACATTTTGATTTATAGAATCTTTAATCTATTAAGGACCTTAGAGATCATCTAACTAAATTTTATTAATTTACAGATAAGAAAACTAAATATTAACTAACAAATTTATTTTGTATTAAATATCTGTAGCATCTGATTTTTTTTATTGTTTTGTTGTAGGTTTTTTTGATCATTGAAAGCTTTTCTCCTTAATAGAAAGGTGTAAATAATCTTGCTATAAATATAAGATATGAAGTTCTATTTATAACTTTATCTTAGGGAATCAATTTTATAGCAACAGTTATTAAAATAACCTTCAATGCAATATTTTTAAAAATAGTTTCAGAATATGATAGTTACATAGCTTTCAGGTTTGTACAGAAATTTATATACATTATCTCATTTCATTTTTACAATAATCTTGTAAAGATAGGTCCTCTTAATTTTCCCATTTTGCAAATGAGAAAACTAAGGCTGACATAAACTTTCCCAGACCCATAATTAGTGTCTAAAATATAATTTGGTTCCAAGTCTTCCCTATTTCAAGCCCATCACTGTCTGTTATGACACATGGTCAGAAAATGTCCTATTCTGGTAGCATTCCATAACAACCAAAAGTTTTGTCAAATCATTGCATATATATATCATATAGTTTCAATTAGTGAAACAGGAGATAATATTAATAGCTAATATTTGCAAGTGCTTTATGCAAATTATCTCATTGGGAATAGAAGTAAGAAACATTATTCTGAGGTTTGTATTATTTTGAATTAGATGTGAATGTTCCTGATTATTGTCTTTGTAAAATTCTATTTGAATGGCAATCTGTTCTTAAACTTTTAAAGAGATTCTCTTTTGAATCAACTTGAGATAGCAACAATTGTTTAAAATGGAATCCTATTGCTATGTATATAAAGGGTGCTTATTGATTAACAGTAGTGCTATTTTCAAAAAGCAAATGTATTTGAAAGTAATATATTGATGCACAGGGATGTATGAGGATATTGTACAGAAATGCAGTGTCAGTATTTTCAAAAGTGTAGTAGTCTAGGAAAGCTATTTTATCTTTCCCCTATAATTATTTTTCCAACTTTTAAGAGATTATTAATATTTAACATGGTAGTACTTAGACTTAGGTATGAAGTAACTATTTACAGTAAAATCAAAGAAATTCCTTTATTTGTGAATTATTAAAGAGAAGCTAACCTCATTATTTAGTGGTTAATAAAGTAATTTTCAGAGCTTTTGGACAGATTACTGGGGCTTTCACATAGAAATTCAAAATAAAGTGAATTAGTTCTTTAGCTTAATTCATTTTAAAAATTATCAAACTCAGTTACATAACACCACCCCAAAAAAAATCAGATGTTGGCAGTTATACCTAGGTAGAAGATCAACAGTTTTACAATTAGATACAAAAATAAATGTGTGGTGGTGGTGTTATTTTTGTGTATATATGTATGTGGTTTGTTTTTGGTTTTTTTTTTATCTTTACAGCTGTGTCAGTCAATGACCATACTGCTCTTGCTCAGTTCTGCAAAGATCAAAAAATTGAACTTGTAGTTGTTGGACCAGAGGCTCCTCTTGCTGATGGTAAAGTTGGAAAAATTCCAGTTTATTTTTTTAAGATTGACTTTATGGAAGAGAGTTTTTAAATCAGAATTTTAGGGTTAAATTCTACCTAAGAAATAAACTAGCCCAACTTCATTTATATTGAGAACTTACTTAAAACTTTCTATTGAATAGATTTTTAAAATTTAATTTCAAATCCCAAATTTATTTTCTAGATTTCAACTGGTAATTACCTAGAAGTATTTATTTTTAAAAAGAGATTTAAATTGAAACAACAAAAATTTCAATAAGCTGTGTACATTTCTATCATTTTTCAATATATAGACTATTTAATTAGCTTTCACAATACCAACAACAACAAAAATTGGGTGTGAAAGAAACCTTTGCCAATATTAGAATCCCATTTGTTTATAAAATTGAATACATTGAATACAAGCAAGAAGTTGTTTTTGTGTCTTATGAAATATTACTGATAATTTCTATTAGATATAATAATTGAATGAAATAAATACTAATTCACATTTTGTGTGTCCCAGTCATTTTCAATCTAATCTCTTTTCAGCTAAGATTTCAAATAAATCCAGAACATGTGTTACTATTTACTATCAATGAAAATGGAGTCATTGATATTCAGAAATTTGAATCTGTTGTCTATGATAGCCTATTTGAATTAAATATACCCAAAATCTGAGTAACCTTTTAGAATCATTCAAAACCAGTCTGATCATGGCAACATCCCATGTTCTGGCAATCTAGTCTCTATATGGGACACAGTATTAATGAAACTAGGCACATCAGTGGACATAGTAAGAATGAACTGTAATGCTTTCCATCTTAATTTGCAAAATATGTTCTAAACCATTTTTTGTTTCTAGGAATTGTTGGGAATTTGACATCTGCAGGGGTGAGATGTTTTGGTCCCACAGCAAAGGCAGCTCAATTAGAGTCCAGCAAAAAATTTGCCAAAGAGTTTATGGACCGGCATGGAATTCCAACTGCAAAGTGGAAGGCTTTCAGCAACCCTGAAGAAGCCTGCAGCTTCATTATGAGGTAGACTCCTGCATGTGAATGTACCTATATATATATATTAGAGAAGGGAGTTTTTCTACCAACTTCCCACCCCCAAGAAAAGAGACTGGTGCCTTTGGTGCCTTGTCCACTGGGACCTTTACCTGACACCTAAAACACTTCTCTTTCTACTCTCAGTCCTTTAAAAAGCCCTTACTTAATTGTGCCATAGCCTTTAACTAATATCCTATATCTCTTCTGTTTTCCCAGACTAACTCCTAAAAAATAACCATTCGTATTTGTTGCCTCAACCAATTCACTTCTCATGCATTTTTCACATATTGTAGTCTAACTTCTGACTCTGTGCTAAAAAGAAATTACTCTCCCCGAGGTTACTCACAGCCTTTTTTTCTTGGCCTTTTTTCCATTCTTTATCTTCCTAGACTTCTCTTTAGGATTTGACATCAATCAACAATTCTTCCTAGGTACTCTCTTCTTCCCGTTTTTGTGACACTGTAACTTCTACTTTTCTTCCTGTTAGATTGTAAGTTCCTCCATTAGAATGTGAGTTTGAGTAAAAGTACTATTTTTTTTTTTTTTTTGCCTCTTTTAGAATCCCTAGCACTTAGCACAGTGCTTGACAGATAGCTGCTGACCTATCTCTTTACCTTTTCCTTCTCAGTTTTCTTTGCATGGTAGTTTGACCAAATAAGTCACAGGCAAGAATTTTTTCTTCCTTCAGAATAATTAACTATGCTTTTTTTCTTTTCCATCGTAATTACTACTAGAAAAAGACATCTTGCCTTCTATATACCACTCCACATCAAACCTGTTCGTGTAACAAAGAAAAACAATAAAGCAAAGCATTTGCCATAGCTAATAGTCTCCAGGAAATGTGTTTTCATTGTTTGTTTTCCACAACCATCTTTAGTCTTTCAGTTAGTTGTAATATAACTTTATTTTAGTGTTCCTTAAATATAAGTGTACATATTATTTGTTTATACTTATTTCACTCTGCATTGGTTCCTATAAATTTTCCTATGATACTCAGAAACATTCATGTGCCCACTAACAAAACAGAAGCAGTTTTGCAGAAGAATAGCACTGAATCAGTCTATAGCAGTCTTAATTTCAGAAATGCAGAAATTTGTACAGTAATGTTTTATCAGATATTCATGACAATTTCTATTTCCTTACAGTGCAGATTTTCCTGCTTTGGTTATAAAGGCCAGTGGTCTAGCTGCTGGAAAAGGAGTAATTGTGGCTAATAACAAAGAAGAGGCCTGCAAAGCAATTCAAGACATCATGCAGGTGGGGTGAAGAAACTGGAGTTTCCTAGACTAAGAATGAATAGACTGCTGAACATCACATTTAAATATTAATTTTTTCAATGGCAGAGATAGATCATATAAATATTTATAATATTCCATGTAGTAAGTACTACAAAAGTGCTGTTATTATATATTGAAAACATACTCATTGTAATAGAAATAACATAAAAAAACCTAAATCATAATTATGTCCCTGTTAAATTGACTTTAGCTATGGATGCCAAAGTACAAAAGGAAGGAGAAAAATTTCTGGCTCCAGCCTAAATAATTGTTACCAATTGAGATAATATACAATGATTAGAGTTTTTACTTGGGTGTTTTGTGGGGGTAGGCTTTTTTGTTTTGTTTTATTTTTAAGAATTTCTCATAACTTTTAATGCTTTTCTTTTTAAAAATATTTAATTAAAGCCTTTTGTTGATAACAGTAATTTGATTTTAAACTATTTCTTTCCTTCCCTATGTCATAATCATCTCTTAGGATATCATTGTCATCTTCCTTCCATCTCTTTTCTTGTATTAAATAAATAGAATGAAGCAAAACAATTCAACACATTGGCAGTGTGTGACAATATGTCTCATTTTGTACCTCTAATGTCCTATCTCCTTGATAAAAAGTTAGAAACTAGATTTTTCATTGACCTTCTAAAGTCATGATAGGTCTCTTTCTTTAAAATAGTAAAGTCATTGTACTTTACATTGTTGTCATTATTTGGTTCTGCTCTTTTTATCAATTCATGTGCATCTTCCCAAGTTTCTCAGCATTTCTGATTTCTTATGATCCAATAATATTCCCTTACATTCTTATACCAGTTTGTTCGGTGGCAAACCATTTGACGAATACTAACTTTGTTTCCAATTCTTTGCTGCTACCCAAAAAGTACTTAAATATTTTTGTAAGTGTGAGCCCTTTCCCTCATTGTCTTTAACTGACTTTAGTTTTATGTGGTATGTTACTGCCATAACAATTAACTGCTCTTTTGTTTTGACTATAAATTCAAATCTGCCAGGAAAAAAATGGTAGTATGTGGTAGTAGCCCTATAATCCTAGAAGGATTGGAAGAAAATTTGCATGTATTTTACTGTTATAAGAACTTTATTAGAAAACTCTTCATTTGTGTTGAACTGAAGTCTAGTTATGACTTCATTCATTCTAATTCTTCTTCTAGAGACAGGATAAATCTGTTTTTCTTTGTGACTACTATTAAAAGATACCTAGTTGTATCCCCTTAAGCCTTTTCTTCACTTTTAATTCTAGTAAAGTTTATTTTTATCAATTATCTAAAGTATTGTGGCTCTTAATCCTTTTGTCATTATGATCACCCTCCTTTGCACAAAATCTTTATTTTATTTTTTATTTTATTTTATTTTATTAGTGGCCATCCTAAGAAGCGATACCGAGAATTGAACACTTTGTGCTTTCTTTAAAAAAAAAAAAAAAGAAAGAAAGAAATTGTGCTACACTTTGCTTTATCTTTACTCTTATCTTCCATTAAAGTCTACATTTTCTGATTGTTTCATTGGTATATATTTGAGTTATATGTACATGGTCATGATTTGAGGAATAGTACTATGATTTATTAACTTATTATTATTAAACTTAGAGTTTAAGGAAGAGAAGTAAAATCTATGTATAACAAATGGAAATTTATCCGTTATCCAAGTTAATTATCAGTTTAAATGATAAAAAACTTCTTTGTACATAGTAAAGGACATAATTGCCAATGCTGATATTTTGCTTTCTTAGCATGAGATCGTTGATTTTGGGTCTTCACCAAATAAAATAATAAACTAATAATAACTAAACTAATCACAGAATTAATAAATTCTGTGAGTCTCAGATATCAATGCTCATGTTATATTTCAGTTTGAAATGTATCATCTTTGGCCGTGGCCCTCTTCAACAATGAGATGAAACAAATCAGTTCCAACAGAGCACTAATGAGTTGAGCCAGCTACACCCAGCAAAAGAACTCTGGGAGATGACTATGAACCACTAGATAGAATTCCCAATCCCTCTATTTTTGTCCGCCTGCATTTTTGATTTCCTTCACAGACTAATTGTACACTATTTCAAAGTCTGATTCTTTTTGTACAGCAAAATAACTATATGGACATATACATATATTGAATTTAACTTATACTTTAACATATTTAACATGTATTGATCAACCTACCATCTGGGGAAGGGGGTGGAGGGAAGGAGGGGAAAAGTTGGAACAAAAGGTTTTGCAACTGTCAATGCTGAAAAGTTAGCCATGCATATGTCTTGTAAATAAAAGGCTATAATTAAAAAAAAAAAAAAAAAGGAATATATCATCTTTTGAGCATGGAAAAAGAATTGTGTTATAATTCATCCTTCCTTATTCGCAGGGGGAAACAATCCCAAGTTATAAAATAAACTTTAAGGTAAACCTATAAAGTAAACCATTTTATTTCAATACAGGATAAAGCTTTTGGAACAGCTGGTGATACTGTTGTAATTGAAGAAGTTCTTGAAGGAGAAGAGGTGTCTGTAAGTAAATTTTCCACCCCTTAAGGTTTTTTTTTTTTTTAATTATTATTCCAACTCTTTGTTTTACTAATAAGGCTATTTGATTTATTCTTCCCTTCCTCCCTCCCTCAACAAGAAAAAAAATATTTCCATAGTTTTATCTTAAAGAAATAAAGCAAGAGTTCCCAAAAGGAAAGATAGGCATCATAAATTAAAAAGCATATATTGAAAAAAATTAATTTCTGCACAGCTAGAAAGGGACTGCCTTCTCTTCAGCCATACATAGTATACTTTGTAATAAAACTTAAAATATTTATGATATTATATTAATATTACATCTAATGTGTATTATATGTATATTTATTATATTGACACTAAATAAATATCATAAATATTATAACATTTATAGTAATACATTATAATATTTTTAAAAATCATCTCCCCTTTATTTGCTGAAGTAATAATATATATTTGAAGATAATTTTTTTTTTATGGTGAGTTACAAGGTAATAAGCTCCAGATAAATTAAACTACTTATAAGTAATCAGAAATGACTAGTAGAGAGACTAGGAAAAGAAAACATTGCCAAAATATTCAACTTCTCTATGACTTCTTATGTGGACTTGATTTTTCTGCTGAAAAGAGGTATCCATGTGTTATCTTATAGAATTAATTTTGCTACCTTTACATCAAAGATATTAAATCACTTCATAAAATAAATATAATGTTAAATTTATAGTTGACAAATATTAGAAATTCTTTAAATTAATAATTATAGTGAATGGAAAAATTATGTTTTCCCTATAGTGTTTATGTTTCACTGATGGTAAGACTGTGGCCCCAATGCCCCCAGCACAGGACCATAAGCGTTTATTGGATGGAGACCATGGCCCCAATACAGGAGGAATGGGAGCTTATTGTCCAACACCTCAGGTAAGTAAAATAACAATCATTTTTACTAAATAGATCAAATATTATGTCTATTTTATCATTTAGGGAACATAATCAGATTAAACAATTTATTTATGGTCACAAAACTAGTAAATGGCTATTCTAGTTCTTAAATTCATGTTTAATTCCAAATTCTTGTTTAAAAGATCTATGATTTATTCAGTTTGGATTCCTCCTGGTCCATAAGCATTGCTTTATATCATGCCTCCTTTTTTTTATCTTTCGAAAACTAAACTGATCCCAGGTACATGCTGTAAATAGAAATACATATATACATACATATATATATATACGTATGTATATATATACATACACATATATATACATACATATACATATATATGTGTGTGTGTATATATTTTATTATTATTATTATTATTGCAAGATTATATGTAGATCACATGCCAGACTTTTTGACTTTGCTTTAACTTTGTAAAGGCTGATGAATCATAGTTTCTGAGGTTCTTAAGTAATGGGAAAATGATATCTTTGAAAGTAAAGTAAGAATAAATTTAAGTACAAGAATTTTACTAACACTTTACAAAATTCTGAATTGGCAGTACAAAAATAAAATCACTCTTAAATATTTGCTACATTTCTGTTAAAAAGTGGGTTTGTTTGTTTTTTGGTCTGGACCTATGATTTAATCAGTAGAGGTGGATCTACCAGTAAAAGAACTCTTTTTAACCAATGTAGATTGGCACCTTCTTTGTAACAAGTATCTGTTAGAATCAGAGGTTAAAAGACTTGACAAGGCTCATACAACCATTAAGTGTTAAAGGTGAGATTAAACCCAGGTCTTCATGATTCTCGCACCAGCTTTCTATCCACTATGCCACACACTCTCTGAATCCCTGAAAATTAATTTGTTTTTCAAAATTCATTAAAAGTTTCTGCTTTTATTCTTCACTAATAACTAAACTAATTTAGTTTAGCAGTTCTTTGTAATCATCCTTCAGCTATCCAGCCTTACCTAAGAACTTTAGGAAGTACCATAGTTATATAAAAACAACTACTAATTACTATCATTTATATCACATTAAGGTTTGCAAAGCACTTTAAAATATGATCTCAGATCATTCTCACAATAACCCTAGGAGGGAGGTGCTCTTGTTATCCCCCTTTGACAGATAAGGAAACTGAAACCAACAGGAGTTAAATGACTTGCCTTAAGGTCACATTGACTTTTGACTAGATTTGAATTCTTGTCTTCTTGCCCCCAGGTACAGCTCTCTATCCATTTTACCATTTAATTACTTCATAAAATGTCTCTCCTGGTTTTTTGTTAAATTTTCTAAGGGTTTATTTTTCTGGATAAGCTCTTAGAATTTTTACGGCACATTAAAGTACTTAGGGGACCTTAGCAGGAAGTTTGATGAATTTGTTGACTAGTTCTACTTAATGACCTTTGGATATGTCTGATTTACAATTATGGTACTTTAGTAGTTATTGATCATTTTGTGCTTTTAAAATGACATGCTAATTTCTCCTAAATATTTTTTCATAATCAAATGTGATATATGATAGGGAAAAAATAACAAAATTTCCTTAAAATTTTGTTTTTGAATTTTTCCTAGGTTCCTAAAGATCTGTTATTAAAAATTAAAAATACCATTCTTCAGAGAGCAGTAGATGGCATGAAACAAGAAGGTGTTCCATATGTAGGTAGGAACACTAATCTATGAGTTTCATTTTGCGGAAAATCTGAAAGTTGTTGTTATGGCATTTTCTTTATCAGTCCCTGAAATGAACAAGAAATGACCTGTTCATAACAAATAAACCAGAATCCTTAGAAGATCATTATAAAAAGTTTAAAAACTATGTACCTTTATTGTCTTAATTTTTATTTCTGCTCTTTATCAAAGGAATATTGTATGCTGGTATAATGCTTACCAAGGATGGCCCAAAAGTTCTAGAGTTTAATTGCAGATTTGGGGATCCAGAATGCCAGGTAAATAATAGTGTCAAAAATAAGTGAAATATAAATATAAAAATTAGATTTTCATTTAAGACTGGCCATCCTTTTTGCCGTGATTTTTTTTCCCAAAAATTACTTATCTAAAAGGTATTAAAATTTATCTTTTAACTACTCTGTGTGCTGTATTTTTGTAGGTAATTCTTCCACTTCTTAAAAGTGATCTTTATGAAGTAATCCAATCAGTTTTAGATGGCCAGCTTTCTAATTCTTTGCCAATGTGGCGTGAAGATAGTGCTGCTGTAACAGTTGTCATGGCAAGCAAAGGCTATCCAGCAAATTACACCAAAGGCGTTGAGATAACAGGTAACTCAAACTACTGTTTTGTGCTAACCATAACAGATGGCACACACAGTTTTTTTATTGCTTCTTTCTTAACATTGGCTACTGAGGCTTTAGAAAATTCACAAATATTTTTACAATTTTAATTGTTAGGGTTATATAAGAGACAGTTATACAGATTGTCTTGGATTTGTTTTTCAGTATGACCTTCCACTTCCAGTATAATACCAAGATCACAAAATAATAGAAACTGAGACTTTCTAAATTTTAATTAAGAAATTGCACTGTCTTTCATGAAACGGCTTACTCATGGGATATGATAACATATTTGAGCATTTCATTCCCATCTAGCCCTCTTCTTGTTCAAAAGATGTGTCCTCTCCTGTTGTAGAAGCACCCACTTTAGTCAATACTTCGTCAGCATTTGTTAAACAACTGCTATATACCAGGTCCCGTTCTGAAGACTAGGGATTGGATGACAAAATGAAAGTCAGTGCCATTAAAACAGCATATTTACAGCCTATGCAAAATAAAGATTCTAGCAAATGCCTGCCTACGTATGTACCAGGCCCTGCAAATACAAATTCAGCAAGGGAAATAATCTTTACTCACAAGAAGTTTATGTTCCAGCTGGGGAGACAAATGACATAGAGTTTTGATTTGAAAAGAGGAAGTATACTTAGAAATATCTCAAAAACCTGAAAATAAGGTGGAACTGGAACAAATAGGAGATATGGTTGAAGATTAGGTTGTAAATGCTTTGAGGGTAAAGACTGAATCTTACATTAAGTATTTCTGTAAACTGCTCCCATACCCCTACTTGTATTACTTAAATGTTTGATTTTTAAATGAATAAATATTGAATGAAAAAAAAAGGGAGAGAAGAAGTATATAAGGTAGAAAAGGAAAGGATGAGTATATAGTAGGCATGGAAGATAAAATTGTTTGAGAGAAAGAATAAGGTCAGTTTGACTTTACTGTCGAATATGGGAAGGAGAGTAATAAGCCTAGACAGCTAAGTTAGATCCAGACTATGAAGAAATTCAAATATCCTTTTAACTGAATCTAACCTTTCAAGCTAGACTTATCGTTTATTTTTTCTATTTTTTTCTTCTTATGGCCTGTTATGTGATTTGGGGTTCAATTTGTAGTTTTTAATGTGATTTGTTTAAATGTCATCTCTTCTAGGAATTCCTGAAGCTAAAGCTTTAGGCCTGGAAGTTTTCCAAGCAGGCACAGCCCTGAAAGAGGATAAAACACTAGTAACTAATGGTGGGAGAGTCCTTACAGTAACAGCCATCCAGAAAGATCTGATGTCAGCTCTTGAAGAAGCCAATAAAGGAATAACTGTTATAAAATTTGAAGGAGCAGTTTATAGAAAAGACATTGGCTATAGAGCTATCTCTTTCCTAAAACAGTCCAGGTAAAACATTTTTAGAGAAATAATTAGTTATTAGTTCAGATCTAGCCTATATTGATTATTGTTAAAGATAATATACCAATCAATGAGCATTTTATCCTGTACCAACAAGTATAGAATCAGTGTGTTGTTTCCTTAAACCAGACTAACCTAGACCCCATACAAAGATTTGTGTTTACTGCTATGGAATAAAGCTATTATGAACTGCTTTGAACCAAACTTAGACACAGCAGGTCTCAAATTGAATAGAAAAAACTTTAGTACCTTCCTGTAAGTTATTATTCTTATACCATTAATTTTCATATTCTTTATAATATTCATATATAGTTTTGATTGTGTGCATGTCTTATTGAAGGACATAATCACTAACTGTATTAAAATGTTACCAATTTACTATTATATGTCCTTAATCTCTGATTTGATTTTGATCACTGTTCTATGCAATTATCCTATGACAACAATAAACTTAAATTTTTAAAGCTTGTTATATATCCTCATTTTTATGATTACACATAACATGATCTCATTCATTAAATATGAAAAGATATTGAATACATGCTATAGTAAAAATTGATAAAACATTCAGAAGGCACTATTTTGAAGTGGCAATTTTCCCCTAGATTTTAATACAATTTTAGCAGATTGCTAAAAGTCTATATTATATTTTTAGAACAAATGCCAAGAAAGGATTTCTTTCTTTTTATTGCTCATTCCCCTATCCAGTATTGAAAATGTATTTCCATTATTCATCTTAATCAAAGAACTACTTTTAAAATTCCAACATAGCCTTTTTAATCAAAAGCTATATTTGAGAGAATTGAGAATTCTCTTAATTTTTTTTTCCAGTTATGTCCCTTTGATAATTCAAATTAACCTGCATAGAACTCTACTGCTACCTTGGCACATTATTTCTGTCAAGATTCAGTAGAAGTCATATATCATTGTCACTTCAGAAGCTAAGCCTGTTTTTTTTAAGCATGTAGTTGGCTTTTACTATCCAACTTTTATCATTTTGTTATTATTTCTAATGAAAATCTGCTTACTTCTATAGAAAGTCCCATATTTTTATAGCACCCTAATATAAAAAGGACTTTATTCACAACAACAACCACTAAAATAGGTAAAGCAAAAATATCACCATTTTACACATAAGGAAACTAAAGCTCTGGGACATTATGATGCATGTTGGGTCAAGTTCAATTTTTGCCTAATAAATTTAGAGCTATATGACCCTGGGTATATCACTTTACTTCTCCCAACCTCATTTTCTTCCTCTGTAAATTGAGGGGGCTAGACTGAGTGACTTCCAAAGTTACTGCCATTTCTAAAGCTTTGAACTCATTTGGTGAGGAAGTGCCTGAGATTGGATTTAAGACAAAGTCTAATGACTCTGAAGTTTAACACTTTATCCACTATTACCTGTTGTTAAAGTAATATGTTTAAAAGAGAATAATATTGAATATTACTTTGCTTTTCCATGGATTTTTTTATGGTTCTTTTCTGCCATATTTTCATGATGAAACTGAAAAAGTATTACAGATACTTAGCTAACTTAATTGTTTAAGGCCTCATTTTCTAATATTATGTATGTTCATGACCTTTATTGGTACTTGAACAAAAAAAAAAAACTAAAGAGACAAAGTAGAAATTGGTCATTCTGCCTTCAAATCAGAAATAATTCTGATAAAACTTTAATTATGGTAGTAATGAACAAATGAATTTTATTTGGAAATTTTTGTACTTTATTAGTTTGTGCTATAACTGACCCACATTCTAAAATAAGCAGCCTTATGATTAGAAATTGTTTTTCGTACTTGTATTCCTACTGACAATACTGAGGAGACCATTTTTGGTAATCACAAATTGATAATTACAAATCAGTCATGCATTTATGCATGGACCATACATTGTTAATATGTTGTGGTGAAGTAATTAGGCCATGCAGAAAAATTATAGTTTATAATTTTTAATATTTTAGAGGCCTGACTTACAAGGAAAGTGGGGTGGATATTTCAGCTGGCAATGAACTGGTTAAGAAAATTAAGCCGTTAGCTAAAGCCACTTCTAGACCTGGTAAGCCAAATCCTATCTTTGTGGATCCTTAAGGATTTATTTAGTCATATAAGTATATTTTGTTGATTACTCTGGTATTTTTATGGTGTATAAAATCTGGCTTTATACCCCCACACACACTACAAAATGAACTGTAGCAAAATAAAACAGTTAAACAAAACTACTGTCTAATACTATGATCTCATCTGACAGTGTGCAATGTTCCACATCTGCAGTCCACTGCTCTTCTGAAAGGAGATAGTTTCTTCAGCTGTTTTCCAATTCTAGGTTGGCATTATAAAATATAATTAGCATTCAGCTCATTGTTAGGGGTGGGTTTTTTTTCCACTTATATGGAATATAGATCTTTAGTTCTTCATTCTTTATGGCAGGATAATTTTATGTACTGTAATTTTCTGACAAGTTCCATATCAACTGCTCTTGGTTTTTTACTTAGAAACAAATATTTCAAATTAATGCTACCAGAAGAAATTGAGGTAGTATAAAAATCAGGTCAACTGTTTGCCCTATTATAACATATATTAGATCCTACCTTCCTGTGATTAGATGCTACAGGACTTGAAAGTATCAAATACAGCTTACTTTATGATCTAACGTTATTGTATTAAATATAATTTTAGTAGACGATTTTCATTGAAAATAAATGAAAAAAAAATAAGATTGATATAGTGTTACTCCAGAATCTTACTCTAGTTAAAATAACATTCTATTTTTAATAGAAAACTCAGACCATATTTTAAGATGCAGTGGTTTGCCTCATTGTTGTCAACATCAGAGGGTCAGCATTAGGAAATGACTTAAAACTTTGGTATATGAATGGAAAGAATGTTAATGTACAATTTAGAGAAATGTGGAAAGATGTGAATGAAATAATGCAGAGTGAAATAAATAGTAAAACCAAATACCTTTAATAAATGAAGATAACTAAAAGCAAAGTGAAATTGAGGAATCACTGGTGGGAGGGTGGGGGAGAAAATTAAGTTCCCAGTAATAAGCTGATGAAATAGAATTATCTGTGTGAAAAGGGACAGAATATTGTATACATTATTAGACTTGGATTGAGTATTAGCTGTTTTTGCTTAATTGGAGCAGCTAAGTATCATAATGAATAGAGTACTAGGTTTGGAGTCAGAAAGAACTGAGTTCAAATGCAGCTCTAGACATTTACCACAGTGCCTAACCCAATGCACTATAAAAACTTTAGCTATTGTTCTTTATAATAAGAAAGAATTTGTTATGGAGAGGGGTGGGAAATAAATGACTGATGTAAATGCA
Organism: Antechinus flavipes; assembly: GCF_016432865.1. Taxonomy (NCBI): domain Eukaryota; kingdom Metazoa; phylum Chordata; class Mammalia; order Dasyuromorphia; family Dasyuridae; genus Antechinus; species Antechinus flavipes. Next base: position 254,276,789 of record NC_067400.1, read on the forward strand.
ATAAAAATTTCTAATACTAGAAGTTTCTTGGTGCTGGCCTATCCCTTTCTTTGAATCATTTGTCAATGTGAAGAATAACAGTGTAGACATTGTTTATTCATGGTCTTCCTTTATGTTAAACTACATATACTGTTTCCCTATTTGATAGGATCTGATGTAGACCTTGGAGGGTTTGCTGGTCTCTTTGACTTGAAAGCAGCTGGTTTTAAAGATCCCCTTCTGGCATCTGGAACAGATGGAGTTGGAACCAAATTAAAGGTAACTAAATATTAGGTTTTTATTAAAAAACATTGATAAAATGTTTTCTCATATTTCTTATCAAGAGGTTAAAAAATGACATGCCACATATTTGTGTTAAGGTACATCATGTACTTATGACTTGATAAAAGAATATTAATGGTGAAAAGTAGTTTATAAATGAAGGGAGAGTAACTTTTCATTTAAAGGGGTTTTTGATTGTTTTGTTTAAGAAAATAATTCTTTTGGCCAGCTCTTTATCAGTTTTTTCTTTTTTTTTTTTTTTTTTTTTTTTTTTTTTTAAGCAAAAAGCTTTTTGTTCTTTTAGATTGTAATAAGGGCTCTATATGATTTCTCTACAGATTGCCCAACAATGCAATAAACATGATACCATTGGTCAAGATTTGGTTGCAATGTGTGTCAATGATATTTTGGCTCAAGGAGCAGAACCTCTGTTCTTCCTTGATTATTTTTCCTGTGGAAAACTTGATGTCAGCACAGCTGAAACTGTCATTGCTGGTATAGCAAAAGCATGTGAAAAAGCAGGATGCGCCCTTTTGGGTATGTTGGTATTCCCTATGACATATGCAGGCTTTTAAAAACTAGTTTTTAAAATACTTCATTGATGCTTTTTAGCTTTTAAGATCACTGACACTTCTCAGTGATACCCTCAAATCCCAATAATAATCACTTGAACGATTTGTTCTTTAAACCTAAAGACTGCTTTCCATTTTGCCTAGCATTTCACATCAAATAAGAAGTTCATATAAAAATGAGAAATAACTAGGTAAAACAAGAATGTTCAATATTCTACTTCCATAATCTGCCTCATCAACTTTTGTTTGAACTCTGAACCCCCTAAGTGATCTTCCTGTCTCAAATCTCTTGCCTCTCCAATCCATCTTCCTCAAAAGCTACTAGAGTGACTTTCTTATTAATAAACTTTGAATCCATATTGTCTCTAGTATCAAATAAAAAATTCCTCTAAAGTTTTTAAAAACCAGCTCCTGAGGGAGCTTGGGATATAGAACTATCTTTACCAATATAAATTGGTACCTTTTCTGAAGTGAATCGGGTTGAAGTGGCTTGGCTAGAATCACGGTGCCAGGACAGGTCAAGGGCTGGATTTGATCCTGGGTCTTTGATTCAGAAGTCAACTCTCTAACCACTGTAATTATTTATTTATTTTCTTTTTTCTTGAATGTGAATATTTTCATAATAGAAAGGTAACAAAGGGATTATATTTGAAACTGAATCAAAGCTTAGAGGTTTTTTTGGTTATGTCTACTTTTTAAATAGTTGTACCAACACTACCTTTCTTTTAAGTGTTCCTTCTAAACACTTTTCTGCTCTCTATTTTTTTTTTTTTTGCTTTATTGATACTTCTTTTCTTTCTTTTTTTCATTGTCCTTCCTCTCATTATAGTGCCCCAGTCCCTCATTGAAAGTACTTTTTTGTCAAAACAAATCTGTGTTGTATTTTCTGAAAATGTATGTCTTATTCTATATCTGTTCTCTTTCATCTTCTGGAGTCCTATTGGTCATTATGTCAGTGAAGGTTTAAGTCTTTCACAGTTATCTTTTACAATGTTGTAATGTTCATATCTTTGTTCCTTCTAGTGGTATCATTTGTACCCATGTGAGTTTGATAGAATTCATCAGATTTCACTAGTCTTAGGGAATTGTCTTGTGTCCTGAATGTATTTCCTGGGAAGGCAACAGATCTCTATTGTTATCTGGTCAACAAACAGCTTCCTGAATATTCTTCAGCAAGGAGTAATCAACGACCAAGACATGTGGATTCTTCCTCTAGTACATGCTGGTTGATACTTTGCCTGGCAACATCTTTGGATCTGTGACATCTTTCCTTGGTTCGTTTGTTTGTTTGTTTTTTTAAGGGAATATTGAAGCTTCAGGGATAGGAAGGAATTAAACCCACACTCTGAACATAGAAGTCACTTGGCTGCAGCATAGCCAAAAACCTTGCATTTTCACCACAGATCATTGTAAAGTTACCGTTGCTCTCTCTGTTTTCCAGAAATATAGCCTCACTCCTTTCCTATCTTGCTTTTAGCATCTCTTGAGTTTTGAGAATTGCAAACACACTGCTTTTTGGATGGTGTTTAGGTCTTGAATTGTTGCTATCCTCACCTGTCATTAACACTTTCAGAGCCATATCCACTTTCTTTTCCTTTTGCTCACTAAACTCTTTAACTTCTGTTACCAGTCCTACTTCAGCTGAATCCTTGTTTTCCCATGGAGCTTAGAAATAGGTAGAAGTACCTATTTCACATGGTCTTGATATCTAGTCTGACTCTTTAGAGGAGGAATTTCTTGCACAGTATCACTAGTAAGAAGCCATTAATCTTTTTAATGTGATCTTGTACTTCTTGAATTGTGGCATCCAGACTCAACAAAATATTCCAGATGTGACTATGGCTATACATTGGGACTGTCATCTCTCCTTTTAGACACAATGTCTATATTAATGGAGCCAAGAACTACATTAGATTTTTTGGTCTGCAATTCTACCTTGCTGACCTAAATTGAGCTTTGAATCCACTGAAATTTCATATTTTTTCACATAAATTGAATAAAATGAAATGCAGTGAGGATAAAACATTTATTTTTTCCCACAATAGTATTTTATTTTTCCAAATATAGATATAGTTTTCAGCATTTCCACAGTTTTTGGAAGATTTTATGTTCTACATTTTTTCTTCATCCCTGCCTTATCTCCCCCCTCCCCAAGACAGCAAGCAAAGGGATAAAATTCTTATGCTTTGGATATCACTTAGTCACAATGCCTGGGACATGTAGTGAGTATCTAGTTAATGCTTAATAACAGACTACAAAAAAATAAACTTTCTAAGTATCAGATGGGAGAGATGTGATTGCACTGCATTATATATAGAGAGAGATAGATAATATGGAAATCAAAACTCAATGGGATTCAGTAATAAGATGTAACTTCCCCAAAACAATACAATCTAGAACTACATTAATAGAAACATAACTTTTAGAAATCAGGAGGTGGTAATAACCTTGTGGTTTGTCCTCTTCTCGAGTAACAAACACACTTAGTTTGGAGAAACATATTTTTAGAAAATAAGCATAAACTGGAATATGTCCAAAAGAAGGTCAGTTTGTCTGGAATATAATCTTCATGAAGGTAAGTAGTTTGCAATAAACCTGTGAAAGGTAGGACCATAATGTCAAAGCCTTTAAATATCAAATTGTGGAGTTTACATTTTATCCACTGGAAGCTCTTACTCCCAAGGAGAGTGACATAAACAGATATAAGCTTTAGGAAGATTATTTTGGTAGTTCTGTAGGGGATGATTTGGAAAGAAGAGATATCAAAGCCCAGACTCCAATATAAAAAAAGGCTTTCTAAACTAGACTTGGGGCTTGTGATCAGAAAAAAAAAAGAAACAAAGTGACAGGGACATAAGGGGATTTTTTATTAGTTGGGGATTGGGGTTTGGGAAAGGTTTGAAAGAGTGAAAAATCAAAAATTGTTTATATGGCCCTAAAAGGTTTTGTAGTGTGTATGTAAACATTTTGCTATATAGTAGGTGTCATAATTTATACTTCATAGAAGAGAAGTTAAGAGATTTGTTTATGCTCACAGTTTAATGTGTGTCCAAGATGAAATTAGAGCCCAGGACTTTCTAACTCCAATTATCCATTACAATTTAACTCTTGAGTTGTGAAATGAGACCTAAAAGAGCCTTTTTAGATTTAGATCATTAATCCAGATTTTTGATAATTTTGGATTTTGATTCTTTTATTCACAATGTTAGCTATCCCTCACAGTTTTCTGTCTTCTTGAAACTTGGCAAGCATTTTCATATTTTCATATTGCTTTTCCAAAATGGTTGTATTCTTTTGCAGCTCTGCTAACAATAAATTAGTTACTTAATTCATTCCACTTCTCCAACATTGACTGTTTCCATTTGTTATTTTTGCCAGTTTACAGGATATAAAGTTCAATAACAGTATTGTTTTTCTAATGAGGTACTTCACATTTTCTTTTTTCATTTTTTTTCATTTTTTGGGTTTTGTTTGATTCTTGATATCTCATTGTTATTCACTCCCATTTGTTCAATTCTAATATTTAGTGAATTGTTTTCTTCACTTAGCTTTTTTACTTCCTTTTGCATTTGCCAATTAATTGTACTTCTAAAGGAGTTGTCTTGTTCATTGGATTTTTTTCCCCGTTTCACCATTTGTTCTTTAACAAGTTGCTCTCTTTTTCCATTTCACCAATTCTCCTTTTTAATAAAGAAGGAGTTTTCTTGTTCCATTTCACCAAATCTGTTTTCTAAAAAGAGGTTTTCTTCAGGATGTTTTTTTTTTTTTCATTTCATTAAAAATGTATATTTAAAAGTTTTTTTCTAAAGACAATTTCTCTGTTTTCCTTTTCCACACTCTCCTGCAAAGCTCTCAATTTCCTTTTCCCCATTTTTCTTTTTTTGAGTTGGAGACCAATTCATATCCCCCTTTGAGGCTTTATCTGGAGGCATTCTTCAGTGTTCTTAGGGTTTGAAGTCTCTTCTCCTTGTCTCTAAAACAGATATTTATGGTCAAAATTCTTCGCTTTTTTTTGTTAATTTTTAAAGGTTGAGGTCTGCTCCTAGGGCACAGGAAAGATTGTCCTGAGCTTCCTCTACAGGATGTTAGGGGCTTCACACTCTGAAGCCAGTGCTACAGACTTCCTCCCCATTCTGGGGTGGCCCTGGTCAAGTGCCATCGATTATGCTAGGGTTTAGGAACTCAATATTTGCCTCTGGAGATTTCACAGTTAGCCTGCTGATTCACTGGCTTCTCTACCAAGACACAGCCAGTGCTGCTCTATTTCTATATTCCCACTGCTTTGTGTCTCTCCACCTTGGTTTTCCCTTCATAGGGCCATATTCCCCCCTGCTCAATTGAGACAGACCTTTCCTGAAGTCTTTCCAAGATGTCTTCTGCTGGAAATTTGTTAGACCGAATATTTGTGGTTCTTTCACTCCAAAGTCTGTTCAGAGACTTGAGTTAATATTGATTTTGAGGGAAGCCAGGAAGAGCTTAGGGAAAGTCCTATTTACTCTCTGTCATCTTGGCTCTGCCCCAACAGGGTTGTTTTTATTTTCAGTTCTTTTTTTTACTGATAGGGAGCACTGTAAATGTGGTTATAAATACTTTGCAATTCTTTTGAGAACTATTCATGTTATTTGACTTATGTATTGAAGAATGGCTATTAGTGACCAGTAGCCATTGTTGGCTATTTATATTGTTTACATATCTTGAATACCAAATCTTTATCAGATAAATTTTGTACAAAGATTTTTTTTTCCCATTTGATCAAGTCCCTTTTTATCTTAAGTAGATTAATTTTTATCTTAGCAGTCCCTTTCCAATTTAATGTAATAAATTATTTATTTTAGATTTTGTTTATCTATTTGAGAATATTATCTACTTATACCTATGAGAGGTATATGATCTCTCTTTCCTTATTTTATAATAGTATGATTGTTAACATTAAGATCACTTATCTTTTACAATGCTAAACCTAATTTCCACTTGACTGCTTTTTAGTTTTAGCACTTTTTAATCAAAAAAGGATTTTCCCCCCTGAGGTAATTAATATTTTCCTTTCATCAAACACTGAATTATTGAGCTATGTTTCTGATTTCTCTTTTTAATGGTACCAAATAATTAATGACTGCTGCTTTATAACACTTTTGGGATTTGGAAGTGCTATTTCTTTCTTTTTTTTTAAGCTTTTTATTTACAAAACATACGCATGGGTAAATTTTCAACATTGACCCTTGCAAAAACCTTCTCTTTCAAATTTTCCTTTCCTTCCCCTCATCCCCTTCCCTGGATGGAGGTAGTCCAATACATGTTAAATATGTTAAAATACATATTAAATCCAATATATGTATACATATTTATACAGTTATCTTGCACAAGAAAAATGGGATCAAGAAGGGGGGGAAAACAGAAAACAAAATGCAAGCAAACAACAGAAAGAGTGAAAATGCTATATTGTGGTCCACACTCAGTTCCTACAGTCCTCTCTTCATCACTGAACAATCGGAACTGGTTTGAATTATCTCATTGTTGAAGAGAGCCTGGAAGTGCTATTTCTGTAATTTTTTTCATCATTCCCCTTGATATTATAGATCATTTGTTTCCCTATAAAGTTTAACTTTATTAGTTCTAAAAGTTTTTCACTGACAAAATCAGGGATTCTTAAAATATTGAAGTGTGTAAGAACTGCTTTTTAAAATCTTTTGTGTTACCTTAAAATTGCGGAAATTCAGCTACAACTTTTTTCTCTCTTGGGCTTTTAAGCAATTTAGTATTCATTCTGACATATATCAAAATAATATCTCAAAAAGCAATAAGCTGATTCTTGTCCGTACCTTTGATTGTCATCAAAGCTCCAATGGCTCCCCATTGTCCTTAGATTATAATTAGTAGCATAAAATAGAAGTTCCATCATTTGTCTTTCAAAGCCCTTAAGGAACCTTAAAAGGCATAAATTTTTACATAATCTAAATTTGAGCCAAATTGACCTACTTCCTAATCTCTGTAGTTGATGTTGCATTTTCTCTCTGTCTTTACATAGGCTTTCCCCTATTCCAGTAATGTACTCCTTCACTTCAGCCAGGTACCAATCCTTGCCTCCCTCAAAAAGGAGACTTGTCCTGATTTTTCCTGAATTACTGGTGCCCTCCATCCCAGAAATTGTTTGGTGATGTAAATATTTGTATTTGTTTATCTCTGATCCTGTCATTCTCCTCATAGAAAATAAACTCTTTTGAAATGGAAGGTTTCATACATAAAGAAAAATTAATAATTTTTATAGCATATGCCATTTTCCTTAAATCATTTCTTAAGTTTCTTAAATTTTTTAATATTTGCAAATGTTTTGTAATTAAGCAATTGCTAACGTACTTAATTAGTTCCCTTTGGGTAGTTATATATTATAGAGAGAGAGAGTATATACTGGGTTAAATGGCACAGTGGTCACTTCTAAATATTTCCTTATTTCACTAATTTATCTTCCTATGTTCCTTTAACTAGGAGGTGAGACAGCTGAAATGCCTGGCATGTATCCTCCTGGAGAATATGACCTTGCAGGTTTTGCTGTTGGTGCCATGGAGCGGAATCAAAAGCTCCCTCAACTGAACAGAATCACTGAGGGAGATGTTGTTATTGGAATAGCCTCTTCTGGTGTTCATAGCAATGGATTCAGCCTTATAAGGAAGATTGTAGAAAATTCTTCCTTCCAGTTCTCCTCTTTAGCACCTGATGGATGTGGTAATCAAACTCTAGGTAAATTGCTGAATATATTAAGGCTTTTAAAATGTGAATGAAGTACTGCCTATATAATTTAATTATGATGAATTTATCCACAAAATAGTGGCATTATGTGATAATTTGTTTTGTTTGATGATGTATATTTGTTTTGAGAATTTTCTTTTTCATTTTTTTATTTGCTGAGGGGAGAGAGGGTTGTAAATGCTTGGTTGTAAAAGCAAAATTAAATTTTGGAATAAAAATTCAAAAAAAAAAATAGTGGCATTATAACTTGTAAAAATCATCCATCATTTCTAAAGAACTATTTGTTTTTAAGATTTTTACACTCCACCTGTCTTATGTTTCAATGGGACTGTCTTTTATCTCATACTTAACAGGGGAATTATTGTTAAAGCCAACCAAAATCTATAGCAGAACATTGCTACCTGTTCTTCGATCAGGGGATGTTAAGGCTTTTGCCCATATTACTGGAGGAGGACTACTTGAAAACATCCCTCGAGTTCTTCCAGAGACTCTTGGGGTGGATTTAGGTAAGGAGAATAACTATTTTTGAAGTGTGCAGTGGTAGAAAACTGCTTTTATGATATGTGACTTTTCTTGGGAATTTCAGGAAGTTTATGTTGAAGTATATCTTTTTACAGGTTAGTTTCTATTCTGACCAAGGAACTGCACATCTATTTTGTTTTATAAACATTTTGTATCTAATTTTGGTGAAAATGTGTGAACCATAACACAAATTGGGAATTTGTCAAAAATAGCTTGACTGCATGTTTTCCCACTTTTTTTTGCCAGAGTTATATAACTTATTTACCTCTATCATGCTTCCAGCACCTATATTCTTTGTAGTGTTCCCAGTTTCCAGTAGACATAAAACAAGGCTGCATTTGATATTTCTTGCACACAAGACTTGTCACCACTGGATCTCGAGTTATCCTGACACTTCTTGTTTCTAGTGATCCGTTATTTCATCTCTCTGTGTGTTTTACCCCTTCTAATACTATTCTTGGCTCTCATCATTACTACTGATTCTTCTAAGTTAAATCAAAACAATTAGCATTTATTAAGTGCCTACTTTTTTGTCATCATGCTAAACACTGGAGATGCATATACATGAATGGGAGAAAAAGTCTATTCTCAAGGAGTTCATGGTCTACAAAAGGGGTACAGCATGCAAATTGCTATGTACTCTCAGAGGGAAAGCACCAGCATAAGGGGTATCAGGAGAGTCTTCCTCCAGAAGGTGAGATTTTAGCTGAGACTTGAAAACTGGGAAGTGAGGAGGAAAAATGTTCCAAGCATGAGACAGCTAATGGAAATAGTCAATATATAGAATGTGTAAGGAACAATAAGGAGACTACTCACTGGATTGCAGAGTATATGAAGGAATGTTAGGTAATAAAAGTTGACAGTATATAGTGTTTACTATATACCTTGCACTAGGTTAAGTGCTTTATAATTGTAATCTTAAAGGGGAAGTAAGTGCTATTATTACCATTTTACAGATGAGGAAACTCGGGCAAGCAAATTGAGATTCTGGTCATACAATTAGTTAAGTATCTGATCCCTGCTATGAATTTAGTTTTTCCTAACTCCAGAACCCAATGCTTTCTCCAGACTTTGCCATCTAATTGTTCCCAAAATGTAAGATGCAGTAAGGTTAGAAAGGAGCTAGGTTATAAGGCTTTTAATGAAATGAAATGAAAATATATGAGAGTTTCTTGGTAATTAATTAGGCTAGCTGATATCAATAAATTGACTTATTGATTACCAGTTAATAATCAGTATTATTGTCAGTAGCTACTCTCTGTAACCAAAGACACACCCATGGAGAGCCTGAAAACCTATTTTAAAATTTTATTTTAAAAAAAAATAGGAAAAAAGAAAAACAGAAAAGATACAAAGCAAAATAAAACAAAAAGAGAACACTGTCTTGTGCCTAATGGAGCTTTAGGGAGGATTCAGAATATATAACACGCCCTTAGGGAGCCTGAAATCCTTTCTTTTTTGAAAGAGGATGCCCCTGACAGGTGAAAATCAAACTTTGATTTAAAAAGGAAAAAAGTGAGGGGGCAAGAATCAACCTAGATTGATGGATATTTAACAAGGAGGTGGGTTGGAAGTCTTCAGGTCCTCCTGCTGAGGTGGCTTAATCATGAGGCTTAGCTCCTTTTGCAGTCTAGATAGTGGGACCATTCTGGTTGGTTTTCTCTTTCATAAGCTGGGTCATCCTAAATTCCTTGTACTAAGGACAGAGAAAGGTTCTTTTTTTTTTTAGGGTAAAAACCTGCACAATCTGGATTCTTTTTATACTTACAAGTTAGATCTCCTAGTTGGGTAGAGTCCCACCCAAGATTGAAGAGCGTATTCCTTGAGGGCTAGGACAATCTCATTAATCAGATCTACCCTTCAGAGATTTGACTTTTTACTGGGGCTGGACTAAAGGAATTTTTCTCAGTCCTGAAGGTGATAAGGAACAACTGGAACTTTATTTGATTTATTTATATTTATTTATAGCTTTTTGTTTTCAATATATATTTATATATTTTAATATTTATATTACATTTATTTTTATATATTAATATTATATTATATTTATTTAAGTTTTATTATTATATTTTTATATTTATATTAAAATTTTATTTTCAAAAATATATACATGGATAATTTTCAACATTTACCCCTACAAAACCCTAAAGTTCTAATTTTTCCCCACCTTCCCCCCACTCTCTCCCCCAGTCAGCAAGTGATCTAATATATGTTAAACATATGCAATTCCTCTATACATATTTCCACAAATATCATGCGCAAGAAAAATCAGATCCAAAAGGAGGGGAATGAGAAAACAAAATTCAAGCAAACAACAAAAAGAGTGAAAATACTATGTTGTGCTCCACATTCAGTTCCCACAGTCCTCCCTGGGTGCAGATGGCTTTCTTCATCACAAGACCATTAGAACTGGTCTGAATCACCTCATTGTGAAGAGATCCACATCCATTAGAATTGATCTTGTTGACAATCTTGTTGTCGTGTATAATGATCTCCTGGGTCTGCTTATTTACTTAGCATCAGTTCATGTAAGTCTCTCCAGGCCTCTCTGAAATCATTCTGCTGATTGTTTTTTATAGAATAATATTCCATATAACATTCATAGACCATAGTTTATTCAGTCATTCTCCAGCTGATGGGCATCCACTCAGTTTCCAGTTTCTAGCCACTACAAAGAGAGCTGTCACAAACATTTTTTCATCTGGGGGTCCCTTTCCCTCCTTTAAGATCTCTTTGGAATATAAACCCAGTAGTAGCACTGCTGGATCAAAGGGTATGCGCAGTTTGATAACCCTTTGGATATAGTGGAACTTTATTTGAATAGGCAATGGAGTAACATGGTCAAACCTGTGCTTAAGTAAGATTTATTTGACTGCTGAGTAGAGATGAAATGGGTGGGAAGAGACTTGAAACAACACCACCATCTAGTACTGGAAAAGTTGTCATCAAGAGAAAACTAAGTCTCAGTGAGTACAAAAAGATTGAGGAAAGAAGAAAAGATTTGAGACGAAAGCTAATTTATTACTTATGGGGAAGGCATTCTGTGATGACCGCGTATTTAAAATTAGCTGTAGTCAGGAATTCAGGTTAAAGGAAAAATCTTCGGTCTTTATTCTCAGTAGAGGTGAAGAAGGATTGCGATAGCAATATGGGCAGCTGCGACAGGAAGCCAGCTAGCAGAGGTGAAGGGGGATTTCAGGTGAAAAGGGGATCGGAGGTGAAGGGCGGTCACAATAGCAATGTGAGCAGCCTTGACAAGACGCCAGCCAGCAGTCTCTCTTTATGCTTCCCTTTCCACTCTCATTACAGCATTCTAAAGAGCACTACAGAATAGATGAGTATTCTACTTTAGAGTAAAACATTAGGTGAGTGGTTGAAGATGAGCATAAAATTAGTCAGTGGGGAGAGTTTAAATGATGGTAACTGAGGTTCAGAATCAAATTGGGATGGTGAAAAAATTAATCTTTGAGGCCAGAGTTCTGGTAAATTAGCATTGCCTTGGAGCAACAAGATGGCATAGTGGATAGAGCACCAGCCCTGAAATCAGGAGGACCTGAGTTCTAATGTGATTTTAGGCACTTAACACTTCTAGTTGTATGACCCAGGGCAAGTCACTTAACCCCAATTGCCTCAGTCAAAAAAAAAAAAAAATTAGCATTGTCTTGAGGGATTTGGCATTGGGGTAGAATTATCCCAGATCTTTAGGCAGAATAGCTACTTAGGAGATCTAGGAAGCTCCCTTCCTTCTAGGATTCCAGCCTGTTATAAGTTCTCTGAGTAGCTTGTTCTTTAATTTCATTTCCCTCCTTTCTCAGTCTAGACCTGGAGATTAACCAAATTCAGTTCTAATGCTGTCCTCCATTGTAGAATTCCTTACCCGTTCTGAACCTAAATTATCCCATCCTTATCAACATTGTGTTCCTGAATGGAGTTAAAGATCACACATCTAGTCCAATTCAAATTTATGTTAAATAGTCTCAACTAGACCTTACCACAGCAAAGTTGAACTTTTAATTCTACTCCCCTCAGAAACTATTACCTCCTCAAACCTTCCATGCCACATTCCCCCTCATATCTCATATCCCCTTGATGTCATTCCATATTCTCTTCCTTTTATTCTTTCTGATAATGAATTAGTCTTTGTCAAGGCCAGCCCTTATACATGTGCCCTTCAACTTGTACACTCCCATTTTCTCCATTAGATTTTCCCATCTCCAACACTTCCATTTGCAATCTCTCCTTTTCATTTGCTCTTTCTTACTGCCTTTATACATTCCCACGATTACCCTTAAAAAATCCTCACGAGACCCTACCAATCCCTGAAGCATCATCCTACAGTTTTGTTCCTTTCACAGCCAATATCTAGAAAATATATACCCCTTTTGCTCTCTATCACTGGCTTCTGATCTCATCACATTTTTTCTTCCAAAACCACCATTCTTTTGAATCTCCAAAATGTGTCATCTTGGCAGGCTCTTCAATTTCTCACTAAGCTCTGGTATCCTGAGGGTACCCCATGTATAATTCTTGTCATTTCTAACTTCACGACATCTTTTGCTTCCTTCCCCTTCTCTCTATTCATGTAGGTACCATCTTTCTTAGTCTTGGCCTTCTTCACTCTTCATCTCTCCTTTGGGAGACTACAATCTTCTATTTAATCTTCCAGTCCTTCCTGTGTGGTTCCTTCATGTGTAGATCTTGCCATGTCACTCCCTAAATCCTTGGGTTTTTAAAAGCCCTTCACCTTGCCCTGCAATCTGCTTCTAACTTTATTCTCTATCATTTCCTATCCATTATGATGAATTCTGAATTCAAGATAACTACAGCTAAGGACTGTGCTAGAACCATAACCTGACATTGACACCAGAGCGTAAAAGGTTTTAAATGGCAACCTGGAGAGTACTTTATGCTTCATTTTCAGTAATTCCAACTATATTTATTATATACTTGTATATCTATAAATGTAAATAATTCCATGTTTTATATGCAAAACACTAATCTGATATGGCATTTCTAACCTCTTACCAGATGCTCGATGCTGGAAGATCCCTAGAATCTTTTCATGGCTTCAGCTTGAGGGCTGCCTCTCAGAAGAGGAAATGGCTAAGACATTCAATTGTGGAATTGGAGCTGTCATGGTGGTACAAAAAGATCTAGCTGAACAAGTTCTGAAAGATATACACCAGCAAGAAGAGGAAGCCTGGATAATCGGGAATGTAGTTACTTGTCCTACAGGTTATATCTCATAATTTGTTATTTTACTCTCCTAATGTAGAAAGCTCTGCAGGCTTTATCAATAAGAATGAAAAAAAATTCAAAAACCATTTTAATGCATTGTTTTTCTCATTAAATACTTCAGTATGTGACTAACACATAAATGCTATGTTAAAATTATGACTGTAGACAATTACTATCAATACTAGATTTGGGATAATACATTTAAAAACTACCAACTATTGGGAAGAGCCAAGATAGTGGAGAGTAGAGTAGACAGGATATGCCTGAGCTCTCCCTAGATTCCCTTGAAATCAACATTAGATCAAGCCTCTGAGTGACAGAACCCACAAATCTTCGGAATAGAGTGATTTTTCAGCTTAAGATATCTTAAAAGAACTGCAGGAAAGGTCTTGTCTCAATTGGGTGGGAGGGGAATGCAGTCCCAGAGGCATAAGGAAACTCAGAGCAGCAACTCTAATGGGAGTCTCTTAACCAAAAATAGTGGTGTTGGCTACTCTGTCCTGGTTCAGAAAACCAGTGGGTCAGCAGACCAGCTGTAACACGACTATAGAAGGTAAATTGTGAGCCCCTGAACCCCAGCGTAGCAGATGAGACTTTAACAGAAACACTCAAGGTGGTGGGGAAGCTTTTAGCATCACCAGTCCCAGCACAGTCAGTGAGAAAAGCCTGTCACACTGCAAAGGAAGATCGGGACAATCTCACTTATGCCCTATGAACAATAAAGCTTAAAAGAGCGCTGGCCATGGATAGCCATGATTGAGACAAGAAAGATCAAAACAAAGCCCAGAAGAGGAGAGCAAAGGCAAAAGGCCTTGAGTTGAAGCCTCAGCGGGGAATATGAACTAGAGAGAACTCTAGCTCAAAAAGATCTTAGAAGAAAAAAGGGAGAAAATAAATGAGAGTTTTACAGGAGAATTATGAAATTGGGGAGGGAGGGGGGAGACGGGATGGCAACAGTTTAGAAAAAGGAAGCACAGAAATTGAAGATAACTCCTTAAAAAAAATTTTTTAGCAAAATGAGAACAAATCCACTGAAAAACTACCAACTATTAAACATTTTGGTAAAACTTAATGATTGCTTCTAATGAGAAAATATTAGGAATGGTCTTCTTTGAATTTTTTTTATTTTATTTTATAATAACTTTATATTGACAGAATCCATGCCAGGGGGTCTTCTTTGAATTAAGTGTTTATACATCTTAATACTTTTATTGGTTAAAAATGCTTATAAGATTAAATATTAGCATCTGAGTCTTCAGAAGAAAGTACTTTAGAAGAAAAAGTTTCTCTTATAAGTTTTGCCTTCTAGTAGTAATCTTACTAATTTGCCACTTTTCTACTCTCGTTTTGTGACTAAACTGAAGGTTGTTCCCGTGTGAAAGTCAATCATCTGATTCAAACAATGCAAATAAATGGATCAGTCTCATTAATGAATGAATCTTTAAAGGGTTGCCTTAGTGTCCAACCAAAGAGAGTACAAGTAGCTGTCTTAATATCTGGAACAGGTGAGATTTATTATTCCTGTGTTTATTGAAAGCAATTGATAAGACTGTTAAAAACTAAAGGAATATTGGGTTAGAAAGAAATTAGAACTTGGCAGAGAATTAAGGGAAAGTATTTTACATCATCAGATTGAACTAACACTAAGTTTTGAAATTCTGAATTCTGATGACTTTTAAATTTGGGGTAACAGCTTTAGCATGTCTTTTAACTTTAGGGTTTTGTTGATGTATTTTATTTTTAAGATAATAGATATTTGACTATTAATACTGTTAATTAGTAGTATGTAACTGTTTTTGACTTTAGAGTTGTTTACCAGTTGCAGACAGGAGTGCTACAACTGAGAGATACAACTCTAATTTCTTAATTTCCTAGTCAAATAGTTTGGCCCCTCACATCTTAAAGAAAAAGGTATTGAGGCCCAGAGAAATTAAATCTTTTATTAGGAGTTCATCATTAATGATTTATACATTTTTAAGAATTCACTATTTGACAAAGGGCTTGGAAAGCAATCTGGCCAGAATTAGTTTTAAAACAACATTTTACATCACAATAAACTCCAAATTGATAATGATAGCCCAAACATAAAAATCATATTAAAGAATTAGAGGAGCTGAGGAGATGCCAGTCATATCAATAGTTCTTTCGTATGTTTTAAGCATAAGAAGTGAAATATTCCAGGTATTTTTATCATTCACTAAATTGATTCTTCAGTGAAGTAATTACCTTAGTAAGGCAGCACATTAGATAGCATTTTTTCAGCTATTAAACATAGTGTCCTGAAAGGAAAGTATCACCCTTTTTATCTG
Organism: Antechinus flavipes; assembly: GCF_016432865.1. Lineage (NCBI taxonomy): Eukaryota > Metazoa > Chordata > Mammalia > Dasyuromorphia > Dasyuridae > Antechinus > Antechinus flavipes. Next base: position 254,292,435 of record NC_067400.1, read on the forward strand.
TGGTTCATAGGAAATTGACATAGATTCTTAGAAAATTTATAACTGCTTTTGAAGCTTCCTTCACAGTATCCTATGTAGTACATAATTGTTTTCATTTGTGGTTTGGGTTTTTGTTTTTTATGTATTTGAACATTTTATTTCTAAGTGGAAGATAAATCAGATTTATTAACTGAGCAGAAAGGATCATATTTATATACATTTGTACAAATAGATTTATTTTCATTTTTTCCATCTTTTTCAGGCACAAATCTCCAAGCCCTAATAGATAGTACTCAGGAACCAACCAGCTGTGCACAAATTGTTGTTGTTATCTCTAACAAAGCTGGAGTGGCGGGGCTAGAAAAAGCAGAAAATGCTGGTATTCCTACTAAGGTTGGTTGGTTTTAGCATGGATTGAGGTTGGGGAAAAGGGGAAGATTATCAAATGACTCTCCCTCAGTACTATAATCAGTTGCCAAATATCTCTCTCATCCATCTCCTTTTGTACACTCATATGATAGCCACCCTAGTTCATTCAGATCCTGAACGTCAGAACTGTTGTAACAACTTCCTAAATGGTCTCTCCCTTTCTCATGTCTTTTTCCTCTCCAGTCAGTCATCAATATAGATGCCAGAGATATATTCCTAAAGCAAAAATCTGACCTTGTTTCAACAAGGTAGAATCTTAGATATAGAAGAGAAGAAGGAAAAGAGAACAAGCATTTATTAACAGCTTATATTGTGTGCCAGGCGCTATACTAACTGCTTTACAAATATCTCATTTGATCCTCACAACAACCCTGTGAGATAGAAGGTTTTTTATTCCTATTTTCCAGATGAAAAAACTGAGGCATATAGAGCATAAGGTCACATAATTAATAAATGTCTCAGCTACATTTTCATTAGGTTATCTAACTTTAAGGTCAGAAACACATACCTGCCCAACATTTGAAGGGACCTCCAAGATCATTAGATTCTGCAGCTTCCTTTTACATATGAGGAAACTAGGGCCAACAGAGCTTAAGTGACTTCCCTAGGATACACAACTAGTAAATGTGTGAGGAGAGAGTCAAACAGGTCTTCTTGATTCAGTCTAGTACTCTGCTACATCATGCTGACTCCATGTCTATATAATATTTCCAGGATGAAATACAAATTCCATTATTTATCATTTAAAATCTTTCATCATTTGACTTTAGTCTATTTTTCTCCAAATTTACCCTTTATGCATTTTATGTTCCTGACATACTGGTCTACTTGCTGTTCTCACACAGTTCCATCTTCTTTCTCTAAGCTTTTATACAGTCAAGTCTTATGCCCCTGCACTCTTCAAACTGAAGAGTAGAGATCACTTCCATGTGTTAGAATTTTTACCTCCTTAAAGTCTTAAGGGCAAAGCTATGATGTTGGAGGAGAAGAAAGTAGTACAGCAACCACCACCACCATCCTACCCCAAATCTCTGACCAACAGACCAGGGAAAATCTAAGACAAAGTCACAATAAGTCATTTTTCTAGTCCACATCTTCATAGGGAGACAAAGGGGACTCAACATTCTTCAAGAGAGGATCTATCCATGAGTACACATGGGAAGCATTCCCATCGAGGATTCGAATATTGAACAGATCAAGCAGTAGTCCCAGACCTTTACTAAGACATCAAAACATCTTGATAGGGATAGGTGCCACCTGAAAGCTTTGTTGCCCTGTATCCAATGTGAATATTGCAAGGTAGGGAGTCTCTGGATGGTTTATGAAGGAATAGATTCAGAAACAAGCAACAATAATAGTTTTAGACTCTGAAGCTTGCAGAGAAATAACTAGTACAGGAATTCCAGTCCAAAGGGGAGCCTGTAGTTCTGTCACTCTAAACCAGAACTTACCCAACTAACTAACTGTAGTTGTCTAGCAACAGTCTATTTTTTCTCAGACCTAAAAAATTCTCAGGAACTTGTAGGGCTCAGATGAGGGGGCCAGCAATCAGATTTTGTCTTAGTTCAGAACATTTTGGGAGTACTCAAAACTAAATTTGGAATGATTCAACACTTAATATCTCAAGCAAGCATCAATAAGACAAATCCAAATCTCTCCTTCAGAAGTATACAGTAACAGTAATACTCAAGACACAAATCTAGGTGGGGAAAAAAAAGAAGTCCAAAACATTCACAACCAGAGCCTCAAAGGAAATATAGCATGGCTACAAAATGAACTAGATTTCTTGCAAGCGCGAAAGCAAATGTTTAAAGAAGAATTAAATGTTTTTATTAATGATATAAGAGCATGAGAGGAAGAAAATTGGAAAAATAAATGAGAGCTGTGGAAAAAAGAACTGAAAAGGGCAATTAACAATTTGGCATAAGAGGTGCAAAACCTTGTTCAAACAACAAACTCCCCATAAATTAAATAGAAACCAGTGAGTCCTTTGAAACAAGAAAGAATACTAAAATAAAGTCAAAAGACCATAAACAACTGTCCTAGAAAACAGATTGAGGAAAATAATTTTACAAAATGACCTAAAAGCTATGTCCAAAGCAAGAACCTTGAACACCATATTTCAAGAAAACTGTCTAGAACTCTTGAAACCAGGGGGCAAAGTAGAAATAGAATCTTCAAGTCACCACCTAAGTGAAATTCCCAAATTAAAACTTCTAAGAACATGATATGCAGAATTCAGAGCTTCAAGATCAAAGAAAAATACCCCAAGAAGCTAGAAATCAAGAATGAAGAGTTCCAAGGAGCCATAGTATCACATACAGTTTAGCAGTTATCATCATGAAGGAGCAGAGTTTGGAATAAGAAATTTCAGAAGAAAAAGGATACAGACTTATAGTCAAGAATAATTTAATCAATATAATTGAGTATAATTCTGCACTAGAAAAATGCATCTTTAGTAAAATAGAACTTCCAAGCATTCCTAATAAAAATGCCAAAACTATATAGAAATTTTAAGTTTGAATATGGGAGTTAAAACATAAAAAGTTAAACACAAATGAATAGTCATAAAGGAATCAACAAAAATAAATTGCTAATATGATATGGAGAGAAATCATTTTGGGGATGATAAGAGTCAAATTGGGAAATTTAAGAAAGTTCTATTATGTCCCAACTTTGAAAAGAATAGAAAAGGACAAGAAATACATTAAGAGACAAAGGAAAGAAAGTTTAGGGAAATTACCTCACATAATCGAGGTATATACCTAGACATTTATGCAAAAAAGAGGTTGGAATTAAAAAGTAAAAGTTCTGGTTTTAGTGATTCTGTCCAGTTTTATTGCATAGACATGTTGTGCCCATGTATATACTCCAGCTAGCTAATGTGAACTTCTCATTTCTATTCCTACCTTTATTCCCAAACCATGGGAATGCCAGTCATTTTCCCATACTTCGTTCATATTTCTTCCATATTTCTTCTGGTAGCATGATATAGTAGATAGAGTGTACTATAGCTAGTGTAGATACTAGAGATAGACCACCATTTAAATTCATCTTCCAACATTAACATCCAGAACTTGAGCAAGTCGATTTCTCTGATATTTATTCACCTTTAAAATGTAGGGGGTGAAACACTTGTCAAATATATCTCTAATGGAATTTGTGAGAGAGCGAAAAGAATCTGGAACTCAAAAAATTTTAAAAACTAATATAAAAAATGTTTTATATGTAACTGGGAAAAATAAAAACATTAAAACATGAAAATTTGGAATACTACATGAATTCCATTATTTGTATTTGTATTTCTTGTGTATTTTCCCATCTAGGGCCTACTCAAGTATCATTACTTCCATCAAATTTCCCTAAATAAAGAGTGATCTATCTTTAGGAATTTTCTCCCAATATCTTATCTGTATCTCTCCTTTGAGAACCTTGCATTCTGCCTCATATGGTAGTCATGTTAATTTGTGCAAATTACTTCACCTCCACCCAGTTGATAAGATTTTTAAAAGTCAGTATTATATTGCTTTTCTTTCTTATATCCCCAGTTCCTTTTTCTCCATAATAATTTGCTTATATGTTTGAATTAAAGTGAATCTAAAAGAACAGGTAGATCAGCAGTGACTGGTCCTATACCTAGTGCCTTTCTATTCCCTTATGTTGTTACCCTCAAAAAAATAAAAACAACTAAGGTAACTTTCATGCTTCAATAAAATGTTTAATCATGACTTTTGTGTAATTGTAGCATATATCAGTTTTAAAGACTTGATTATACCTTTGAAATATTTTATTTTTATGTATTATCTTTAATTCTACAGGTAATTAATCATAAGTTATATAAAAGCCGTTCAGAATTTGACAGTGAAATTGACAGTGTTCTTGAAGAGTTCTCTGTTGATCTAGTCTGTCTTGCAGGATTCATGAGAATTTTGTCTGGTCCTTTTGTCCAAAAATGGAATGGTAAGCTGTTTTATTTATTTAATACATTAGCCAAAAACTGCAATCTGTGATATTAGGTTTTTGGAAATTCATCGTGTAAGGTGAAATGTTTGTGATAGCATTTTATTTCTGTATAAGTCTAAGTTTAAAATTTGTGTTTTGTTCTTAAATCATTTACAGAGATATGGTGCATGTCTCTTGACCAAAGTGCTTTACTCATTTTCCCTTGGTCTGCTACCTATTAATGTCTTTTCTAAAATTAGGATAAATTGAGAGAGGTTTTTTGTTCGTTTATATGCTCAGTGGTACTTCATTTCTACCAAAACTCCTAGAAATGTTTTGAAATAGATTTGTCAGACCTTTTTATTTAAATTATGTGAGAAAGCTGAATTATATGGGGGAAAGGGAGCAGATATGTACATTTTGACAAATTTATAAGCATGTATTTTTATAACAATATTCTCATGGTCAATAAATCATGAAATCCTGCAAACTCTGAAGGGCTGGGATTGATATTTATAATTGACATTATAAATCTGAGTGACTGGAAGACTAGCAGTACAGAAAAGAAAAAGCTCAGAGAGCTGATGAAAAAGGTAATGGAGTATGTTTTTAACATTTTGAGGTTGAGATTCCAATGTGACATCATGTTTGAAATGTCCAATAGACAATTTGTCACTGGGAAAAATTTAAGCCCAGAAAAATTAAATGAATTATCTAGAGCCACGTAGCTAATTAATTACAAAGCAAAGTCTAGAAACCATATTTCACTGCTTTAAAGCAAGGGAAAATAGTAACTATATATACATTCCCTATATAGAAAGTTTTACTTCTGATACTCTCCTCATATACTCATAAACATATACTCAGCTTCTCAGTGATTTTTCACCACATTCTGGGTCTTATTTAACTTCTCCTGTTTCTGTATCTATAACTATACTTTTATTACACACAAAAGTGGTCTTACCTCTCTAATCTTACCAATATCATCTATAGCTATTCGCTATTTACATGAGTCTGAACTCTGAAACTTGACACCAACTCTTCAAAAAGTAGTGTTCTATCCTTCCATTTCTATTCAGGTTTTCTCCTTCTAACCCAATTCTTTATCATCATTCCATCCTCTCTTCAACCTATCCCCTTTTCTCCTTTTTTGGTCTTCTTCCTTTTGAAATCTTGACTATGGTTTGAGAAGAGGAAGAGGGAAGGGGGGAGGGAAGAAGGAGAAGAGAGGAAGAGAAGGGAGAGATAGAGGGAGAGAAGGGACTAAAGGAGGGGGGAGGGAGAAGAGAGGAGAGAGTTAACCACTTCTATATATTCTTTTCTATTCTTGAATTCCATGCCACCCACCGTTTATCTCCTATATAATCATGCAGTGTTGAAAGAAACTTCAGAACTCCCAAGTGAGTCTACTACACTAGGTTTTGTATTCCCTCAGTTGGGCTGTAACTGCTGAGTAATCACTCTTATTTTTCCCTAAGTGGTTTCCCTTAGACATCGCAAAATCATTGTATCCAAAATAGAAGTCATTCTCTTTACCCCTACAATTATACCTATCATTATCTTTATACCTACAACTGTTCATCTTTTTTTCAAACTTCCCTATTTCTATTGAAATCCCTCCCCTTTCAATTTCCTGAAGAGTCATCCTGTACTTTCCTTCCTCATCTTTAATTATTTGACAAGTCTTGGCATTTGTACTTTGATAACATCTTTTGCATCTCCTCAATTCTTAGCAGTACCCATCTAGCCTAGGCTCTCCTCATTCCTCAACTTCTCAGTCCATCTTCTTCCTTCCAATCTCTCCACTAGCTAATCCATCTTCTATCCTACTGTCAAAATAACTTTCTTAAATGATGTCTTGTTCCCCACTGTTCAAGAATCGCCAGTAGTTTTCCTCTTGCTCTGGAATAAATTATATATTCCACAGTTTGAAATCTATAGTTTTAATCTCTCTAAATCTGCCCTTCTAGATTTATTTCATATTGTCTCATCACGTACTCAGTGTTACAGTCAAACTGACCTCCTTACCGTTTTTTGAACTGGCATTTCATATAATTACCCACCCACTTACCTCATACTTCCATATCTTTGCACTAACTAGATTGCTAGGTATGACACTGGATATAGCTCTGATCTTGGAGTCAGAAAAAATTCAAATCTAGTCTCAGACACTTACTAGTTTGTGACCCTAGGCAAGTCACTTAACCTATATTCCACAGTTCCTTATAAAATAGGAATAATAATATACCCACCTCACAAGGTTTTTTTGAGGATTAGATGAAATAATAGTTTTTAAAGTATTTAACACAGAACCTGGCATATAGTAAGTACTTAATAAATACTTGTTGCATTTGGGATTAAGTGATTTGTCCAGGGTCATACAGCCAGGTAGTGTTAAGTGTCTGAGACCAGATTTGAACTTAGGTCCTCCTGACTTCTGGGCTGGTGCTCCCCTCTTATTAAAATACCTAGAGTCCTTGCAAGGATCAATTTTTTTATGGCCTCGTGTCGGGAGCCTCCTTTGAATTCCCTTAATCAGTCTTATTTCTCTCCTCAATAATGTTGTGTGTGTGTGTATGTGTAAACGAGATACATAATAAAAATATATAAATATTTATATGTTGCAGTTTCTCCTCCATAAGAATGCAATTTCTTGATTGTTGAAATTTGTTTAAAATAATGACTCAAAATTATAGCACTATTAGCATTAATTCTGTATAGTGCTTAAGTTTATAATATGTGTCAAATAGGTCTTGGCAAAAGATGTAACTACTATAAAATCATCTTGCATGTGGTGGGCCCTGAGCTATATCAGCAGTACAATTCTATAAGAGGAGCATAGGAGATCTAAACTCTTAACTAGTTTTTTTGTTTTGTTTGATTACTAGGTAAAATACTCAACATCCATCCATCATTGCTCCCTTCTTTTAAGGGTTCAAATGCCCATGAGCAGGTTCTTGAAGCTGGAGTGAAAATCACTGGGTGTACAGTACATTTTGTGGCTGTAAGTCTACTTCTTTTCTAAAAAATGAATTATTGTAATTATATGAATAGTTTGTATTAACTAAAAGTTAGCTTTGGATATATTGAAAGCAGCTTTTCTTTCTTTGTAGGAACAAGTAGATTCTGGACAAATTATTGTTCAGGAAGCTGTCCCAGTAATGAGAGATGACACTGTTGCAACTTTATCAGAAAGAGTAAAAATAGCAGAGCATAAAGCATTTCCTGCTGCTTTACAGCTGGTGGCCAGTGGTACAGTGAAACTTGGAGAAAATGGAAAGATTTGTTGGAGTAAAGAGGAATAAAGAATCATAAATTTAGAATGAATTAATTTGGATTTATGTATCAAGTGTTGTCATTTGTACTTTCTATCATGTATACAAAATACTAGCTAACAGGAGAAATCTTTATATCTTTATTTTTGTGAAAAAGAAGATTCCTTACTAATAGCATACTCCATGAAATTAATATATCTCCCATATGTACAAAAATATAGCAGTTCTTTTTTTAATGGCAAAGAATTGGAAATTGGGGAAATGCCCATAAGTTGGAGAAAGTTGAATAAGTGTTGCTGGATAATAAAAAAAACTTGTATTACAAGAAAAGCAAAGTGGTTTCAGAAAAACCGGAAAAGATGTTTATGGACTAAGGCAAAGTGAAGTGAGAAGAACCAGGACAGTGTAACAGCAGTATTGTACAGGTGTGAATGACTTAACTATTCTGAACAATACAGTTATCTAAAACTGTTGCTAAAAACAGGTGAAAAGTGATATTCATCTCCAAAGAAAAAACTGATGGAGGCTGAATGCAAATTGAAGCATACTTTTTTACTTTTTGGTTTGTGGTCTGTTTTCTTTTTCAAGATGGCTAATATGGAAATATTTTGCCTGACCTCGTATGTGTTTGCCTTCCCAAGGAAGGGAAAATTTTTTAAGTGACTGATAAAAATGTATTTTATTGTGATTGGGAGGTAATTCCATGAGGTGAACAAAAATATATTTAAAAAGAAACGAAAACAAAAAAATGAGAGTAACATATCAAAGACGACTGTTTTACTGAGAAATCTGTCTCCTAATCTAATACCAAACTTAACATAATATAGAATATAGTTCTCTATATATTAAACAAACATAAAAATAATCCTATCATATCTCACATAATTATCCAAGCTTTAGCTAGAGGGTATCTTTTCATTTCAGTCAAGCAAAGTGTCAAAAATCCTCTACCAAACAGGACTTTACCCTGGCCCCTTAATTCCTTATCTTTCATTTTCTGGTCCTCTGATCTTTATCATTTGTCATTCTTCAAATATTTCCTTCATTGAGCAAACTAGATAGATTAATGTGTGGATTTAAATTGCAGTTAAAGTCTTCCTCAAATTATATCTATACTATTTAAAATTTCTCCCTCATTGACCTTTATTTTGGAAACTATAATCATTCTTAGGTAATACCCCAATTTCACAAAGAAACTTTGGCTTCTTGTGTCTCATTAAATAGTAGTATACAACTTTCAACATGCATCTATTTTGATCATAATTACCTAAAAGATTGTAAAACCAATGTGTTGTCTTCTGATCCGGACCCAGGTTTTGACTCCTACAAATAGTTGGTTTTTGAGTTTTAAAGTTTTCTAAGTGCTTTACATTTTATCTCATTTGATCCTTACAACAACTCCATGAGTTAGGGCTTTAATTTAGAACTTCAAGATTAGAATGGGACACTGTTTGTAGGCCTTGTTACTATGTGAAAAGGTCACTATCTACTCGTGTCTGAGACAACAGTGATTTTTGGGAAAGCTCAATTCTCAGGGCAAGGCCCCATTTTGGAATTTTTTGGTGAATGTTTTAACAGTATTTTCCTTTTTACAAACTACAGTATTCATTTATGCTTATGGAATCCTTTAGAAAAACTGTTGCCTACTTGGAAATCCATTAACATCTGAGCAGTTTTCAATTTAGACCAAAGGAGAGCTTATTCTCATTCCACAGGATGTGTTTGAATAACATGAGATGTAATTTCCCTTATTATTCCAGTACAATCCCCTTTCCACCACTGGTTTCTTTTTCATATTATCATAATAAAATCATGAAGAGACAAAGAAAACTTTGCAATATCAATCTTATTCTCATCATATATGGCTCTAAAAGAGAATATTAAAAATATTTAGTTTCACAGATAAACTTATAGGGAAGTAGAAGGAAAAGGGGGAAAAGACAGGGAAAGTCTAATAGAAAGCAAAATAAGAATCAGGGAAAAGGTATAAAAAAGCAAAACTATACTAGTGAGGGAATCTCAACCTTGCTCTCTCAGAATTAGATAAATCCCACAAAATGAGGTAAACAAAATGTTAGAAAAGTTAGGTTTGATAGATCTTTGAAAAAAATTGAATGGAGACTGAAAGTGAACTTTTTTCTCAGTGGTTCATGGAACTTGTATAAAAATTGACCATGTGTTGCAGGGGTCCTCAAACTATGGCCAGCGGGCCAGATGCAGCAGCTGAGAACAATTATCCCCCTCACCCAGGGCTATGAAGTTTATTTAAAGGCCCACAAAACAAAAGTTTTTGTTTTTACTATAATCCAGCCCTCCAACAGTCTGAGAGACAGTAAACTGGCCCTCTATTTAAAAAGTTTGAAGACTCCTATCAGGGCATAAAAACCTCAAAATCAAATGCAGAAATAGTAAATGCTATAGGCAAATTGCTCGGCCTTAATTATAAAGCAGTAAATCGGCAGAGAAATTAAAGCCAAAAACAGAGGGTATCTCTAAAAAATGCCAGAACCTAACAAGATCTGGCTATAACCACCCAAAACCAGAAGTGACTCAGGCAGACCTGTAACACAGTCCTGCAGTCACATCCTGCAGTTTGGGGCTTTTGCAGGGGCAGTTACAAATCTGCACAGCAGTGGGGCACAGCCTGGGCAGCCTCTAATCTGCACAATGTGGGGCTTGGCCTGGGGCAATAGAACTTTGGCAGCACGACTGTGCTTCCTGGGGCAGAGACACTTCCACTCCCTGCAAGGCTATTCCCTGCTCAGCCACTAATACAGCCCCAGGATGGGCTTTGGCTGGGGATAGTAAACCTTTCACTGCTCAGCCTCTAGCCCTAGGGCAGTGTTTAATCTGAAGAGAGGGGTTCTTTACAAGGCACTTTCGCAGCTCCACAATGTAGGCCTGAGTTACTTCCGGTTGGGGAATTCTTTGCCAGAGCACTCCCGTACATCACTGCTCTTTGTAGCTGATTGGCAGGACAGCTACCCGTCCATACACCTATCACTGCTCTGCAGAGGAAGCTGGTGGTAGCCTGGCTCTGAAAGCAGACCCTACAGGCTTTAAACAAAATAAGTTAAAAAAAAAATCAAAAGGACTATCGATAGCTTCTATACAGAAAGAAAGCAGCTTTTCAACTCTGAGGAGACTAATAGCAGACAGTCTCCAAACAATTGTTGGTCCCTAATACAAAAGATTCTCCTAGAAGAGACTATTAAAAACCTTAAAAGAGAACTAGAAGAAAAATGGGGAAAGGAAAGAGAAACTATGCAAGAGAGCAGAAACTTCCTGAAGTGTGAATTAGAAAAGGTAAAAAACTACCAAGAAGTGCAGGGAAACAGAATATATGAATTGGAAAAGGTTAAGAATTCCCAAGAAAGTAGGATTTGTGAATTGGAAAAAGAAAACTCGCTAAAAAAAATTAGTGAAATGGAAAAAAATTCCATAGAATAAAACAACTCATTTAAAAACTCAATTGGACATATAGAAAAATTGGAACAAAAGGTTTGGCAATTGTCAATGTTGTAAAATTACCCATACATATAACTTGTAAATAAATAAAAAGCTATGGGGAAAAAAATTATATTACAGAGCAGTAGTTACCAAAACCATTTGGTATTGGCTAAGGAATAGACTAGTTGATCAATGGAATAGGTTAGGTTCAAAGGACAAAACAGCCAATAACTTCAATAATCTAGTGTTTGGACAAATCTAAAGACCCCCGTTTTGAGGATAGGAACTCGCTATTTGACAAAAATTGCTGGGAAAATTGGCAATTAGTATGGCAAAAACTAGGCTTTAACCCACACTTAACACCATACACCAAAATAAGGTCAAAATGAGTTCATGACCTAGGCATAAAGAATGAGATTATAAGTAAGTTGGAAGAACATAGGATAGTTTACCTCTCAGACCTGTGGAAGAGGAAGGAATTTATGACCGAAGAAGAACTAGAGATCATTATCGATCACAAAATAGAAAATTTTGATTATATCAAATTGAAAAGCTTTTATACAAACAAAACTAATGCAGACACGATTAGAAGGGAAGCAACAAACTGGGAAAACATTTTTACAGTCAAAGGTTCTAATAAAGGCCTCATTTCCAAAATATATAAAGAATTGACTCTAATTTATAAGAAATCAAGCCATTCTCCAATTGATAAATGATCAAAGGATATAGACAGTTTTCAGATGAAGAAATTGAAACTATTTCTAGTCATATGAAAAAATGCTCCAAGTCATTATTAATCAGAGAAATGCAAATTAAGACAATTCTGAGATACCACTACACACCTGTCAGATTGGCTAGAATGACAGGGAAAGACAATGTGGAATGTTGGAGGGGATGTGGGAAAACTGGGACACTGATACATTGTTGGTGGAATTGTGAACACATCCAGCCATTCTGGAGAGCAATTTGGAACTATGCTCAAAAAGTTATCAAACTGTGCATGCCCTTTGATCCAGCAGTGTTTCTACTGGGCTTATATCCCAAAGAAATCTTAAAGGGAAAAGGGCCTGTATGTGCCAAAATGTTTGTGGCAGATCTCTTTGTAATGGCCAGAAACTAGAAACTGAGTGGATGCTCATCAATTGGAAAATGGCTGAATAAATTGTGGTATATGAATATTATGGAATATTATTGTTCGGTAAGAAATGACCAGTGTAGAGGGCTGGAACTATGGAATCAATGCACTGAGGTCAGGACTGCTGAGCACTTGAGGTTAACTTCTAATTGGACGATACTCTATGGGCATATGTTTGGAAAATGGTCCTTTCCATTATCCATACTGGCTCAATGATTGGTATATAAAGGATTGTAGGAGGGACTAGGGGGTGGAGAAAAGCTAGCCAGGGACACACATACTCGGTGGTAGACAAGGGAGAAAGTACTTGCAGAGATTCTCTTCCATCCCCTTCACTTCTACCCCTAAAGACCAAGAATAAAGAAGGACTTTTCCTTATCCTGACTCTGGCTGATTCTGGGTATCCTGGGTGCAAGCGCGATCATTACATTTGGCACCCAAGTGTGGGAACCAAGAACCCTCAACTTCACTGAAAAAGTCCGGTGACCAGGAAATAGGGTGAGTATTTAAATAGACAACTTAACTTTCTTAAGGACTAAACTAGTAACCTTTTCTAGCTGCAATGGGGCAGATATTGTGAAAAGATCCAGCCCCAGCCCCAGCCCCAAACCCAACCCCACCCCAAAGGAGATCTGCAGGAAGCATACTCAGACTGATAAACAGACAGGGCTTATTTATGACTTGAGAGCAGATTAGTGGATTCCTGGATACATTAGAACTTACATCCCCTTGGTTCTTTGAGGAAAAAGAGATAAGCCTAGCTAATTGGAAACTTGTAGGAGATCAACTCTGTGACTATTATAATGACAATGGTTCCGATTCACTTACCAAAGAAACACTATATATATACAACATAATACAATTGGCCTTTAAAAATCCTGCTAGTTATAGAAAAAAGGAAAATTCTAAAAATGGCCAGATGAGGAAGTGTGAGGAAAATGAGGAAGACAAAGGAGGGATTAACAGCAATACCATCAAATAAGGAGTTAAGTGAGGATGAAGGGCGGGGTGATTCTCCCTCTCACAGAGCAGGTTCAACCCCCGCCTACACCGGGACTAGTTTTTGAAATGCTGCCATCAACTTCACCTTCTGGGATGGAGGAAGATGGAGTAGTAGGAGGGGCTGTGACACCACCAGCACCTCCCCCTAAAAAATCACCCCTTCCTATAACTACATTGCAAAAGGCAGTAGTTAAAGTCAGGGAAGAAGGCCAGAATTTAAGTGATTTGCAAATGGAAATCTATCCAGTGATTCAAGAGTTTGACTCTTCAGGTCAAGAAAGTAGAAGATACACTCCTTTTGATATAGAAATCCTCAAATACCTGAAAAAGGCTTGCACTCTTTATGGGGTTACATCAGCTTATGTTAAGATATTATTACAGAATTTGGCTTATGAAATCTTAACCCCTAGGGACTGGAAATCTATAACAAGGACATGCTTAGAACCAGGACAAAACTTGCTGTGGCTTTCTGAATATAGTGAGCTCTGTAGGATACAAGCCCAACAAAATAGTCTAAGTGGACTTAATCCTCCAATCACCTGTGACCAACTAACAGGTGTAGGTTCTTATGCAGAAATTTCAATACAGAATAATTACTCCTTAGCAGCTTATGGGCAAATTGCTGCTGCTGCTATCAAAGCATGGATTTTGCTTCCCAATAAGAATGACAAGGGTGAGGCCTTCACAAAAATAACACAAGGGCCAAATGAACCCTTTGCTGATTTTGTGGGACGTTTGCAGATAGCTGTCACACAAACTAATGGTGAAAATGCAGTAACAGACATTTTGATAAGGCAAATTACTAAAGAAAATGCTAATGAGGTTTGTAGAAGAATTATGCTAAGACTACACAAGGATGCTCCTTTAGAGGAGATCATAAGACACTGCCTTAGTGGGCACAAATACCTTTTATAGCCAGGCTATGGTGCAGACTTCCCAAGATCCTAACATGGGAAAACAGAGTCCCTTTTGGCAAGGGACTTCCAGAGACACTCGTCAATGCTTTCAATATGATAAAGTAGGGCATCTGAAGCTCAATGTTGCCATAGAGACAGTGAGAAAACAGGATGGGAGAACAAGATCCCAAACCCCATGTCCAAAATGCAAGAAAGGCTTCCATTGGGCCTCAGAATGTAGACAGATTCAGGGAAACGGGATGAGGGGCCCAGCCCCAGGGCCCAAGGCAAAAAACACTTGGGGCATGATGGCAGCCAATGGTGCACCCAGAGAGTGCCTACAAGTCCAGTACCCAGACATGACCAATCAGCGATGAAGCCATATGATGGGAGAAGAGGATTACACAATCAACAAGCCAGGAAGCAATCTGATGGGAGAAAGGGATTACAATTGGGGAGAATAGAGTTGTATGCAGCTGGGACAACTGAAATACCCCCTGGAGAGGTGAAATCTGTTCCTCTCCAGCCTATGGAAACCTTGCCTCCAGGAACAGTAGGTTTGACCATTTCACTTCCTGAGAGTACTTACAAAACAGTGTCCATCCACACACTGATGTGGGAAACTAGGGAATGTGTAGCTAATATCCCAGTCACTAACACAGGTAGACAATGTGTGACTTATCACCCAGGAGAAGTAGTAGCATCAGGTTTACTCATACAGAATCCTAATAAAAAATCTGGTGATAGTCACCCAGATTCTGACTCCAAGCAACAAAATCCAGGAATATACTGGACAACAGCTGTAACAGCTGACCGACCTATGCTCACTATCTATATAAATGGTATACAATTAGAAGGATTGGTAGACACAGGTGCAGATCGTACTATAATTAGAGGTGCCAGCTGGCCCAATCACTGGCCAAAGATTAATGCAGACACATGTCTGGTGTAGGGGGATCAATAACAGCTGAAGTTAATGCTACCCCTTTGAGATGGATATTTGAAGGTGAAACAGGAGTTTTTACTCCTTTTATAGTGGAAAAAATCCCCATCAATGTGTGGGGAAGAGACATTTTACAACAATTAGGATTAAGAATGAGTACCTCAGTTTTTTAGGCAGGGCTGTTGTTGAAGGCCTGCCAACACTTTCACCTGTTCCTATCCAATGGAAAACTGATACACCAGTGTGGATAGAACAGTGGCCCTTAGGTAGATAAAATTCAGGCCTTATTAGATATAGTACAGGAGCAGCTTACCCAAGGACACTTACAACCTTCTCCAAGTCCTTGGAATTCCCCAGTATTTGTTGTAAGAAAGAAATCTGGAAAATGGAGGAAAATCTTGACTGATTTAAGAAAGGTAAATGAACAGATGGAAACTATGGGAACTCTTCAGCCTGGCTTCCATTTCCTACTCAATTGCCTAGAGAATGGCCTCTTTGGGTTATAAACATTAAGGACTGTTTCTATGTGTCAAATGTATGTTGCTAGTTATTGTTAGTCTCAAAAATAAAAAGGGAGAACTTTCCACCAATGAAGAGAAAATTAGAGCAATAATTAGGAGTTATTTTGCCCAACTATATGCCAATAAATTTGATAATCTAAATGAAATGGAGGAATCTCTACAAAAATATAGATTGCCCAGCTTAACAGAAAAAGAAATAGATTATTTAAATAGTCTCATTTTAGAAAAAGAAATAGAACAAACTAGTAATGAACTCCTTAAGAAAATATCTCCAAGGCCAGATGGATTTACAGAATTCTACCAAACATTCAAAGAACAATTAATTCCAATACTACATAAACTATTTCAAAAAATAGGGAAAGGAGTCCTGTCAAATCCCTTTTATGACACAGATATCGTGTTGATAGCTAAACCAAGTAGGATAAAAATAGAAATAAAATTATTGACCAATTTCCCTAATGAATATTAATGCTAAAATCTTTTTTTATTATTATTATAGCTTTTTATTTACAAGATACATGCATGAGTAATTTTTCAGCATTGACAACTACAAAACCCCCGTTCCAATTTTTCCCCTCCTTTCCCCCACCCCCTTCCCCAGATGGCAAGTACTTGATACTAAAATCTTAACTAAAATATTAGCAATTAAATTACAGAAAGTCATCCCCAGGATAATATGCTATGACCAAGTAAAATTTATACCAGGAATGCAGAACTGGTTCAATATTAAGAAAACTAGTAGCATATTCAACTATATCAATAATCAAACTAACAAAAAGCATATCATTATCTCAATAGATGCAGAAAAAGCATAACTATTGATAATATAAAATTTGGGGGAATTTATCTGCCAATGGAAAGTCAGAAACTATATGAACATAACTACAAAATACTTTCCACACAAATAAAGTCAGTTCTAATCAGTTGGGAAAATATCAAGTGCTCATGGACAGGCTGAGCAAATATAATAAAAATGACAATACTAGTTAAATTAATCTACTCATTTAGTGCCATACCCAAACTTCCAAGAAATTATTTTACAGATCTAGGGAAAAAAATAGTAACAAAGTTCATCTGGAAAAACAAAAGGTCAAGAATTTCTTTCTTTCTTTCTTTCTTTTTTTTAAAATAACTTTTTATTGACAGAATCCATGCCAGGGTAATTTTTTACAGCATTATCCCTTGCACTCACTTCTGTTCTGATTTTTCCCGTCTCTTCCTCCACCCCCTCCCTCAGATGGCAAGCAGTCTTTTACATGTTAAATAGGTTACAGTATATCCTAGATACAATATATGTGTGCAGAACCGAACAGTTCTCTTGTTGCACAGGGAGAATTGGATTCAGAAGGTATAAATAACCTGGGAAGAAAAACAAAAATGCAAGCAGGTTATATTCATTTCCCAGTGTTCTTTCTTTGGGTGTAGCTGCTTCTGTCCATCTTTGATCAATTCAAGCTCTCTTTATCGAAGAGATCCACTTCCATCAGAATACATCCTCAAACAGTATCGTTGTTGAGGTATATAATGATCTGGTTCTTCTCATTTCACTTAGCATCAGTTCATGTAAGTCTCTCCAAGCCTCTCTGTATTCATCCAGCTGGTCATTCCATACAGAACAATAATATTCCATGACATTCATATACCACAACTTACTCAACCATTCTCCAATTGATGGGCATCCATTCATTTTCCAGCTTCTAGCCACTACAAACAGGGCTGCCACAAACATTTGAGCACATACAGGTCCCTTTCCCTTCTTTAGTATCTCTTTGGGGTATAAGCCCAGTAGAAACAAAAGGTCAAGAATTTCAAGGGAATTAACGGAAAAAATTGCTAATGAAGGTGAACTAGCTGTTGCAGACCTAAAACTATATTATAAAGCAGCGGTCATCAAAACCATTTGGTACTGGCTAGGAAATAGAGTAGTTGATCAGTTGAATAGGTTAGGATCACAAGACAAAATAATTAATATAGTGTTTGACAAACCAAAAAAAACACAGCTTTTGGGATAAGAACTCATTTGACAAAAACTGCTGGGAAAATTGGAAACTAGTATGGAAGAAATTAGGGCTCAACTCACACCTAACACCAATCAAAATGAGATCAAAATGGTTTCATGATTTAAACATAAAGAGTGATATTATAAGCCAATTAGAAGAACATAGGATAATTTACTTCTCAGATCTATGGAGAAGGACTGAATTTGTGTACAAAGAAGAACTGGAACTCATAATTGAACACCAGATAGATAATTTTGATTATATTAAGTTTTTGTACAAACAAAACTAATGCAGACAAAATCAGAAGAGAAGCAATAAATTGGGAAATCATTTTTTTTTACATTTAAGGGTTCCAATGAAGGTCTCATTTCTAAAATATATAGAGAATTGACTCAAATTTATAAGAATTCCAGCCTTTCTCCAATTGATAAATGGTCAAAGGATATGAACATACAATTTTCAGATGAAGAAATTAAAACTATTTCTAATCATATGAGAAGGGGCTCTAAATCACTATTGGTCAAAGAAATGCAAATTAAAACAACTCTGAGATACCACTACATACCTCTCAGCTTGGCTAAAATGACAAGAAAAAAACAAAAATGAATGTTGGAGGGCATGTGGGAAAAGTGAGACACTGATACATTGTTGGTAGAGTTGTGAACTGATCCAAACATTCTGGAGAGCAATTTGGAACTATGTTCAAAAAGCTATCAAACTGTGCATACCCTTTGACCCAGCAGTGTTTCTATTGGGCTCATATCCCAAAGATATAAAGGAAGGAAAGGGCCATCAATTGGAGAATGGCTGAATAAATTATGGTATATGAATGTTATGGAATATTATTGTTGTATAAGAAACAATCAGCAGCATGATTTCAGAAAGGCCTGGAGAGACTTACATGAACTGATGCTAAATGAAATGAGCAGAACCAGAAGATCATTGTACACAGCAACATCAATACGATACAACAATCAATTCTGATGAACATGACTCTTTCCAACAATGAGTTGATTCAAATGATCTTGTGATAAAGAGAGCCATCTACACACAGAGAAAGGACTGTGGGAATTGAATGTGGATCATAACATAACAGTCTCACTCTTTTTGTTGTTCACTTGCATTTTGTTTTCTTACTCATTTACTTTCTTTTTTTGACCTGATTGTTCTTGTACAGCAAGAGAATTGTATAAATATGTTTTTATATATTGGATTTAACATATATTTTAACATATTTAACTTATATTGGATTGCTTGCCATCTAGGGGAAGGGGTGGAGGGAAGAGGAAAAAATCTGAAACACAAGGCTATGCAAGAGTCAATGTTGTCAAATTATCCATGAATATGTTTTGAAAATAAAAGGCTTTATTAAAAAATAAATTAAATTAAAACAAAAAACAATTCATGTCCTGTGATGGGCCAGAAGTCTGGAGAAATATACTTAGCCAAGTATTCTTACAACAAGGTATTAACTCAGTGGAATTGATAAGACAATAGTTATCTAGTTTAAAATGGTGATTAATAGTTCTGTAGTTCAGTACATGTACTTAAAACTTAATATAGTTGTACAAGATTGACACCTATAAGATTCACACCTACAATAATGTAATTATAATAGAATATATAAGAGCCAACAAGGACTGGAGGAGAGACATTCACTCCATCTCCCATCACTGTGGTGGGTGGCCTGTCCTCCTACTTTCCCCATTAAGACCAAGGCAAGTCTGAAGGGCCTCCAGAAAGCTAGCCCAGGCCCCAGACAAGGAAATGGATTGTGAAGGAGATAAAAAGAATTTGACTTTATCCTTGGCTATTCTCGAGGTGATTGATTACTCTGCTGATGGTGATTACTCTGTGATGATGATTACTCTGCTGAAACGAATGCTGGTCCAAAGACCTCCAGAAAGCTAACCAGAACATTACAATGTCCTATTCAGAATAAAATTTTAAAAAATGCATCTCCTATCCATGTCTATGACAAGTTTATGATCTGCTTCTGTTAATTTTTTTATACTATTATGTTTAATGTTATGGTTGCATATCCACTTAGAATATATTTTAGCACTTGTTGTAAGCTTTTTTCCTGCTAGACTGTTTCAGCAGTTGTGGGGGTTTTTGGTTTGGGACTTGTTTTTTAAATCAAATAGGAATTTTTTCTCTACGTAATTTATATTTTCCACTTTACCAAAACATTTATTATAATTAGTTATTGAATTCTATTATTTCTGACTCTTTCTTATTTAGTCTGTTCCTCTGATCTACCTCTTTGTTTTTTTTAACCTGTATTAGATGGTTCTGGTGACTGGTATTTTATAATATAATTTGAAATTGGAATGTACTATTCTCTCTTTTCATCATTTCCCTTGGTATTTTAGTTCTCCAAATAAATTTTGTTATTTTATGAACTTCTACAAAGTATCTCCTTGGTAATTTAATGGGCATAAGATTAAAATGCAAATTAATATTGGTAGTATTCAACACTAGTTTTTACAAAGGGCCAGATGAAAACTGTTAAGATCTTTTAGAGGGCCAAGTGAAAGCAATATCCACAAATCACCTATTAAAAGAAACTTCAAGAAGAACAGTCTGGGGAATATTGAAGTTAAATTCCGAAAATCCAAAACCAAATTTAAAATAATGTAAACAAACAGACACCAAGGGATGACAATCAGAATCAACCTCTATTATTAAACAGAAGAGATCTTGGAGTACCTCAGATTGGACTTAGAGAATTGTGAAATAGTTGAATAAATTGTGGTATATGAGGTGGTGGTAGTGGTTTTATTTGTTTGGATCTTTTGGTTTTGTTTTTCAGTTTTTAGTTGAAGTCAGTTGAAGTCAGAGCACTAGCCCTGGAGTCAAAGAGACTTGAATTCAAGTGTGGCCTCAGACATTTATTAGCTATGTAACTGCTATCTGCCTTATTTTCCTCAGTAATGAGGTCATAATAGTACCTACTCTCAAGGCTGTTTTGCAGATCAAATGAGGTATTTATAAAGTGCTTTAGCATAGTCCCTGGGCCAAAACAGGGGCTTCATAAGTGTTTTCTCCTTTCCTGGAAGGAGACAAGATTTAGAGATGAGAAGTTAGCAATAATGATGCATAAAACTTAACCCCAATTGCCTCAGGAAAAAAATCAATGATAATGCAAAAAAGAGGAGATTGAAACTGTTTTACATATACAGAAGAAATCAAAAGATCAGATATTTTTAATATATACAAAAGACAGGCAAAACTTTATGTGCTTTATACATAATATGAATCAAAGATTCTTATTGTTTCATATAGTATCCTTTTTGTATTCTTTGTATATTTATGTTCCCTTTTTTGGAGTTTTAAGTTAAGAACTTTTTTTTTATTTTCAAAACATGCATAGATAATTTTCAACATTCACCTTTAAAACCTTGTATTCCAATTTTTTTTCCTTCTCTTCCTATCATTCCCTTCCCTGGATGGCAAGAAACCCAATGTGTTAAACATGTGCAGTTCTTCTATACATAGTTCCACAATTATCACATTGCACAAGAGAAATCAATCAAAAAGGAGAAAGAGTGAGAAAGAAAATAAAATGCAAGCAAACAAAAAAAGGTGAAAATATATTGTCATACACATTCAGTCCCCCCAGTCCTCTTTTTGGATGCAGATTGCTCTTTCCATCACAAGTCTATAGGAACTAGCTTAAATCATCTCATTGTTGGAAAGAACCATGTCCATGACAATTCTGATGGCAACATGTAATCTTCTTGTTGCCATGTACAATGATCTAGTTCTGCTCATTTCACTTAGCATTAGTTCCTATAGGTCTCTCCAGGCCTCTTTGAAATCATCCAGCTGATCTTATAAAACAATAATATTCCATAATATTCATATACCATAACTTATTCAGCCATTCTTCAATTGATGGACTTCCACTCAGTTTCCAGTTTCTTGCCATTACAAAAAGATCTGCCAGAAACATTTTTGCACACGTGGGTCTCTTCCCCCTCCTTTAAGATCTTTTTGGGATATAAGCCCAATAGAAACACTGCTGGGTCAAAGGGTATGCACAGTTTGATAGCTCTTTGGGCATAGTTCCAAATTGCTCTCCAGAATGTTTGGATCAGTTCACAACTCCACCAACAATGTATCAGTGTCCCACTTTTCCCACATCCCCTCCAATATTCATCATTATCTTTTCTGTCGTCTAAGTTAAGAACTTTTAAAATTTTACACACACACACACAATTTAACCTTTCTAGTAGGTTGGGGGAAAAAACAGCCTAATTTTAATACCTTCTCATATACTGCTTGGCAAATAAATCCAAAGACATGTGGCAAGTGAATAGATATCAATATGTCCAAAAACAGAATTCATTCATTATCTTTCCCTTAAGTCCTGCTTCCATCCCCTTTCCTATTCCTGAAGAGGGCAATACTATCCTCCCATTTGTATCAGGAGAAAGACTAAATGCTTGAACAAACAAAAGTTTGAGCTTCCAAGCACATTAAGCAATGCATGCCTAACAAAGGGCCAGCTCCTTCCTTGGCTTAGAACTGGACCTTGAAGGAAGGGGAAAGACTTGTATAAGTTAAAAATAATCACATAAGACCAAGCAATAGAAAAGAAGCAATACAACATTAGGTAATCTGACTTACGATCTGTTGAAAGAAGAGGGAATTTTCAAGTTGGAAGGAAGAAATTGAATAGTCAAAATTCCTTAATTCAGAAAAAATGGAGTATGCTATGCCTCCCAAAAATCTGCAAATAAGCAAAGGAACATGAAAACAATCACTAATCTGCACAGGGACAATTTTCAGATAAGTTTTTAAATTGTTTGTGTTGTACAATTGTGAGAAAACTTGTGTTGATCTTCAGCATAGCCTAGAAATAACAAATTATTTTATTTTTCACCTACCATATTCCCAAAAGCTCAAAACTTAGTACTCATCCTGAATTCCTCATTATCTCTCACCCTACTGGCCAAATTGTCCTATTTACTCACGACTATCTCCTTTAAATTTTTTTAAACTAGTGCAACTTCTCTCTCTGTCTCTGGATTCATGGGGAAGATAAAATGTCTAAGTGCCTGTGCCAAAGAATCCCAACAAATTCCACAAAGCCCAGTTCTCAATGACTACCCAAATGCCATTTTAAAGTCTGATGTAGTAAAAAAAATTGTTAATAAAGTAACTGCTTTGATCAGGAAAAAGCCAAAAACTTTTGTGATATACAAATATGACTACAGAACCACATGAAAAGATTTATATGATCTGCCATACAATAAAGTAAAAGCCAAAATATATTCACAATGACTATACAAAACAATTAAAAGTTGAGGTTACAAAATTTTAAAGAAGCATGACTCCAAAGAAGTGATAGGAGAAGATACCCCACGTATACTCCTTTGCCTTAGTAGGAGGTACATAGATTGGTAAATTGCACATATTTTCAGACTTCAATGTACTAGTCAGTTTTGCTGCAGGAGATGGGAGTTCATTTATGTGAGCTGGCTCTCTGAAAGGGAGGAGAGAGGACAAAGATACTATGAGAAATTTTGATTACACTTTTTAAAAGATTAGTAAAATTAATATAAAATAATTTAATAATGGTTAAATTAAGTAAATAATTTAATAATGAATAATACCAATAAGAATCTGTTTTTTAAAATTAAATTTTCTTTAAACCCTGTAGTTTCTTCAGCACATTTTCGTATTACCACATGATTATAGTCTTGAGGCACTACTGGGAATGTTTTCCTGGGTTTTCCAGTTTGTGGGCCTAGAGATCACTGCAAATGCAAGTTATCTTTAGGATACAGTTCTTAAAATTACAGTATATTCTTATCCATCTCTAGTTGCTAAATGGCCACAGATATTGTTTACGATTGAATCCCTCGATAATAGTGAGGGAAGTGGCTTCCATTCCCAGAAGCATGGAGACCACTCAAGACCCATTTTCTCCACATCACTGATTTCCCACTTTTAAGATCATTCCATCAATCTCCTTTGATTAAGATCAATCACCAACTGGTTTTTTGATACCTTCATCTGAATGACCTTTGAACATCTTAAACTTATTCTGTCCAAAATGGAATTCATTGTCTTTTCACCTATATCTGACCTTACTCCAAACTTCCCTGTTTTTTTTTAAAGAAATCCTTGAGTCACTAAGTTTCAGAACTTCACCTTTGTAAACATCAAGTTTCTTCAGTATAGTTTCTTGTTTCCTCAAGGACAAACTATAAATGATCTTTTCAGGCATATTTGACAATACTTTTCTTTATATATTTAAGAGTTCAGCCAAACAAGTGAAATGTTATTCCTCAAATTCCATCATATTCCATCATATCTCCTTTTTCCATGCCTATGAATAGATGTGACCCCATCCCTAAAATGAACTTTCTTCAGGTCTTTCTCTTAGAATTTGTAGCATCCTTCAAAGTCACCTCCTGTATAAAAACTTTGCTGAACTCCCTTACTATTAATCTTTCCTCAAATTATCTTAAATTTGCTGCTTAAATATTAGCAATGCAATAATACAGTTTTCTAAACCGTGCTATTTTCCCCACCTCCCGAAGGAATGGTTGGTAGGGTTGAGCTGTGAAACATGGGCAAAATTTTTTAATAATTTTAGTACAACTCCTACATTAATGAACCTGGTATTTTAAATGAAAATGAAGTTTAATAAAGTTAACAAAAGTAAGACTGACACAACACATTTAATCCAAATAGAGTGCAGTGATTGGGAAAAGGAGAGCATGCTATCATTGTGTTACAAATGAGAATAGGGTGAAGTCACTGACCCTAATCTTCCTATGCATAGTCCCTGTCACTTATATCCTCTGATTTTTAGTGAAGTTGGATAACTGAACAAGATCCTCCTCCAAAAATCAGGGAGTAACTTTTTAAGGAGATTGGGCATTCTAATGCTGATCTAATGACTCCCACCACTCTCTGTGAGCACAAGGACTCAGAGAAATTCCCTGGTGGTCAAACAATGGAATGCTAACCCCTCCCAGGCATGCCCACTGTGTCCTAGCAGATTACCTATTATTTAGCAAATGGAAGTGGTGTCTAAATCTGGCAAAGATTCTGAGCTTTATTATCCATTTTGGGTCTTAGTTTGCTCAACTATAAAACGAGGATGTTGAACTTGGTGACCTCTAAGAGATCTTCCATCTCTAAATCTACTATCTTATAAAAGCAATAATGAAGCACAGCAATAATTTACACTAGTTTACATTTAATATTTCATTGAGTATTGCTATAAAAGTAATAAATTCTAACTTTTATGTGAAAAAGCTGAAAAAGTCATTTGCATTTAGTGTTTAATGGAAAGTATAGAGCTTGACAATTTAAAAAAATTAGAAATCATTAGTCTAGTAGAAAGTGAGTTCTCTAAGAATAATGACTATTTTTTCAATTAATCTTTGTATCCCTAGGGCCTAACAGAATGTTTTGTACCTATGAGTCACTTAAGAAACACGTGCTAAGTGTTTGAAAATTATCCCTGAATTACAAGCGTTTTCATAATGGCTACTTTACTATGTATATGCCATGAAGTGACCTCCAAATCCTTAAGGAGATGGAAAAGGAGGAAATTTTGATTGGGAAGGAGTGGAATCCAGGAGAGGAAGGTCTCACGGGAGAGGGAATATAATCTGTGCTGGCAAATAGTTCTATAAAATTTCTGTTACACATTCATCCTAATTTTCTCTATTTTGTTATCAACAGCAATGTCCTCCAAACTATTTTTTATTCTCCACCTCATGAATAAACATGCTTTTTAGTACATTTATTTATATAATTAATACAATTAGCCAAAATTAAGTAAATTATGTAACATTTATATATCATATACATTAAAAGCACACACAAAAATAAACCTTTTAAAAGGATAAGATGAAATTAAACAAAATTTAAATATTTTATCTTAATGCTATAGAAAACTTTTTTCTTTTACTAAAATATTATTCATAGTAATATTTTGTGTGAGAGTGACATGCTTTGTTATTTTCAAAAAATTACCATGTATGTATTGGGGAAGACTGTAAAAACACAATTATTTGTTGGTGATTAATTACTGATTTGGTCAATGTAGCAAAACCAAGTAGATAAATTTTTGGATAATTTTTATTGAAAGATGAAAACAATCAAATCAAAGGCCATAGCATACAAAATAGTTTTTCAACAGTGATGTTTCCCTGCATATATAATATTCAGTATATGAATAACACTATAAAAACAACTTGCAAAAGTGAATTGTCTCTGATGGGGTCAGGCTGCCTACAAAGGCATTATTTGAAGGCAGTGAAGTGATTTGCTAGGCTCACAATGGGTGAAGAGTAGGTATGATTATGTTGAAGATTAGCTAGCTCCCCAAGCAACTTTTTTAAGGCAAATAAGATTCAACTTTGCTACTCCCTCTAGATCTCTGCATCCTTCAACCCCTCTCCTTTTTTTTTAGTCTTTCTTATGAGAATATAAGCTCTTTCAGAGTAGAAACCATC
Source organism: Antechinus flavipes (assembly GCF_016432865.1). Taxonomy (NCBI): domain Eukaryota; kingdom Metazoa; phylum Chordata; class Mammalia; order Dasyuromorphia; family Dasyuridae; genus Antechinus; species Antechinus flavipes. The sequence continues at coordinate 254,318,496 of NC_067400.1, forward strand.
TTGTTTTCTTGCTCTCCGTCCTTAGCATTGTATCTGACACATAATTAATCTTTAATAAGGGCTGATTGAAGGGGGCCAATTTATACGTCCCCAAGGAATTAGGGACAGTTGAGATTTTTCCCCTAGTTTCTCATCTAAGGAATATTTAAAGTCTTAAGTAAATTCTCATCCTATGGCTCAGGTTTTGGTCAGGTGAGGTTAATGTTAACAGAAGACAGACTTTTATTTCTTTATTATTATTATTAATTAAAGCTTTTTATTTACAAAACAAATGCATGGGTAATTTTTCAACATTGATCCTTGCAAAACTTTCTGTTCCAAATTTTTTCCTCCTTCCCTGCACCCGCTCCCCTAGATGGCAGATAGTCCAATGCATGTTAAATATGTTAAAATATATATTAAATCCTATATATAGACATACATACATATTTATACAGTTACCTTACTGCACAAGAAAAATTGGATCTAGGAAAAAATAAACAAACAAAACTGAGAAGGAAAATAAAATGCAAGCAAACAACAGAAAGCACGAAAATGCTATGTTGTGGTCCACACTCAGTTCCCACGGTTCTCTCTCTGAGTATAGATTGGTCTCTTCATCACTGAATAATTGGAACTAGTTTGAATCATTTCTTTATTGAAGAGAGCCACATCCATCAGAATTGATCATCATATAGTCTTGTTGTTGCCATGTATGATGATTTCCTGATTTTGCTCATTTCACTTAGCATCACTTCATGCAAGTCTGTCCAGGCCTCTCTGAAATAGAAGACAGACATTTAGTAAACCAGAAGTTGCAGAAGCAATGGCCTTGAGTCCCAAATAATAAAAATTAATAAAAGGAAATTTAAAATTCTCAACAAAAGTACTTGTCATGGGAGAAATCGTTCTGAGTTTGAGTCCATGTACTAGTTTCATGTACACAGAAATTTGGTTTTGACACTAATTAGCTGTTAGTTTCTTCATTTGGAAAATGAGGGGACTAATAAGTCAAAATTCAAAAATTTCCATTACACACCTTAAAGATAAAGATAAAGAAAAACAAAATGATCTTATTGTTGAATACTTTTTAGGAAAGCAAGTAGTCTATTTTATTTTATAAAGATTTTTAAGGAAAATTACTTTCCTATCTAAAGTCCTTACTCAGAAAAACAAACTACTCAGAATATCTCAATCAATAAACATTAATTAAACACTATTTGCCAGGCACTGTGCTAAGACTGGGAATACAAAAAGAGATCAAAAAGCATTCCCTGTTTCTTAAGGAACTTACAATCTAATGAGAAAGAAAACAAATTTTATATGTGTGTGTCTCTGTAGGTATGTATGTGTTTTGACAAATAGGAAAGAATCCAGAGGGAAGGCTCTAAAATTAAGGGGAATGGGAATGGCTTTGAATGGGACTGATTGGATGAAGTATTTCTCAGTATTGAGTCACATGATCTTTGTTCCCAGAGCTGGGACCTTGCGGAGGTCATTTGATCGCTGGAGGAATGAACTTTGAACCCTGAGGTACAAGAAGATGCAGGAAGTGACATAACCTGTGGGAGGCAGCCAGCATTGATGATCATTGGTCAAAGATGATTACATTCTTTCAGTCTATCCAATGAGAAGGCTGGAGTCTTTTGCTTTTAAACCCTGGACAAGCTGGAAGCTGGCTACGTTTCAGGAGCACATGGTGAGAGCTGGGATGGCTCCCAGGTGTGTCTGGGTCTCTCCCTGCAGGGATTAAATAAATGCTTTCTCTTTGTACCTAATGATGTTTCTGATTAGTTCATTGGGAGGGGGGCTCTTGCACTCAACCTGTTCCACACAGCTTTCTGTAAAAGCTGGGTTAATTGGGACTAAAAGAAAACCAAGGGATTCAGTAGATGAAGTTGAGGAGGGAGAGCATTCCAGGCAAGGGGGTCAGCAGAGAAAATGTTCAGAGCTGAGATATATGATCTTTTTAAAGGAATAACAAAGAGGCCAGTGTCACTCGAGTGAAGAGTACATATTGGAAAGTAAGATGTAAGACTGGAAAGAGAGGTAGGGTCAAAGAGTATTTTGTATATGCTCCTGGAGGCAATAGGGAAACAATGGGACTTATGGAGTAAGGAATAGTGATGTGATCACATCTGCATTTTAGGAAAATCTCCATTCCTGAAATAGAGAGGCTGCCTGGTGAGTGAGGGTGAATATTTGAGAAATGTTGTAAAGGTGAAGTTGACAGCCCTTACCAAAAAGGTTAGATATGGGGGAAGGGAATGTTTAAGCGTTCAGAATGGCCAGTAGGTGTTCAAAATTACCAGAATACCAGCCAGAATGACTGGTAGAATAATGTTGCTCTTTACAATAACAGGAAAGGCAAGAGTAAATGAAAAAGTAATGAATTTTGCTTTAAACATGTAGAGTTTAAGGTGATTTCATATATATGATATTCATTTCTAGATGTCTGAAAGATAGTTGAAAATGTAAGATTGGAATTTAGGGGAAAGGTTGGGGCAAGTTTAGCTGGATAAAGAAAGATAGATGGGATAGATAAAAGGACAATCTGGAGAAAGTAGTATTCAGAAAATTCTTCCCAAGGTTTCTGCTGCTAACTCAACTCTTGTTTGACCCCACCTCCCTCAGGCCCCTCTCTCTTGCCCTTGAAGGGTGGAGTACCTCCTCCCAATACCTTCCTTTTTATCTGGCAGAAAGTAGATTCTCAGATCACTCCACCCTACATTTGCTACCCAGCTAGATTTTAACTTCCGAACAAGATTTTCTTCTACAGGTACTTCTTATTATTCAGTCATCTCCTCCTTTCCCGTTTCCTGTCCTCCCAACCTTACAGTAACAAAAGAAAAGAACTTTTGTTAGTTCTAAGATTCATCTGCTTTTTTAAAAATCTATTTAGTGGGGCATGTGTGGGATAAACCAGGGAAACAGTGATTTAGGTAAGGCTACAAATAAATGATTTGAAGTTGATCAGGTGGCCAGAACTTACTATCTTGGAAGGAAGCTTCTAATAGAATACCCTAGGAATCTATCTTTGGTTCTATCTTTATCATGTTTATTCAAAGGTTAGGGTGGATTCTTTATCAGATATAAAAAGAGCCCAAAGGGGAGAGGAATAGCTGTTTTAATCTAAAGTATTCAATGAGTTAATGGCAGAGCTGAAGCTAGAACTTGGATCTCTAGACAACCAATATAGTCTTCTATCTGAAGTTGCACACAACTGTATTGTGCCATAGTTCTCTTTTAATGTCCTGACCCAGTTTCTCTAATTGTCCTATTTAGTTACTCTGCCTCGGGTTATAACCTTTCGTTCTTAATGTTTGATGAGATAAAGGCTTTATATCTTTAGGCTATAATTGTAATGCTGTAGAAACTGAGCGAGACAGAGGTTAGAGACCAATTCAATAGTTTATTAAATGGAGAGAGATACTGGGATCAGATGGATCTTGGTCCCAGGGCTGGATGACACTGTCATCTCAAAGAATCCAGCCCCGAGTACTGGGACAGCAAGCTTTTATTATGGGATAACAAGAACAGTGGCATAATGGGGGAGGTACCTAGATAGGGATAACCTAATGTTGGGGAAGGCCCCTAGGATGACACAATGGAGGGAGATTACTGATATTCTAATGACATCTAAAATGGATAATCCTTTATCCTGTCAAACATTAAGAAGGAATGTCTATAACCTAAAGATATAAAACCTTCATCTCATCAACCATTTAAGAGGGAATGATTATAGTCTGGGGTTTGGGGGCAGAGCAACCAAGAGCAACCTTTATCTCATTAAACATTTAGAGGGAAAGGTTATAACCTGAAGCAGAATAACTAAATAGGACAATTGGAGAAACTGGGTCACGACATTAAAAAGGAACATTATGATTCCTTCTAAATGTTTAACAGGATAAAGGTCTATCCATTTTAGACATCATTAGAATATCAGTAACCTCTCCAGTACCTCCCTCCATTATGTCATTGTTCTTGTTATCCCATGAAAGAGTCTTGCTGTCTGATATTCAGGGCTGGATTCTTTGAGATGATAGTCTCGTAGCCCTGGGACCAAACTTGGATCATTTGGTCCCAGAAAATCTCTCCATTTGATAAACAAATTGTTCTCTGTCTTGCTCAGTTTCTCCAACATTATATTTGCCTTTGCATGCCAGATCTGTTCTGAGTATTCTTTTAGGCAGTTTTTAAATGTGAGAAATAATTTTACTGTTGCCTATGCAGGCTAGATTTAATTAACTTTCAAGTATGAGATCTTAGAAAGAACAATAGCTTGTTAAAGAAGTTCTGTTAACTTACCTGAAAAGGGGTCATGTGCCTCTAATTAGGTAAAATATGTAGCAAAAAAAGATCTGACTTCTGAAGGCTTCAACTCTGGCCAAGCTAGAACTTGGGAGAAGTCCATTGGGAATAATGGCCACATGGGGCCAGAGAGAGAGAAAGAAATCATTAATAAAACAACTGGATAGATCTCTAGAAGAAAAGCAAGGTTTATTTACATTCTTGAGAATGGGAGTCCTACCCATCAAGCAGACAATAGAAGGGAGGAGGCACTGTAGGGAACGAAGCTTTTAATCCCTAATTCAAATTCCCCTCCCACCACTGACCCTCATCCTTATTGGCTGAGGATCTTACATTCTAAATGTGGGAACTATTCAAGAAATTGAACTTGACCAATAAGTACATAGGTGCCCATATTTGGCTGAAATAGGGAGGATAACAAGAAGGGGACTTAAGTATGCCCTTGGGGGATAACAGGGAGAGGATAGCAGGGAGGAAACTTTAAGTATGTCCTTAAGTATGCCCTTAGAAAAATAGCAGGGAGGAGACACTTTAAGTATGCCCTTGACTTAATACTTAAAAGTCCTTCAGGCCTACTCAAACTTTGAAATAGATGAAGCCTTACTCGATTTTCACAACTGTCTTGAAAGATCTCACTTTATCTCGTTCAAAACTATGCTGTTTCATTCTTTGAAATACCATAGGAAAAGCAGTTTTGTATTATTGGGAATTTAAAGCTGTATTTAGTTTGGTTCAGAGTTTGTTACCTATATTATAGCACTATAAGTTATGCTTTAAATCCAGCACTGCTGGACATGTGGGTTTTATGGAATCTTCTCCCTCCTCCCCACTGATTTCTGCTATTTTAAATGTTGGGTGGGGTAGCGATCTTTTGTCTTCAAATGTAAAGATTTAAACTCGCCCCCCTCCCCCCTACTGCTGTTACTTCAGCTATTGGAGCATCTAGTTAGGCTGGAGTGAAGTTTAGTTTGACTTCCTCTCCCCCACCTGTTTCTTTGGAGGAGGAGTGGGGGGAAGGGCAGCCATATGGAATCCTCTCCTCCCCCCTCCCTCTAAACTGTTGCAGATATTATTTTTTTGTTTTGTTTTGTTTTATCAAGTTGTCGCTACCTGATTCTTGGTTAAAAGCAGCAAACTGATTTGTATAAATATAAGGTTATGGTAAATATCTGTTTAGGATTTATTATTGGAGATAAAATTTCTTGGGTTTGTAGTTAATATGTCACTGCATTTTTTTTCCTCCTGTAACTGATTTCTATAATTAGAGCAATGGTCAATAAGAAATTGTTAATATTATGTCATACCTTGCTGTTTCCAATCTGGCTATCTATAATCAATATATCCTAAATACTTGAGCAAATAAGTATTTAGTCTGGTCATCTATCGGTTACTAGATATTGTGTCTGGATATTCATGGTTTTTTTAAGATTTATAACTAATGAGAGGCCACATCTTGGAGCAGTCCTTGTGGACTAGTCTTTCTATCTCAGACTGTTCTAACTTTTCTTTCTTAGATTTGGTCAAATTACAGATATATTGAATTACTTCTGGGACCTAGATCAAGCTTTGATTGTTAGCATGCCACACTACACCTATTCCCCTCCTTGGACTGAGCATCTTTGCCCATTTTCAGCAGGAAGCAGCTTTTGAGAAAACCATCCCCCTTTCCCCTGATGTAATTTGGACTGATATGGGGGAGTGGGAAAGTGGTTGAATTATTAGAATTTTAACTGTATTACTGTGTATTTAAGACTTGAGATGGAAACTGTTAAACTTCTGTAACTATTGCTGTTATCTTGAGGGATTATTAGTTTGTTGTATGTATATGATTTATATGTGGGATGGTTATTTGATAACTCCATTTTGTGAGGAAAAAAAAAGGAGGAAGAAATAGGAAATTGGGGAAACTCGTGTATTTTCTTAGGTACTTCTGCCTTACCTCCCATCTTACTAGTTCAGATTTAATTGAAGTCCTTTAAACAGTCCTTTCCATTTTTTACTCCTTGCTTAAATTTACTGGACTATGATTTGCTGGTTATGCTTTAACTTTGAAATCCCTTATTCTGTTGGAATTGCCCTGGCAGATTCAGTTTTGGGGATTATTTTTTTAGGAACAACCAGAAATCGGATACCTGTCTTGGGATTGGCAGTCTCTCTGATCTATTTCTCCACTCCTGTTACCCCAGGTCCTTAATTAGTATTTTAACATACTTTAAAGGATCTTGTAGTTTGCTGTCAGGCCTCTAAAAGTTTGGGGTTTGCCTGCCTTGGTCTAACTGTGCATAATCTGCTCAGAAATCTGATCCTTTCTACAGCCCTGTCTGTTCCTCTGGGCAGGGACAGGACAAGTGGAGCTACTCCAAGCCTCACCCTTCTCCCCTGGAGAGGCCCCTCTGAATGAGCAGCACAACTGTCTTGAGCCCTGATGCTCTGTAAGCAAAAGCTGAGTCATGCACAAATGACCACAGACCTAACTCACAGTGATGCTCCCCAACTGCATAGGACCTGACATGATTGCAATAAGGAACTTTGTAACTCTGGGGTTATCAGGAAGAGACTTGACCTTGCCATAAGTCCTTGCATTGTTCTAGCTTTATTTTGACTTTTATTTGGTCTATTTACTTTACATAGGGTTGGTCAAGCAGAACCAGGAGATCATTATACACTTCGACAACGATATTGTATGAGGACATATTTTGATGGAAGTGATGTCTTTGACAAAGAGACCTGAGTTTCAATTGATAAATGACGGACAAAAGCAGCTACACCCAAAGAAAGAACACTGGGAAACGAATGTGAACTATCTGCATTTTTGTTTTTCTTCCCGGATTATTTATACCTTCTGAATCCAATTCTCCCTACGCAACAAGAGAACTGTTCGGTTCTGCAAACATATATTGTATCTAGGATATACTGCAACATATCCAACATATAAAGGACTGCTTGCCATCTAGGGGAGGGGGTGGAGGGAGGGAGGGGAAAAAAAAAAATCGGAACAGAAACGAGTGTCAATATAAAGTAATTATTAAATAAAAAATTAAAAAAAAAAATTATGGTGCTAAGACTTTATAGAGGAAAGTAATTCAAAGATTTGAATAATTAGGAGAGAGAATGTGGAATTTTGTGCCACAGTTCCCTTTTAATGTCCTGACCCAGTTTCTCTAATTGTTCTATTTAGTTACTCTGCCTCAGGTTATAACCTTTCCTTCTTAATGTTTGATGAGATAAAGGCTTTATAGCTTTAGGCTATAATTATTTCTTCTTAATGTTTGACACGATAAAGGTCTATCCATTTTAGACGTCATTAGAATATCAGTAACCTCTCCAGTACCTCCCCCATTATGACATTGTTCTTGTTATCCCATAAAAGAATCTTGCTGTCTGATATTCAGGGCTGGATTCTTTGAGACAATAGCCTCGTTCAGCCCTGGGACCAAACATGGATCATTTGGTCCCAGAAAATCTCTCCATTTATTAAACTATTAAATTGTTCTCTAATCTCTGTCTCGCTCAGTTTCTCCATCATTACAAGAGGAAGAATACTAAATTAGTATTAATAGATCCTCGTCCCATTACACAATGAAGTCAGCAAGCATTTATTTAGCACCTACTGTGAGCCAGACACTGTGCTAAGTGCTAAGGATACAAAGAAAGTTAAAAGATCCTGCTCTCAAGGAGTTCACAATGTAATGGAAGGAACAATAGGCCAAAAAAAAAAAAAAATGTACAAATAAAGTAGGTACAGGATAAATGGGAAATAATCTACAGAGGGAAGGTACCAGAATGATAAGATCTATAGGGTGTTCAAGGAAGACTAGCACCTCTGGTATAAGGGCTTGGCAAGCCCTTTTCAGGACTGCTCATTTACTTTTGGCAAATTTACCTGTCAATTAACTCTCATCTATGGCTCCAAGGGGGTATGCAACCTATAGCCTGCACAGTGGCCATACTCTGTACAACCATATCATGAGGTCAGGTTGAAGACTTCAAACCTAAGGGGGGTTTTATCTAAAGCATGTGAAGACTTTCCTCATTGAAATGATGTAATTGTATCAACAGCTATGAAAGTGGCTGAAGTGCTTTGGAGCAACTAAGAACTTGGTCAGATATGAAAAACACCAAGATTATCCATTGCATCCCAGTCATCTTGCTTTTGTCTTGCCATTGGACTTCAATGGGTGTGGAAGAGAGAGGCTTAGTAACTTTAAGCCAATTCAAGGGCAAAGTCATCATCCTGGGAAAAAATGAAGGTTCAAAAACAAATGTTAATTTACTGAGTGAAAACAGAAGCTGTTTTTGGTCTGGTATAAAAGGTGTTGACCAAAAGTCACATTTACATAAGATGTGGGTAAGAACTTATTTTATTACAGGAGAAAATGTTGAGGTTCAAAAGGAGACTAGTGTCGCAAGGAGACCCCAAGAGGTTGGGGTCACAGACTAATGTCAAAGAATTTGAACCCATCTCCAAGTCAAGGGGCAAAGTTTATGGTAATTGTGATGCCAATTGAAGCAGGCTAAATTCCAAAAGAATTTAGCAAAGAACCAGGAGCAAAAAGACAAATTTATCCATTTCTTCATGTCATTGATAGGCTAATTTTATGGTTCAGAGGTAGAATTGAGGAGTAGTCTCAGGAATTTGGTTATCACTGATCTATAGATTATCTAACTAACAGTCAGCAATGTTTGTAGGACTTTCTTAAGGCCAGAAGATTTTAGAATCTACAGACAGATTGTTAGAACAACAGCTTTCTAAGGTCAGAGGACTTTAGGATTATTGCTATATTTCCCATGGAAGCTGTACCCTATTAAAAGGGACATGTATGTGGGAACTCCTTATAACAAGGAGATTGCCCTATTGTGTAACAACAAAAAGAGAAGGTCTTCTCATAGGAGTGAAGGACAATCCCATACAAAAAAATGACATGGGAGGAGGAAGGGAGTAGGAGGGCCTGGGACTGTTGGACACAGAGAGGATGTATATCATTTTCTGAAAGAGTTCCAGCTGCAGTTTGTCAGTCTGGACCTGATTCAACTTCAAGGGCACTGAAAATTTAATAGTGTTTAGTTGCAAAAGATCAATGTTAAGTTAGTTTGGGAGGGCCTCATCTCTCGAAAATAAAGCAAAAGAAAACAGGTCCAGGGAGGGGACCTTCAAAATGTTTATGCTAAAGGCTTTATAATAATTAAATATCTTTTTCCTTTTGCTAAAAATTGTACCTTTTTTATTTATACATCCTTTATCTATCTGTAACCTGTGCTGTCTTATTACTGAAATGTCCAGGAAAGACCTTAAAAATTCTTTTAATACTGAAAAACTCTCAAGCTGAAGTAGTCTTCTTACCTTTTTCTTATCTGATAGTAAAGTATGGAGAATGTGGTTCAGCTGTATAGAGGACCCCTTTTGTTAAATTTTGTGTGAACACTTACATCTCGGAAATCAAGATTGAGTATATTGTTTTATTGCTAAAATTTAAGAAAGTAATGGAGAAAATATTGGTATTTGATTTGATTGCTATTAATTATGATTTGATTACCATTATAAATTAAGTTTATACACAACATATAAATTAAGAAAGAGTTGCTACAAACATTTTTGCACAAGTCAGTCCTTTTTCCTCCTTTAAGATCTCTTTGGAATAGATCTCGTAGAGACATTGCTGGATCAAAAGGGTCACATTTTGATAGCTCTTTGGGCATAGTTTCAAATTGCTCTCCAGAATGGATTGGTTCACACTTCCACCAACAACATATTAGGTTTCATTCATATATCTCACCTTATTCAGCCATTCTTCAATTGATATGCATTCCTTCAATTTCCAAATTTTTTGTCACCACAAATAGAGCCACTAGAAATATTTTTTTCATATGAAATTCTTTTTTCCCTTTTTTATGATCTCTTTGGAATACAGACCTAATAGTGGTATTGAAGCGCGTCAGTCCCTTTAAGAAACTATTTCCTATTGATCTGTGATTCCTTTCAGATTCTCAACCCCTCCTGGCTGAGGCATATCCTCACCAGACAAGTTGTCTTTCGAGGATGCCAGAGCCTTTGATTCAATTAAAAATCCTGGTCAAAAAGCATCCCTTTGAATTCCAATAGGAGATCCGGGCTTGTCCCAGCACCCCCTGGATTTGAACCAAATTGGGCTCTCCCAGCCCCCACTGGTTCTGATCTGCTCCGGTTGTCCCAGCACTCACCAAGACACCCAATATAATAAGCTTCCAACAACTAAAGTCTTTGCAGATGGACCTTGACAGCTCCCTTTACTGCCAGGACTTTCTGTCCACTGACAACTGCATTCTCAGTGCAAAACTCCATTTTCCATAGATCTGCCACTATAGAAGTCAGTCTCCTGGTTAAACTGATTTCTATCTAACAATAAACTTTCATTTTGCAACTAATATTCGGGCATGAGTGAATTCTTTCATTACTAAAACCTGCAACAAATTTAAAGGGGATTCTTAATAACTCTCTTAATAGCCACTAATCTCTAAATAGGAATCTAGACCACTCAAACAGCATCAGTATTGCTGGATCAAAGAGAGTATGCACAATTTTATAGCCCTTTGGGCACACTTCCAAAATGCTGGAAGAAACATTTTAATAAATGGTTTCTTATATATTCATGGTTAAAAAAAGAAAGGAAAAACAGAAACAATAGTCCACGAGTGGCACTTGAGAAAATCTTTCATAGGACAAAGCAGAGTAAATATACAATTCTAATTTTACAGAAGAACCTGGGATAACGGAGAGATCCACAAGTTCACAAGGAACTAAGGCTGATATCTCTAGCTAGAATGGGTAAACTAACACTCATGCTCAGAAAACAGAAGTAACTGACTGAACCAGAAATTCTTTCATCATTAACCAGTTAATCACCTAAATTAAACTTTTCGGAAGTTTCACTCAAGTCAATTCCAGAAAGCTACACTAAAATTCTCATGACAGGTTTTTGATTTGTAATTCTCTCTCCTATTCCGTCCCTAAGGCCCTCCTCCGCCACCAAACATTTAACCAATATACTTTTGATTGTATTAAATGTTGCCTATATTGCTTCCCAACCTCCAATACAAACTTCCAGAACCTCTAGTTACTAAATACTTCTGGTATTCGTACCTCCTAAAAATTAATAAATACAAAGAAACCAACAGACTGTTCTGGAAAACCCCATATTCTTCTTTTCTTTTACGCTGGGGCCAGTCCTCGTCCTCAGTCCCAGTTTTGTCCTCCTCCTCTTCCGTAGAAATAAAGAGAAAAAAACAAAAACCCCCACGTGTCCAGATTCGTCTCGAGAGCTCAACCCAGACTTACACCCTTCCCCCCACCCCCAAGTCCAAACGGCTCAACCATCTGGGAGGGGGGAAGAGAAGTGCTACGGGACCCAGTCATTAAGAGCACTACCAACAAGCTCGAAGAAATAACGACCTGATTCTGTTAAATAAATAAGTGTCTTGTTAAAGATATTAAGTGCTATGGTACGGTGCTTCTTCTCTTTGCCACGTAGAGATAAATTCTCCCTGCGTGGAACCCTTCAAAACAAAGATTCTAATGGTCTGATCCACCGGCTGGGCTGAAGCCTCGCTCTCCCCAAAACTGAAACTGAACCAGCCCAAGGGGAAAGGAGGGCCGGGAAGGACATCTAAGGAAAGCGCATGCGCCACGGCGCACTTATCGGGGAGGGAGCCGAGGCGGCCGCTGAAGGCTTGCTTGAAGGTGAGATCTGGGCTATCCCCGCGCTAGCGAGCCTCGGCCTCTGGCGTAGTGAATTTTATGGTGGGGAGGAGGTAGTCGCTTAGGTTGGGGCCCTAAGGACTTCAGTAACCTATTTATTCCATGGTCGAACTCCTTCGTACCTCCTGCGACATTTTTCGGACTTAAGTGATTATGGAGAGACTAAATCCGAGGCTTCCCAAACCTGGTCTTTTCCCTTCGTCCCAAGTAATGTGTATCCAGTATACAATTTATTAGGCGCCTGCTATGTACCAGGACCGGCTAAGTAAGGGCCGTCCCTTATCCCAAATCCAGAGCAAACAGTATACCTGTTGGAGACGTTCCCAGAGGCACTGGCATCAAAGGGGGAGGGGAAAAGGCTTCTTGCAGAAGCTGGGACGTGAAGGAAGGCAGAGATGAAAAAGGGGTACCGCCAGTGCAAGTGTCTAGAGTCGTGAGATGGGGTGTCGTTTATGGAGTTATTTTTATAAACATTCTGCCTTTGTAAGATTCTGTAAATTGTTTTTTTCTTGGGGGGGGGAGGATTTTGAGGGCTGTGGATTTGTTTTTGTGATACTATTTTGTTGTATTAGGCTTATGCCTTTGGGCATACACTCTACCGACTGAGCCTCAGTTTCTTGAATTATAAAATGGGGATAACTTTTGGAATATCACCTTTAATGGGGATGATAGCACTTGCATTATCTAAATAAACCTTTGTAGACTTCGAGGAGATAAAATAGGCTTTATCTTTGTATTCATTCACACTTCCTAAAATTTCAAGAGTTTTTACTGGTCAGTTTCTCTATCCTCTGGGGGCCTGTCTTCCCTTAATAAAAAAAAAAAAACAAACAACCCCGCCCTCCCCATTTGGACTTCTTAAAGGCCAAATATTCTCCCTTTAGGAGATGGATACTATCTTCTGATGATCATTAGATTGTAAGTTTCTTAGAGACCGAGGCTGTCTATCTCATATCCCTAGGCACATAACTTGGACAAGATTTGGAAATATTCTTAACTAAAAAATATATAAACAAGTTGTTAGAATCCTAGTGTTAACTCAATGGAATTGATACAATGCTTATTGGTTCACACCTTAGAGCGAACCCTTACAAAGTGATAAGTCAGTTGCCTAATGTATGAATACTTGTGAACTCCAATGAGTACTTAAATACATTAGTGAGGTAGAGAATTTGCTAAGTACCACGCTAAATTAGGCAACTGACTTAAATACTTTAGTGAGGTAGAGAATTTGCTAAGTACCATGCTAAATTAGGCAACTGACTTAAATACTTTAGTGAGGTAGAGAATTTGCTAAGTACCATGCTAAATTAGGCAACTGACTTAAATACATTAGTGAGGTAGAGAATTTGCTAAGTACCATGCTAAATTAGGCAAGTTTGCTGTTGCCCAAATTTGCCGTGCCATTTCCAATCTCTGTACATTTACATAAACTTTTCTCATTCTTTTAGAATCCTTATTTTTTTCCCTCAAGATTTTGTTTAGGTTTTGCATTCCCCAGGATGCATACCCTCTCCCACTTTCCTCCCTTTTAGCACTCTATTCTTCCTTAGATGTTCTGATTTCTCTGCCTTTTAATCCTTAAAGCTTCAGAGGTAATAGGGACATCACAATGTGTCTTTGGTTAAAGGGGACTCCCTCTACCAACACAGGCTAACCCATTGTCTTTGCAATAGAGTCTTCCTGAGCTATGAGAGATGAAATAGTTTGTCCAGAGTCACACAGCTATTTTGTGTTGGAAGCTGGATACTTTGGCCCTCCTACCTGGAAAGCAAGCTCTTTATCCACTAGCTAGCTTGTCTCTCAATCCTTAATAGATTTAGAGATGCCCATTTCATCTTTGCAGTTGAAGTAACACAGGTCCATAGAGGTTAAGTAGTTTCAAGTAGTGGAGACACAGCCACTCTTTCCAAAATCAGCATCTTTTCTCTGGACTATTCTGTTTCTATTCTAATATGTATTTATGTATTTCCCCAATTCCCACCTTATAAATAAGTTCTTCAAGGTCTGGGAACTTTTTAACTTTTGTCTTTGTATCTCTAGTGCCTAGCGAAATTCTTTGCAAATAACGGGCACTTTAAAAAATAGTATATTTTACTGTTGCTTTTAATGAAATCATTTGAGAATTGATCATTTTGTGAGCAGTGTTATTTGACAATAAAAATCATACTTGTGCTTCTAAGTTTCAATTGAAGATTCAGTTTTATCACTCCTTTTTTTAATATTAGGGATAAATCATGAAAATAGGCGAAATTACAGTTGTGATATGATTTTTGTTAACTTGTTTTTTATTATATAATTTTACAGGTCATTGCTTAGAATGCAACTGCGTCTGAACAACCATGAAGTGGCTGTGTATAATTATGAGCCCCAAATTAAGATACTCTGTTTTGGTAAATATATCAATGATTCCAAATTGGATGAAAATTGTTCCATGTCCTTATGTCATTATAAATAGAATGATGTCAAATCATAAGCCTAAAAGGAACATCACAGAATATTACAACATACTTAACCTTGATGAAGGCTGTTCTACTCTTGAAGTAAGAGAATCTTTTCATCAGCTTGCCAAGCAGTTTCATCCAGATTGTGGATCCAGTACAGCTGATTCTGCAACATTTATACAGATAGAAGAAGCCTATAGGGTAGTACTTAACCATGTAATGGAGAAAAAAAAGAAAACAAATAAAATTGAGGAAGAGGAGGAAGAAGATATGCTCAAATATAAAACACCACAACATAGGCATTATTTAAGTTATGAAGGTTTTGGTTTGGGGACTCCAAGTCAACGAGAAAAACAGTATAGACAATTTAGAGCAGATCGTGCTAGTGAAAAAGTACTGGAATATCAAAAGCGGAAACTGGAAAACCACTATTATGCTAATAATGTGACTGTTAAAAATGTAAGACAAAGTAAGAATCAAAAAATAACTCAAGCAATTGACCGCTTAGTAGAAGATCTCATTCAGGAGTCAATGGCTAAAGGAGACTTTGATAATCTCAGTGGTAAAGGAAAACCCCTGAAAAAGTTTTCTGGTTGCTCATACATTGATCCTATGACTCACAATTTGAACAGAATTCTGATAGATAATGGATACCAACCAGAATGGATTTTAATGCAAAAAGAAATAAAAGATACAATTGAGCAACTTAGAAAAGACATTCTATTGTCAAGGAATAAACTTGGGCATCCAATGACATCCAGTGAGCTAAAGCAGTGGAGCCAAGATTGTGAAAAGTTTCAAGAAAATATTAAAAAATTAAACAAGCGAGTTAATTATTTTAATTTGATTGTTCCTATTCTGAATAGGCAAAAAGTTCATTTTGATGCAGAGAAAGAAATCGCCAGAGTCCTAAAAAATTATGATAACCTAACAGCAGAGAAGGTGGATGATAAAAGCACAATTAACATTGAATCAAAAAATGTTAAAACAGCTGGATTCAAGACAGGGTTTTTTAAATGGCTAAATCTATGGAAAAGAGTTAAAATATAATGATTTCAAGATTTAGTGCCATTATATTTCAAAATCTTTTTTTTTTTAAAGATATGCTGACTTCAAACATGAGATATGTACTATCACATTTGCAAGAATTTATGTCTGCCCATTTCTGTTTTCTTCTTTTCTCAGTGACTCTGGAACTTATCAAATGAATGAATTTCCAACTAGTTTTTAGGATGCATGTGCACATCAATTATATGTCAAGAAAACCCTCAACAATCCAAAAAATACAAACCCAAGGACACTCATTTTGAGGGGAGAAGAAACCACATTCAACAAACTTTGCACTTAAGATTAGTCATCAGGTAAATGAACTGGGATAAGAATATGGGAGTAGTAAATTCGGGGTATGAGGCCAATAAAGATTGCTTCTACTATTAAACTTTTTTTGCCTTAAGGCTGTGTCTATTCACCCTATATGAACAAACCATTGTTTAACCAGACTATTTTTTCATCTCAATGATTAATGCATCTCATTATTTGATCATTTTGACTGCAGTTATTACTAGAGATACTCAGAATAAAAGGAACAGCCACTTCAGGTCCTGACTCATTTATAGTGCGTATACATAAAGTATAGTATTAGCAATAATGGATTTGTGAATGTGTCCCTACTTTGATAAATAAAGCAGCATTATCAATAAAAGAGAACGTTAATGGAGATAGCTTTTGATTTCTTTAGTTGAGAAATTGTTTAGCCTTAGCAAAATTAACTTTTAGCAAACTGAGCAAAATTGAGTTTCCCCAAATTCCTCTTTTATGATACCTATGTCTTTCAATTGATAGTCCCTCTAAAACAGGAGTGGGGAACCTTTTTTTTTTTTTTTTTTTTTTTGCCAAGGGCCAATCGGATATTTACAACATCATTCATAGGACAGATAAATCATTAACTTAAAACTCAAGCAGTGGAAGATTGTTCTATCTTTCAGCTCCTCATCATCCATGGTTACCTTGGCAGTGCCAGAGCAAATGATTTTGCAGACTCTTTTTGGCCTATGGGCCAGATATTCCCCACCCCTGCTCTAAAAGGATAGAATGGAAATATTAAAACCCAAATAGAAAAGTGGGATATTAACATTTCTAATCACTGTGATTATTAAGAACAGCATATATATATCTGTGTGTGTGAGAAAGACAGGCAGAGACTCAGAGGAAAGAAATAGATGAAAGAGACATTTATATTGAGACTTATAAGGTCATTAGTTATATTCAAAATGACTATGAAATTTATATTGGTAATAAAACCTAGTGATTCACCTCATTTTTCAGACATAAGCATCTCCCTAATGATACTTTCTATACTGCTGCTTTCTATCCTATTCTTGCCTACCATTTTCTTTTTTTTTTTTTTAATAACTTTTTATTGACTGAACCCATGCCAGGATAATTTTTAAAAATTATCCCTTGCACTCATTTCTGTTCCGATTTTAACCATCCTTCCCTCAACCCCTCCCCAAGATGGCAAGCAGTCATATACATGTTAAATATGTCACAGTTTATCCTAGATACAATATATGTGTGCAGAACTGAACAGTTCTCTTGTTGCACAGGGAGAATTGGATTCAGAAGGTATAAATAACCCGGGAAGAAAAACAAAAATGCAAACAGTTTACATTTATTTCCCAATGTTCTTTCTTTGGGTGTGGCTGCTTCTGTCCATCATTGATCAATTGGAACTGAGTTAGATCTCTTTGTCAAAGAAATCCACTTCCATCAGAATATATCCTCATAGAGTATTGTTGTTGAAGTGTATAATGATCTCCTGGTTCTGTTCATTTCACTTAGCATTAGTTCATGTAAGTCTTGCCAGTCCTCTCCGTATTCATCCTGGTGGTCATTTCTTACAGAACAATAATATTCCATAACATTCATATACCACAATTTACCTGACCATTCATTCTCCAATTGATGAGCAACCATTCATTTTCCAGTTTCTAGCCACTACAAACAGGACTGCCACAAACATTTTGGCACATGTGGGTCCCTTTCCCTTCTTTAGTATCTCTTTGGGGTGTAAACCCAGTAATAACACTGCTGGATCAAAGGGTATGCACAGTTTGATAACTTTTTGGACATAATTCCAGATTGCTCTCCAGAATGGTTGGATTCATTCACAACTCCACCAACAATGCATCAGTGTCCCAGTTTTCCTGCATCCCCTCAAACATTTATCATTATTTTTTCCAGTCATCTTAGCCAATCTGACAGGTGTGTAGTGGTATCTCAGAGTTGTCTTAATTTGCATTTCTCTGATGACTAGTGATTTGGAACACTCATATGAGTGGTAATAGTTTCAATTTCATCCTCTGAAAATTATCTGTTCATATCCTTTGACCATTTATCAATTGGAGAATGGCTTGATTTCTTATAAATTAGAGTTAATTATATATTTTGGAAATGAGGCTTTTATCAGAACCTTTAACTGTGAAGATGTTTTCCCAGTTTGTTGCTTCCCTTCTAATCTTGTTTGCATTAGTTTTGTTTGTACAAAGGTTTTTTTTTATTTGATGTAATCAAAATTTTCTATTTTCTGATCAGTAATGGTCTCTAGTTCATCTTTGGTCACAAATTTCTTCCTCCTCCACAAGTCTGAGAGATAAACTATCCTGCTGATAGTTTCTTATAAAAAAAAAACAATATTCCATAACATTCATAGACCATAACTTATTCAGCCATTCTCCAAAAGATGGACATCCATTCAGTTTCCAGTTTCTTGCCACTACAAAAAGAGCTTAAGTTTGCCAGGCCCTTTGCTAAGTACTTTATACATATTACTTTATTTGATTTTGTAACATAAGAGTCTGCCTTGGGGGACACATAGTACCATATTATTGATTTAAGCACACACAAAATTTCAGTACCTTAGGCATATGATATTCTCTGATTTTTAAAGCCATTCTTAATCTTAATTTAAAGTTGTTTCCTGTCTTTCCAAACTCCTTAACACTTTATATCCACATCTTCTATGATCAAATAACATATACTTCTTTGCTGTATTTCCTCACTATGCATGTTCTGGGTTATTTCCCATTCCTGGAACTCTCTCCTTCCTCATCTCTGTCTCCTTGTATCTCTGGCTTTCTTCATGTCCCAGCTAAATTCCCACCTTATTTCTGTAAGAAATTTTTTCCAGATTTTTGTTTCAAGGATGGAGCCAAGATGTCAGAGTAAAGCCAGGAAGCTCCTCAAGCTTTCCCAGTTTCCCTTGAAAACCATATAAAATCAAGCCTCTGAACAGAGTCTGACTGAATGAAACCACTATCCAGCTCAAAATAGATTAAAAGGAGTTCAAGAAAGATCAGCCTCACTGAGATGAAAGAGGTGTTCAGCTCAGCTCAGATGGTGTCTAGAAAAGCCAGTGAGAGAGTCTTAATCACAGCAGATCAGTGACCATTGGTCATGGTTCAGTAGCATAGCAGAGCCAGTCTCAGCATAAAAGGCAAATTGCCCAGGAAACCAGGCTGGAAAGAGCAGGTAGGGCTACCCTCTTCTGTGACCAAAATACTAAACATAAGAGGCCCCTATGCTTAAAGCCAAGGCTCAGAGTGGCATAAGAAGCTTAGGACAACACCCTCCTATCCAGAGCCAGTGCTCTATCTTAAAAGTCACAAAATAGGAAAGAAAAAAGAAAGAAAAAAAGGAAAGAGAAAGAAACAATAAAGAAAAAAGAAAGAGAGAGAGAGGGAGGGAGGAAGGAAAGAAAATGAGCAAGAAAAGAATCTTAACTATAGAAAGCTACTATGGTGACAAGGAAGACCAAAAGACCAACTCAAAATATGTATTAGTCTCAAACGCAGAGGCTTCTTGGAAGTAATTATAAAGGATTTTAAAAGGCAAATAAGAGATAGAAGGAAAATTGGGAAAAGAAATGAGAAGCATGCAAAAATCAGCAGCTTGGAAGGACAAAAGTTGACTGAAGAAAAGAATTCCTTAAAAAAAATACAATTGGCTAAATGCAAAAAAAAAAAAAAAAAAAAGAAAAAAAAAAAAGAAAAAAGAAAAAAGCCCACTGAAGAAAACAATGCCTTGAAAATTAGTCAAATGGGAGATACAAAAATTAAGTAAAGAAAATTATACAATAAAAAATAAAACCAGGCGAATGGAAGCTAATGTCTCTGAGATATCAAAAATCAGTCAAACAAACTAAAAAGAATGAAATAATGGAAGAAAATGTAAAATATCTCATTGAAAAAACAGCCAACCTGAAAAATAGATCCATGAGAGACTATTTAAAATTTATTGGTCTACCTGAAGGCCATGATCCAAAAAAGAGCCTCTATAGCATTCTTCAAGAGATCAAAGAAAAATGTCCTCACATACTAGAACCAGAGGGCAAAATAGTCATGGAAAGAATTCATCAATCACCTCCAGAAAGAGATTTCACAAGAAAACCCCAAGAAATATTGTAGCAAAACTCCAGAAGTATAATCTCAAGGAAAAAAACACTGTGAGCTGCCAGAAGAAAAAAAACAAAACAAAACAATTTAAGTATTAAGGAGTCACAGTCAAGATTACCCAGGATCTGGCAGCTTCTACAATAAAGGATCAGAGGGCCTGGAATATCATATTCTGAAAGGCAAAAGACTTGCAATTACAATCAAGAATCAACTATCCAGTGAAAGTGAGTGAAATTTCCAGTAAAATCTTTCATGGGGAGGAGATGGATTTTCAATGAAGTAAGGGACTTTCAATCATTCAATTGAAAAGATTAAAACTAAGCCAAAAATATGATCTTCAGATACAGAACTCAAGAGAAGCATAGAAAGGTAAATAGGAAGGGGAAAAAAAGCCAATATATTATTTAAAGATTAAAGGTTAAAGTATACGGTTTGTATCCCTAGATGGGACAATGATACAAGTAACTCTTGAGAACTATATCTTTTATTAGGGAAGTTAGAGGGAGCATACATAGACAGAGGATGTGGATACAAATTGACTTTGATGTAATCATATTAAAGAAAAAGACAAGAAGGGGTAGAAAAAGGATTGTAGTGGTAGAAGAGCAAAGGGGAGGTTAAATGGAATAAATTGGACTACATAAAGAAGCACAAAAGACCTATTAAAGGGAAAGAGGAGGGAGATGAATATTGTTTGAAGCTTAATCTTATCAGTTTGGGATCACAGGGAATAATATATTCACTCAGTTGGGTATAGAAATTTATCTTACCTTATATAGAAGTAGGAGGAGAAAGAGGAAAGAAAAGGGAGGGGCTGGATAGAAGGGTAAAAATAAGAGGAAAAAAAGAGGATAATATGGGGGGGGGGGCAAGTTGAGAGTGTGGTGGGTCAAAAACAAGGCACTCCTAAGGAGAGATAGGATGAAGAAAAAAAAGTATATATAGGGGAGAAAATAGAATGGAGGGAAATACACAGCTGGTAATCCTAATTGTGAATGTGAATGGGATGAATTTTCCCATAAAACAGAATAGGATAGCTGAGTGGACTAAAACCCTACAATATTTTGTTTACCAAAAACACATCTAAAATAGAGTCCAGAGTAAGGGTAAAAGGCTGGAGAATAAATTATTATGCCTCTGCTGAAGCAAAAAAAAGTTGGGGTACCGATTCTGATCTTAGATAAAGCAAAAGCAGAAGTAGATTAAAAGAGATAAAGAAGGAAACTACATCTTGCTAAAGGATACTGTAGACAATGAAATGGCATCAATACTAAATGTACATATTTACCAAGTGGTAGAGCATTCAAATTTTTAGAGATAAAGTTAAGCAATTAAGGAAGTTAAGGAAGAAATTGACAACAAAACTATATTAGTGTGGTATCTCAACCTCCCCCTCTCAGAATTAGATAAATCTAACCATAAACAAGAAACTAGAGAGGTTAATAGAATCTTAGATATGATAGATCTCTGGAGAAATTGAATAGGAATAGAAAGGAATATACCTTTCTCTTAGCAGTATATGGCACCTATACAAAAACTGACCAAGTATTAAGGCATAAAAACCTCACAATCAAATGCAGAAAGGCTTCCTTTTTAGATCATGATGCAATAAAAATTACATTCAATAAAAGGCCAGGGAAAGATAGACTAAAAATCCAATTGGAAATAAAATAATCCAATTCTAAAAAAAAAAAAATGAGTCAAACTAAAAATCATTGAGACAGTCAATAATTTCATCCAAGAGAATGACAATAATGAGATAACACGTCAAAACTTATTGAATGTAGCCAAAGTAGTTCTTAGGTGAAATTTTATTTCTCTAAATAGTTACATGAATAAAACAGAGAAAGAGATTAATGAATTGGACATTCAATTAAAAAGCTAGAAAAAGAACAAATTTAAAATCCCCTATTAAATACCAAATTAGAAATTCTAAAAATGAAAGGAGAATGTTTTTTTTTTTTTTTTGCCTCAGTTCTTTTTTTTCTCTTTTTTTATTATAGCTTTTTTATTTACAAGATATATACATAGGTAATTTTTCAGCATTGACAGTTGCAAATCCTTTTGTTCCAACTTTTTTCCTCCTTCCTCCTACCCCTTCTCCCAGATGGCAGGACCAATACATGTTAAATATGTTAAAGTATAAATTAAATACAATATATGTATACATGTTTGCTGTACAAAAAGAGTCGGACTTTGAAATAGTGTACAATTAGTCTGTGAAGGAAATCAAGAATCAGTAGGTGACTTTATATCATCTAATCCAGTACACTAGTTTATACCTCAAAGAAAGGAGGAAAATGACCCATATATTCAAATCCTTTTAGTTCAAAAATATTTATATCAACTTTTTTTTGTAATTGTCCAAATTGTCCAAAACTAGAGACTAAGGGGTTACTTACCTGCTCACCTAAGTGGCTAAACAAATTATGATAGATGAATGACATGGAATATTATTGTGATAATCTGGATAGATTCAGAGGAAACTGGGAAGCTTTCTATGAACTGATACACAGCATGGGGAGCAGAATTAGAATAATTTGTATAATAACATTGTAAAGAAAAACAACTCTTAAAGACTTTGGAATACTGATCAATGCAAAGATAAATCACAA
Source organism: Antechinus flavipes (assembly GCF_016432865.1). Classification (NCBI taxonomy): domain Eukaryota; kingdom Metazoa; phylum Chordata; class Mammalia; order Dasyuromorphia; family Dasyuridae; genus Antechinus; species Antechinus flavipes. The sequence goes on from NC_067400.1 coordinate 254,341,030, forward strand.
GTCTAGAGGATTTGAAGATGTACTGCCCACCTTCTACCAAAAGAGGTGATGGACTTAAAATGTAGAATGAATCATTCAATTTTGGACATGGTCAATGTACAAATTTATTTTGATAGACTATATACTTATTTGGTGGGTTATTTTCTTTTTAAAAGTGGTAGAAAAGGGCAATGAGATAATATATAAAAATAAAAATTTCAAAATTACTAGACTTAATTAGATTTTAGCCAAAACATTTACTACAGTATGATAAGAAATATGAAAGAAATAGTATATTAAGAAAGTTTGGTTTTTAAAAATTCCCTCTAAAAACTGGGAGCATATTGTCAAATACATACTGTGTCCATAAGAAGAATAGGCTTAAACTTCTGAGTAGATAGAAAGTAGAACAGGCTTAAACTTTAGAGTAGATACTTTGGAGTAGAGTAGAATGAGGCACATATGAAGGATATATGTATAGCAACTCTAGGCCTATAAATCCTATGCATCATAATCCTGACCAGCTTGCAGGTAATACTGGTTAAGCACAAATATCACATATATAATTGTGTTATTAAGGGCTAAAGCATCACCTGTAATTGATGAAAACAATTTAAAATGTAAGTGAATAAATTCTTTCATACCAACCTAATGAGATCTGTTTATAGTAGAATTACAATTCCTATTATCTATTGAAAATGATGCTTTGTAGACAATATACAAAAATCCAATCGTCTGGTTCAGTTAGAAATGGATATAGGTAAGAAAATTTACTGGCATTCTTCTTTAATGGATTTAGATAATGCCAATCATTTAACTTCCCTCTCAATTCAGAGAAATTTAATCAAGTTACTAATATCTTTTTTTTTTAGTCTTGATTCTTTATAATAAGCATGAGCCCAGAAATCTTTTATCATTCAAGAAAAGGTACTAGTACTATACATTCTCCTGTGAAATCAGGAACATGAGAAGTCACTCACCCAGAAATTAAGAGATATTCAAGTCTTTAGCCAACTTTTGTGATATATGCAGGAAAACACTGTAGTCACTAAAAATGTGAGTGGAGAAAATGTTATTCTATCATGAAAAGTCATCTACCTGGTCACTAGTCTTCCACTGGAGAAGGGAAAGACACTATTTTATTGGTTATCTTATCAGTCTCCAGACTTTAGAGAAAAGGGAATAATGTTATTCTTTCAAATCTAACTTCAGCCAACTTGTTGTTATTCTGAGTTGAAAGTCCTTGAGAGAACTCTATCTTGAAGCCAAAATTGTAGTGATATTGATAACCTATTAGAATTCATTCCACAATGATTAACATTTCTCCTGGTCATACTCTTCCCATCCCAATGATTACAAACCCCTTCCTCAAGCCCCCATGTTCAAATTTGTTCAAATTCAAATTGCTTTCCATCCCATACTTTTATTCCCAATCCCAATCTTTTGCTCCCATTCTCCTCAAACACCACCTTCAAAACTAACTCTCTCTCTCTCTCTCTCTCTCTCTTTTTCTCTTTCTCTCTCTCCTTTAAAACTACTCATCTCTTTGATGTGTTCTGGGGAAGTTCCAGAGGTAACAAATTTGCTTTCACCTTCAAACTTTCCCTTCTTCATTTCTTCTATCTTTAACCATTATTCAATAACCTTTCTTCCTTTGAAGTTTACTCAATTCATATATACCACACAATCAAAATTCTGATAACTATTGTCTACCGACCTCTAGGATACTTCCCTTCTTTCCTCAATGAGTTCAATGCCTAGATTAGTCTCATTGTACCCTTTGTGACCCTAATCTGAGATTCTCCTTCTCTAGCTCATTTTACAGATGAGGAAACTGAAGCAAACTCATTTAATTTGCCCAGAGTACCATAGTTAGTAAGTGTCTAAGGATGGATTTGAACTCAGGAAAATAAATCTTCCTTACTCCAGAACCAGCACTCTATTCACTATGCCATATAGCTACCCTTGGACTAGTTTCCTTTCCAATTTCTGTCTTCATGCTGTGAACTTCAAAATTCTTAGTTAATTGGTCAATAAACATTTATTAAGCATCTACTACTTGCTAAACACCAAGGATACAAAAACAAATTTAAAAAGCCCTTACCCTCAAGAAGCTTACATTCTAATGGAAGAAAACACAAAAGAAAGTTGAAAAATAGGGTGAAGAGAGGTATGGAGATGGGGCATGATGGAAAAAGTCCAAAAGATTGTAGCCCAGTAGGGAAGAAAGAAATAACTGAAGTAAAATCTCCTTCTTAAATGGAGGTTTTGAGTTCACCTTCCAATCAGAGGAACAGAGGAACTGATAAGGTCTGAATACCAAGGATGATTGGATTTTGAAGGATAATGCATTTCTCAATATGACATTCCTTGGGCAAGATGACATGATGGAGAAGTCCAAAGAAATACAAAAGAATACTACCAGCCGGGAAATAGATTCTTACCTCCTAGTTTCTTAAGTTTCTCATTTTGCATTAATTAAAAAGTTCATGGATTCATATTCTTCTAGCCCACCACAGCTACACACAAAGGTGCTAATATCACCAAATTTGCCATCATCTGTAAATATCACTTTTAAGTACATGATCTCTGAAATTTCTTTACCTGATCACAGTCTATTGTCATTCCCTGTGTTTTGCAGTCACAGATGCTGCACTTGTCCCTTATGTAACTTTCAGTTCACTTGACTCATGTTGTTTCCCTGGCCATCACAATGGCTACACTTTCCTCCCTTCTCCTTCTTGACTTCTTAATGAACCAGTTCAACACTATACTGCTCTCTTCTTTCAAATCCCTTGCCTCTTATGCTTTTGCTAATTTTGCCCTGCCAATCATCAATTTTAGATTACCCTCCACTGCCTTTGCTGCTATTTATGCACAAGACAAAGCTGGAGAAAATATTGAAATCATACTGACTAGATTTACTATAAATTTACATAACTTAAAGTAGACTTCAGAGAGACAGTGGCAGTCAATAAAGGGCTGAATCTGGAATTAGGAAGACCTAAGTTCAAATCCTTTCTCAGATAGCTATAAACTATGTGGCCCTGGCTAAGATATGTAACTTTTATTTACTTCACTTTCCTCAACTGTAAAATGAATATAATAATAGCACCTTCTCCCTCATCTCTACTAGGTTATTTTTTTAGATTCAAATGAGAGAATATTTGTAAAGTCCTTAGTTCAGTGCCCAGCACTGCAGACATGTAGTAGGTACTTTAAAGTTGTTTATTCTCTTCTTTTCTCCCCTCATTATGGTAAAGTAATACTTTTATAATTCTCAAATTTATTCATTATCCCATCCATCACACAAATCTTCATTTAAAGCCATTTCTAGTCATAAGAAAAAATGCTCCAAAGCACTATTGATTAGAGAAATGTAAATTAAGACAATTCTGCACACCTCTCAGATTGGCTAAGATGACAGGAAAAGATAATGATAAATGTTGGAGGGAATGCGGGGAAAACTGGAATACTAATACATTGTTGGTGGTGTTGTAAACTGATCCAATTATTCTGGAGAGCAATTTGGAACTATGCCCAAAGAGTTATTGAAATGTGCATATCCTTTGATACAGCAGTATCTCTGTATCCCAAGGAGATCATAAAAAAGGGAAAAGGACCCATATGTGCAAAAGTTTGTAGCGGCTCTTTTTGTAGTGGCAAGAATCTGGAAACTGAGTGGATGCCCATCAGTTGGGGAATGGCTGAATAAGTTATAGTATGAATGTAATGGAATATCACTGATCTATAAGAAATGATAAGCAGAATACTTTCAGAAAGTCTGGAGAGACGTACATGAACTGATGGTCAGTGAAGTGAGTAGAACCAAGGGAACATTATGCACAGCAACAACAAGATTATGTAATGATCAACTGTGATAGACTGGGCTCTTTTCAATGAGATGATTCAGGCTAGTTCCTATAGACTTGTGATGGAGAGAGCCATATGCATCCAGAAAGAAGACTACGGAGACTGAATGTGGATCACAACATAGTATTTTCACCTTTTTTTGTTGTATGCTTGATTTTTTTTCTTTTTTCTTTTTTTTTTTTGCAAATTTTTCTGATTTTTCTTGTGTACATATACATATATATGTAGAAAAGAATTGCACATTCTTCCTTCCTTCCTTCCTTCCTTCCTTCCTTTCTTCCTTCCTTCCTTCCTTCCTTTCTTCTTTCCTTTTGTTTCTTTCTTTCCTTTTCTATGTGTTTTCACTTTTGGTCAGATTTTTCTTGTACAACATGACAAATATGGAAATATGTTTAAATGAACTGCACATGTTTAACCTAATCAGATTGCTTGATGTCTTGAGAAAGGAGTAAGTAAGGGAAGGAGGAATGTTGAAAACTATATTTGCATGTACTTTGAAAATAAAAAGCTATTATTAAAACAAGAAGAAATATAGCAGGTTATATCAAACTGTGCATATCATTTGATCCAACAGTGTCTTTACTGGGTCTGTATCCCAAAAAGATCATAAAAAAGGAAAAAGGGCCCACATGTGCAAAAAATATTTGTGGCAATCCTTTTTGTAGTGCAAGGAACTGAAAACTGAGTGATTGTCCATCAGTTGGGGAATGGTTGAATAAGTTATGATATATAAATGTAATGGAATATTGTTGTTCTATAAGAAATGATCAACAGAATGATTTTAGAAAGGCCTGGAGAGACTTACATGAACTTATGCTAAGTAAAGTGAGTAGAACCAAGAGAAAATTCTATACAGCAACAAGAAAATTATGTGATAATCAACTGTAATGGTTCTTGGTTCTTTACAAGTGATTCAGGCCAATTCCAATAGACTTGATGAAGAGAGCCATCTGCATCCAGAAAGAAGACTATAGAGTCTAAATGTGATTCACAAAATAGTATTTTCACTTTTTTTGTTAGCTTATTTTTTTCTCATTTTTTCCCCTTTTTGACTGATTTTTCTTGTGCAGCATGATAAATGTGGAAATATGTTTAGAAGAATTGCACATGTCTAACCTATATTGGATTACTTGTTGTCCGTGTGGGGTGGGAGAAAGGGAGAGAGAAAAATTTGGAACACAAGGTTTTGCAAAAGTGAATATTGAAAATATTTTTGCATTTTTTTTGGAAAATAAAAGTTATTTTTTAAAAGAAGTACAGCAGGTTATTAATAAAAGGATGGTAATTTGGCTATCTTTCTTAGACACTTCCTAATGGTGCTGGGTCACTCAAATCTTGGTCAAAGAGACATCAATGTTTTGATAATAGGACAATCAATCACACATCTATGAACAAAATTACTGAGCAGGAATACACCCATTAGGTCATACTTAGGATTTCTTTTTACTATCTGATTAGATATTGGCCTGAGTAAATCTGTAAGAGAGATTTCTCACACTGGATGATTTCTGGATAAGGAAGTAGAAAAAAAGGGGAAATCCTTTGCCCTAGTATAATAATTAATTATTAAATGAGAGAAATATTCATTTATCACATGTCTACCTCCTCCTTTACCCTTGCCTCATAGAAAGTCTTGACCCTTTTTGCTACGACAAACCTGTCTAGCTACACAAGTGGTCCCATTCCATGCCATCTTCCCGAGCAGACATCCCCTGTTATTTTCCCTGTCATTTATCTTCAGTATTTCCCTGTTTAGTGGTTGCTTCCCCTACTGCCTACAAATGTATCTATAGCTCCCTCATTCTTTTTAAAAATTATTATATCTTTTTGTTTACAAAACATATGCATAGGTAATTTTTTCAATATTGACCCTTACAAAACCTTTTGTTCCAAATTTCTCCCTTCTTCCTCCACCCCATTCCCTAGATGGCCGGTAGTCCAATACATGTTAAATATGTTAAATCCAATATATGTATACATATTTATACAGTTATCTTGCTGCACAAGAAAAATCAGATCTCGAAAGAAAAAAAAAAAAAAACCTGAGAAGGAAAACAAAAATGCAAGCAAACAATAACAGAAAGAGTGAAAATGCTATGTTGTGATCCACACTCAATTCCCACAGTCCTCTCTCTGGGTTTAGATGGCTCTCTTAATCACTGGACAATTGGATCTGGTTTGAATCAACTCATTGTTTATGATTATTATTATAGCTTTCTATTTACAAGATATGCATGGGTAATTTTTCAGCATTGACAATTGCAAAACCTTTTGTTCCAATTTTTCCCCTCTTTCCCCCACCCCTTCCCCAGATACATGTTAAATGTTAAAAGTATATGTTAAATACAATATATGTATACATATCCATACAGTTATTTTGCTGCGCAAGAAGAATCAGACTTTGAAATAATGTACAATTAACCTGTGAAGGAAATCAAAAATGCAAGCAGACAAAAACAGAGGTATTAGAAATGCTATATAGTGGTTCACACTCATTTCTTAGAGTTCTTTTGCTGGGTATAACTGGTTCTATTCATTATTGAACAAATGAAACTGATTTGGTTCATCTTATTGTTGAAGGGAGTCACATCCATCAGAATTGATCATAATATAGTTGTAATTCCTGAGAAACTGAGCAAGACAGAGATTAGAGACCAATTCAATAGTTTATTAAATGGAGAGATATACTGGGATCAATGGATCCATGTTTGGCCCCAGGGCTGGAGGAGACCATCATCTCAAAGAGTCCAGCACTAAATATCAGAGATCAAGCTTTTTTATAGGATAACAAGAACAATGTGGCATTATATTATTATGGGGCATTATATCCCCAGCCTGGATGGGGATAACCAAATGGGGGGAGGCACCTAAGATGACACAATGGAGGGAGGTTACTGATATTCTAATGACATCTAAAATGGACAAATCTTTATCCTGCCAATATTAAGAAGGAATGATTATAATCTAAAGATATAAAACCTTTATCTCATCAACCATTTAAGAGGGAATGGTTATAGCCTGGGGTTTTGGGGCAGAGCAACTGAGGGAGACCTTTATCTCATCAAACATTAAGAGGGAAAGGTTATAACCTGAGGCAGAGTAACTAAATAGGACAATGGAGAAACTAGATCAGGACATCAAAAGGCAATTGTAGCACAACATAGTATTGTTGTTGAAGTATATAATGATCTCGTGGTTCTGCTCATTTCACTCATCAGTTCATGTAAGTCTCTCCAGGCCTCTCTGAAATTATCCTGTTGGTCATTTCTTACGAACAATAATATTCCATAACATACATATATCATAATTTATTCAGCCATTCTCCAGTTGATGGGCATCTATTCAGTTTCCAGTTTCTAGCCACTATGAAAAGGGCTGCCACAAACATTTTTGCACATGTGGATCACTTTCCATCCTTTCAGATCTCGTTGGGATATAAATCCAGTAGTATGATTAGAAATGGTTTCAATTTCTTCATCTGAAAATTGTCCCTTCATATCCTTTGATCATTTATCAATTGGAGAATGGCTTGAATTCTTAAAAGTTTGAGACAGTTCTCTATATATTTTATAAATGATTGCCTTCATTTTCTCATCTGTAAAATGAGCTGGAGAAGGAAATGGCAAACTACTTTAGTATCTTTGCCAAGAAAATCTCAAATAGGATTACAAAGAGTCAGACATGACTGAACGACAACTATATTCCAAAGACCTCTTAAATGTTAAATCTAATGGCCTTTCTCAATCTTCCACTTTCTTGACTTTCCTTCAGCCTTTGATGTTGTTGATTGCCCTCTTCTTTTTGATACTCTCTTCTCTTTAGTTTTTTGTGACTCTATGTACTTGCCTGATCTCTCCTTAATCTCCTGTGCTGGATCTTCATCTAGTTCACACCCATTAAAGGACAGTATCTCTCAAAACTCTGTCTTGAGCTCCTTTTTCTTCCCTCCCTATATACTATTTTGCTTGGTGATCTCATCAACCAGTTCCCATGGATTCATTTCTATGTTGATTCTCAGATTGGCTTATTTAGCACTAACTTCTCTGCTGATCTCCAATCTTGCATCTCCTACTGTCTGCTGAGATGTCTGACACCTGAAACTATATATTTTGCAGTATTTTAAATCCAATATACCCAAAATTGAACTTATTAACATTCCCTAGACATTATCCTCAATTCTTCATTCTCTCGCTCAACTCACATATCTAATGTGTTACCAAGCCCTATTGATTATATTTTTACATTTCTTGTACATGCCTCCTTCTGTCCTCTGATACTGCCACTATTCTGCAGACCCTCATGGCATCATACCACACTATTTCAATAGACTTCTGGTTGGACTCCCTATCTCAAGTCTCTCCTTATTCTAGTTTGTCCTCCACAAGCTGTCAAAATGATCTTCCTAAAATACATGTCTGACCATGTCACTTTGCCTTATTCAGCAAATTCAAATGGGTTCCCTATTATCTCCAAGATCAAATATAAAATCCTTTGACACTTTAAAAAATTACTGATGTCCTTTTTTTTTTAAATCTCAGAAAAAATTTCCTTAGAACACCTTTTGGCACCAGAGAATAATCACATGTAATAGTAAATGTAATAATAAATTTGATGTGAGAGTTTTCATTAAATAATGGCAGGCACCAAAAGTTGGGGATTGGTCATGTGAAGAACTCATAATGGCCATTCTTTTTGGCAGAGTAGATTTATTTAGAGGAATACAAACAAAATGAAGGTATACAATAGACATTGGGAATGGTAAACATGAAATAGAGTAGGAAAGTATATGAAAGACAAGCTCCTCAGTGGAACTCACAATTACTCAGTAGAAAGGGAATACTCCATGAAGTTGTGGCATGATCCTAGCTGGCAGGCTAAATCCTGAAAGGATCTTAGCACTCTAAAAGAGTTAGTTAGCTGTAAGGAGGAGAAGTGGGGTTGGAAAGCATAGTGGATTTCTGGGAGATACAATGTGGCACGGTGCGGGGTAAGGAGAAAGACAAGCGGTAGAGTACCCTGAAGAACTGACCCAAAGGAAGACAAGAGCCATTGGATGGCCCACAAGTATAGTTTATAGGGAAAATTTAACTTCAGGGCTATATTGGGATTTTTGACAGAGCATGGCAAGGTGAGATTGGTGGAGACTTCTGCACAGGGTAGGTATCAGGAATTTGACATAACTTGAATTTCAGATTAAATCACCTCCCCAAGGGTGGGATCATGGAGCTAAATTGATCTCTATCAGAACCTCTGCCTGCTTGCCTCAGGGATCAATTCTTTAGTTTCTCTTGGTCCAAAACATTATTCAGGACTTCGTCATTTGTACTGATTCACCAACAACACATTATTGTGCCTATTTCCCCTTAATCCTTATTGATTAATTGACTGTTCCCAGCTTTTGCTATCTTTGATGATTTGCAACATGTGAGATAAAACTTCAGGGTTGTTTCAATTCCTCTTTTGAGAATTAGATATAATAATATCCATTGCCCATTTACTTATTTGGGGAATAATTTTTGCTTGCATATCTATATACAAATAAAAAATAGATATATGCAATATATGTATACATCTATCTATAGGTGATGGGGTGAAGACCCCAGTAAAAGGCAATATCCTTGCTAGCAATCAAGGGTCTAGTTGGGCCATAAGAAAGAGTATTAACAGGATTATGTTGACTCCACAGTTACTGTATACAATTAGGTAGCCAAACTACAGATGTCAACCCCTGAGGTTATTCCTTAATTATATAAACTTTCTCCTTCTCCCTTTTTATGGCATTAGATCATTCCCACCTTCCCTCTAGTTGATGGTGAATTTGACTAAGGAAAAGGAACTTTGCTCACTATCTTTCTTCTTAGTTCCACTAGGAACTCTGTCTACCATGTAGAGTCTTTCTCTTTGTAAACAGTGCGTTCATTAGGAACTTTGCCTACTTTAGGTATCTTTCCTTATATCTTTCCCCTTATAATCTTGAATTCCACTAGGGAACTGCCCATTTACTAAGTGTCACAATAAAGCTTTTTATCTTTTGACTGAAAGATGGCCTGAACCCATGAATTCTGCACAGACAACTCCTTTGCATTGAACTTCATCATAGCTACAAATACGTATCTCCACTAATTCATGTCTGCATATTGATATAACTATAGATAGATATGTTGAATGTGTATTTTTTGGAAATGTATTGGATCTATCTATACATATAAATATATACCTGTATCTATAGAGATACATTGTAAATATGCATATGGATAGATATATTGTATCTATCTTTATCAGAGATAAACTTTTATCAGAGAAATGATATGAAGATTGATACCATGTTTCATGGTATAAGATATTGAACTAAAACTAATTTTTGCCAGATTGCTTTCTAGTTTGCCCGCTAATTTTTAATCAAATAGGAAATTCTTTCCTGAGTAATATATGTTTCCCATGTTATCAAACACTAGGTCCATGCTTTTGATTCTTCTTCATCTAGTCTGTTTGACTAACCTAATCCTCTATTTCTTAATCTACTCAAATGGTTTAATGACTGTGCTATAATGTAGTTTAATTTTTGGAAATCTGTTGAACTGTTTGGTACGATATTTAACCATGACTCTAATAGAACCATGCCACAAATTTGTATTCATCTTCTGTAAACTGCCCTTGCTTTTTATCTTTTGTACTTATCTAACTAATTCTAAGTTCATTGGTGAGTTCTGTGTATATTCATATTGGTTTCCTTAGACAACTCCACTTTTTCTTTCTCAAAGGAATTTTTCTCTTGAAGCCTTCAGAAGTTAATTTTTAAGAACTTTTCATCTGTTTTGTGCTGATTTCACATGTGGAATTTTTGTCCATGAGATCCTATTTGGTGATTCTTCTGAACCCTTTGAAATTAAGCTGCTCTCAAACTTCCTGACAAGAAAAAGAGGCAGATTGCCTAGCTCTCATATACCCACTCTCACAAACCTCTGAAATTTACATCAGAGCAAAAAAACTATCAGGAAATCCAATGAGAAACCACAAGAAGTCACTTCTTCCACCCCCAAACACACAGGAAATCAGCTAAAGAAGCCTAAAGACAAGAGCTAAGGAGGCCCTGTCAACAAAGCCAATGTCAGCTCAACATAACTTCTCAGCAAAACCAGAGGATGGTCAGAGACACACATGGTGTGCTGGATTTTTTGTCCTAAGACAGTAAGAGTTGGAGGGCTCTCCCAAAAAAGTACTAGAATAGTTAGAAAGCCCCAAGATGGGGACTTTGGAAGTGCTGAAGAATGTGAGAGTGAACAGTGTGGTGCAGGCCAGTGTTATGCCATAGTGCTTATTTAGACTGAGATTGACCAGACCCAAAGGCTTTGAGATTCTTAATGCTTTTTATCCTGAGGCACCAGAGCAAATTCTGAAGATCTAGCTTTTTGAACTATAAAGATCCAGTTAGTTCTAACCTCTGGAAGATCAATATAGGAGCTGTATAGGAACAGTACAGGAAGAACAGTATATGAATGAGTCAATATAGTAACATAGGTGATCTGGAGCAAGATCACACAATGTTGACCACCCTATTCAAGCCCCACTTAAAGAACTAAAGTTGGAGAAATGAGAACTCCTGGAAAGCTTTTTATTATTGTTATTCAGTCACTTATGACTTTTCACAATCACATTTAGGGTCTTCTTGGCAAGCTATTAGAGGGGTTTGCCATTTCCTTCTCCAGCTCATTTTACCAAATTAGGAACTGAGGCAAACAGTTTTAAGTGACTTGCCCAGGGTCACACAGCTGGTAAGTGTCAGACCTGAAATCAGGAAGATGTCTTCCTAACTTCAGGTCCAGCACTGTAGCCACTGCACCACCTAGCTGCCTGCAGGAAAACCACTGCAAACCTAGAGCTATAGATCTAGAAAAAGCAAGGAAGTTTCAGAAAAACATTAACTTCTGCTTCATTGACTACAAGGCTTTAACTGTGCGGATCACAACAAAATGTGCCAAGTCCTTAAAGAGATTGAAGTATCAGATCATCTTACTTGTCTCCTGAGGAACCTGCATGCAGGCCAAGAAGCAACCGTTAGAACTGAATGTGGAACAATTTATTGGCTTAATATTGGGAAAGGAGTTCAACAAAGTTACAAACTGTCACCTAATTTATTTAATTCATAAGCAAAGTACATTATATGAAATGCCAGCCTAGAGGAATCAAAAACTGGGAATTAAGGTTGCTAGGAGAAATAGCAGCAATTTCAGAGATGCAAATGAGAACATTTTGATGACAGAGAGGAATTAAGGCCTCTTTTTAAGGATGAAAGAGGAGAGAATCAAAGCTGACTTGAAGCTTAACATTAAACAACAACAACAACAACAACAAACAATGTACTAAGATCTTGACAATTGATCCCATCATTTCCTGGCAAAGAAAGGGAGAAGAAACGGAAGCAGCATCAGATTTTATATTCTTATGCTCAACGATCACTGCAGACTATGAATGTAGGCATGAAATTTAAAGATGCCTGCTTCTAGAAAGGAATGCTATGGTAAATCTGAACAGCACACTAAAAAGCAAAGTTATCTATCACCTTGCTGACAAAGATCCAATTTTTTCAGAGCTATGGTTTTTCAGTACCAATGTATGGCTGTGAAAGTTGAACTATCAGGAAAGCTGAGTGTCACAGAATTATGCTTTCAAATTGTGGTGCTGAAGAAGTCTTTTGAGAGTCTTTCAGACAGCAAGGAGATCGAAGCAGTCAATATTTAAAGAAGTTAGTTCAGATTATTCACTGCAAGGTCTGATTCTGAAACTGAAGTTGAAGTATTTTGACTACATAATGAGAGGATTGTAAAAGTCCCTGGTTTGGGGACAGAGCAGAGGCAAAATGAAAAGGGGATGGCAGAGGATTATGGAAACAGTGAACATGGACTTTGACAGATTTTAAGAGATAATGAAGGATAAAAGGGCTTAGTGGTTAAGATCTATAGAGTCACAAAGAGTTGGACATGACCTGACAACCACAAAGAGATCTGCCAAAGGTTGAAAGTAACTAATAATTACAAGCATATCTGCTTGTATCGTAGGAATTCCTCATTCTAAAAATTCCAAGACCCTCCTGGAGAATAATTACTCCCATCTTTATCCTTTTAGTATACCTCAAAACTAAGTTAGAAGATTAAAAAACTTATTCAGCAATAGCTGAAGAAGGGCTGTTGCCAGGTGGACAGCAACTGCTAAACAAACAAACAAACAAAATATATATATATATATATGATTTTAGTTTTAGTAACATTTTGAGCAGTAAAAAGAGCCTATGAAGTGAGTCTATTCAGCCACTTTCCTTATTTGGTAGGTTAAGTAATAAGGAAAGAATGTCAGGTGATTTCGGGTAGAATGTGTTAACCTTGAGGTCTCCAGAGTTGCCAAAGACCGTTTGTTTTAGTGGTGACACTTTCTCTAAAGTTAATAACACAAGAATATCTTAGTGGGGCAGGAAATCTGTTAGTGGAGGCCTTCTTCCAGATAGAATCAGTGGGCTTCTGTTAAATAAAATACCTATCAATGGTCTATCTCTATTTATACTATACTGTATCTCTTTAATCTGTAAGATTACTTTTTTATGGGGAGATGATTTCCACCCTCTTCCCATACTCACAAGCCTATAGGTTCTATCCATTTCCAAGAAAGGGGGGAAAAAGAATTTTCCACAGGGATTACATGAATTCCTGGAAGAAATGAAGAGATTGAAAAAACTAAAAAAATCCCAAAGTAAAGAATTATAAGGCGAAAAAAATACTTTTCAAAGTACTTAGTGATATAACTTTGAATGTTGATGAAGCAGAAAGCTTACTGGTTTTGGAATCATATTTGTTGCTGTTGTTCAGTCACGTCTGACTTTTCATGACCCCATGTACTACAGCACACCAGTCCTTCAGTCCTCCACTATCTTTTGAAGTCCCATCCTTTGCCATCTCCTTTTCCTTTTCCTTTTGATCTTTCCCAACATCAGGTTTTTTCCCAAAGATTTGGAATCAGAGTCTTCTATATCTTCTGATATCCTCTATATGGGTGACAAGTCATTTTTCCCTGGGATTCAGTTTTCTCATCTGTAAAATTGAACTAAAATATTTCTGATCTTTTTTACAGCTCTAAATCCTATGATTCATTCATTTGACAAGTATTTATCAAGCTCCTGCCTGGCACTATGCTAGTTATCAGTTTTATAAAGACAAAAAAGACATAGTCTTTGCCCTTAGAAGCACTTAAATTCATTTGTGAGGAAACAGGATGTATACAATAAATTAAGTACAAAAAATGTAGAAAGTAAGTAATTTCTAAGAAGAGAGCATTCACATATGAGGAACTAGATACTTTGAGTCACCCTTAGTAGTTTTGGGCCATAGTTCCCATTTATAAATTGAACAGATCATGGATGTAGTATCGGGAAGGACATGGGCAGCAATTTAACCCAACCTAGTTATTAAATAGCTGAGGAAAGACCCTCTAGAAATTGAGAGTTTTTAACAGATAGCTCAGTAGCAAAGTCAGAATATAAAGCAAGGTTTTCTTGTTCCAAATCCCACGCTTAATAGTATGACCATGCTGTTAAGGAGATGCCTTTCAGGATTTCCTCCAGCATTATTTATGAATCTGCATATAACATCACATGAGATAACTAATAGATGTATAGTTTTGTCTCATTTATGATGTCACATAGTTTCAAATCCTCTTAAGGGTACAATGTTTGTGGAAGCTGTCTAGAAATTCCCTAACCGATCTGTCCCTATTTTGTGGATAAGTATGGATGGAAGTGCTAAGCTTTCAGCAGGGTGCCATAAGTTCTCCAGCCACTAGAGGACAATCAAAGCCTATTTTCTCCCTCTGAGTGGTGGCAGTCTGTTGCTTTTGCCCTTTCTGCTCAGAAACAGTGACTTTTTTGTCTAGACTTATTGCTTTCTGCATCCTAATTTAGGAAATGAACTATAAATATGGAAAAAAATGTGCCTAAGTTACCTGATTTTGGTTTCCACTAATCTTGCATTGATTCTGACACAATGTATGGGGTTTGGGTGGTATCACTACAGATTTAATATATAAATTAAAATGAAAAGAAACATAAAAACTCCCTTAAATCTGCATTACTGTTTCTTTCATGCCCTTTCCCCTTCCAGATCTGTATGGGGAATGTTCTCACAAACTTCTGAGGTTGGTAGAGAGTGCAGGGATGGGATGTGCTTTTACAACTCCCATAAGGAGGAATGTGGAGAGAGTCAAGGCTGATTTTCACTGGCTCCGCTATTTGATAGCTGACAAGATTAACAGCATCTTGAAGTCATCAGCAGACTCTGTATTGTAGATAATACAGGCACTTCTTCCCCTGGGGTTTTGTTGTCCCTGTAGCAGCTTTCTCTTGACTCTGGAGTTCCAAGAGAGAAAAACAGTAATATAAAGCCATTTTTCTTTTTATGATGTTGTCTATGAGCTTAGGATAATTCCATTTTCCTTAGAAGGGCTCTAGAATCTCCTTTCCCTGAGTTTTCTTTGAATCATACTGGGGCCTTTGCAAGAATCACAGCAGTAACAAAAATGGGGCAAATCTCCTGGGGTTATATATGAATACTAAGAGAATCTTACAGATTGGAGCAATCAGCTTAGTATTCTATAGTTTCTTTTGGCTACAGAATGTTGGAGCCAAAAAGTGCTGATACCAAAATACTGAGTTTGTATTGTGAAATCCAGTTTAACTGGTTGTATGTGAAAAAGAGCAGCTTGGCAGTTTTGGCATGTACTTCCAGATTTCATTTTAAAGTGGGCTAGATAACCTGTCAAACATCCACATGGAACCTTTTATTTCTGTGATAACTTTCCCCACTCTAGTCCATGGTAAAAAAAAAAAAAAAAAAAAAAAAAAAAAAAAAAAAAACGTATGGGGGTGTGGAAGGTGGCACTGTCACTATTCATTGATCATTGAGAAGTCTCCCCTTTGATGGAGGAGCAGGGAGCTGCCTCAGTCCAGGCACTATAGTTTCCTGGTGTGGATCAGGTATATAGGGTTTGATCAGTTTGTAAGGATTTTTTTTTCCTTCTGTCGAGTGGGGTGACTGAAACTAAAAAAAAAAAAAAAAAATTAAGAACTTTAACTGGAATTCAAGTAGATGGCTAAAGCACTGGAAGTATTTAAATTTAAAATCTGAATTCCCTAGATAGCATGATAAAATATAACTACCTTGCATTGACCTAGCTAAAATAGTCAGCGAGTGGTTTATGCCTAATTCCTCCTGTGATTTGGGGGTGGTTAATACTAGTTGACAAATTGGACCATAGGGAAAATTAAGGATCAAGCTACCAGATTCTCTAGTGTGTGTCCAGATCCTGTCATGTAGGATTTATTCTCATGGTTGGAATTTGGCTTCTGAGAAAGCTGGATCCAGTGTGCCTTCCAAACCCTGGCCTTCTGCATAATGAGCAAGGTTGTAATTCTGATTGAAATCTTCAGTATATTACAATTCATCCAACATTAGTTTACTAATTCCTTCACCAGCCCCCTTATATATGTCC
Organism: Antechinus flavipes; assembly: GCF_016432865.1. Taxonomy (NCBI): domain Eukaryota; kingdom Metazoa; phylum Chordata; class Mammalia; order Dasyuromorphia; family Dasyuridae; genus Antechinus; species Antechinus flavipes. Next base: position 254,357,413 of record NC_067400.1, read on the forward strand.
CTGAGTGGAGAGCTTTTGATGTAGTTGAAGGGGTACTGGAGCTTGAGATAGATTACGAACCTGTGAAAACCAGTATAACAAGTATGGTCCAATATTTCCCATTTCCCCATCTCAGGATGTATGTTTGAACTAGAGACTAAGCATTATCCCTCCTGCTTTCCAGGTACTTGCTGAATGGCATTTTAGAGTTAAATTCCCAACATTCCTGCCCTTCCTCCTTTACTTCTTATTAGGCAATTTAGAAAATAGCCACACTTCACTGGTCTTATAATGACAATTTCCTATTGCTGTCATGATGGCTCTTTCTCTAAAACTCTTCTCTTTCCCTTTTGAGTTGCAATGAAGTTTTGTTAAAAGCTATCCCTTGGTGGAGCTTCATTTGAATTCCCCTCCCCTGCATATAATTCTCTGCATATGTATATAAATGTAGACTCCTTCCCCAATCAGTTTAGACTACAATATAATCTTTGAAGCACTTCCTTCCAGTGATAAACTTGTCCAAATATTTTCTGGTGGGCCACATTGTTCCTTCAATGATGAAGTAAGTATTGCTTTTGAATGATGGAAAATGGAATGATCTCCCTGGGTGGTCCCTTGGTTCCCTAGTCAGCAGCAGGCATAAATAGATGCTCCAGAAAGGATTGATCACTAAGACATGAAGAGGCAAGTGCTTAGAACTTAATGGAATAGTCAAAGCAATCCCAATAGACTTTGGACAGAAAAATGCCATCTGCATCCTGAAAAAGAGCTAAGGAGACTGAATTTAAATCAACACATGCTATGTTCACTTCTTTTTTCTGTTTTTTTTTTTCCATCTCTCCCATGGTTTTTCCCTTTTGCTCTGATTTTTCTCTCCCAACATATTTCATAAAGCAATGTGTTTAAAATAATTTTTAAAAAGAAAAATAAAAGAACTTAATGGAATAAATCTACCCTCTAAACCCATTAGTCTCAGTTTGCTAAGCATATTAAGGCACTGTGGTACCTTTTTGGACTTCTAGTGAGAAAGTATCACTCTGATAAAAATTGGGGAACTGCAAACACATGATAGCTAGCACATGTGCTGGCCTAGCTAAGTCTGAGATGGTTTCTCCAGAACTCTTGAAGCTGCTTCTGCTTTTTCTTTCTTTCTGAGAATGTGAGACCACAGGGTGACCAATAGGCATTTTCAGCCCTAGGGGCAACCTTATAATTTCCAGAGATCTTGAGCTTCTGGGTTCCTCCGTTAATGCTGGCTACAATTTGGGTAAAGTTCTCTGTGGTACTAATATGCTTGTCAGAGATATGACCACTTGTAGAATTAAGATTTAAATTCTTAACTGGCTTTCCAGATTGGTAGATTTTGAGGGAGACTTCAGCCAAGGTAACAGCTAATATTTATAGACTTAATTATGTTACCAGCCACTGTGCTAAGCATTTTATAATTACTATCTCATTTGATCCTCACAACTACCTTGGGAGGTAGGTGTTATTAATATGTCCACTTTACAGATAAGGAACCAGAGGCAAACAAGAGATTAAGTGATTACACCCATAGTGAACCAGCCAGTTTCTTAGCCTAGGTTTTGTGGTTGGGTCTTTATGACCCACTTCAGGCCCTGCATTCACTGCTTTACTTGGGAATAGGAAATGCCAATTCAGCCGATCCAAATAACAATGTGTTTTTAAGTATCAACTTTCCAGTTAAGTGCAACAGTTGATGTTACTGTAACAGGAGGAACTTTAGGGATAATACTTTTTTTGTGTGTGGAGCTGTTCCCTATCTCCACCTTTACACATCTATACCTCTAGGGTATTTCACTTTCTGCAAAAAATCCTTTCTTTGGGGCAGCTAATTGGTATAGTGATAAGAGCACTCTGGAAGTCCTATAATCAGGAGGACCTGAGTTCAAAGTTGATCTCAGACACTTCCTGATGGTGTGAACCTGGGCAAGTCACTTAACCCCAACTTCAGCCAAAAAACCCCTTTTCCTTCTCAGAGTACCATCAATGTATCTTGTTTGTACAGTTGTTTACAAGCTGTCTCTCCTCACTGCTCCACCTCCTCCATTATTACTAGTTCAATGAAAGGAGGGACTTTTGGCCTTTGTGTTTCTTGTGCTTAACACGGTGCTTGGCACTTAGCAGACAATTAATAAATGCAGGTACTTAATAGATGCTAATTTCATTTGATTCTGCTTTACATTACAAATTATGAACCTTCATACTTCCTCTTTTGGACATAATAATTGAAACTTTAAATAACTTTCCCAAGACAAACCTGGTGAAGCTAGTTAGAATACATTGACGAGACTCAAGTTAGGATCTTTGATCTTTAACATCCCACTCCCCTCAACACCCAGGAGTCCCTAAAGTTGGAGACAAGCTCAGGACGGCCCCGTGGTCAGTGCCTCTCAGGCCAGCCTCCCAACAGGCCGCTTTAATGTGTGGCTCGTTTTTTTCTTCTAGGTGTCTTGGACCCGGTGCAGCGGTGGGAAAGGCTCATCCTGCAATCTTAAAATGCAGGGCACCAGCCTATCCTCAAAAGTAGCGGCATCCCTACTCCCCGCAGAGTTCCCGACCCCTCCTCCCTCTCCCTTGCACACAGCCCCGGTAGCCTCTCCAAGACAGCAGCCCCTCTCGCCGCAGAGCTCCCTTTCTCCTCCTCCCCTTTCCCGCCTCACGCGCAGCTCCAGCCGCCTCTCCTACGAAGTACTGCTTTCCCCCAGCCCCTAGCAGATTTGCAGCTTTTCCCCCCAGTCCTCTTCTCCCCCACATTAGCATCTCGGCCCCCTGCGGCACATGCGGGAGCTCGGCTCCGCCCCGCCCCCCGCAGCAGCTTTCAGCGTCGGGATTGGTCGCACAACGCCTCTGTGCTCAGTTTTCCTTCTCCTTTCCCGACCCATCCCCTTTCCCACCTAGCCTCGGGCAGTCGGGGAGTTGGGAAAGAGGAAGAGGAGGAGAAGGTGAAAAAACTGCCGGGGCCTAGTCAGGCGCTAGGGCGATTGAGGCAGACCGGAAGGGGCGGCGGGAGGGAGAGAGGAAAAGGAGGAGGAAAGCAAGTTGTCCCGCAGGAACGGTGCGCCTTCGCGAAGACTTCGGGTCGGTTTGTTGAATTGCAAAACCTGGGGGCTGCGAGGTTGGGGAGGAGGGAGGGACATCGGCACTTATAGGGAGGGGGTACTCGCGCCGCTACCCCACCCGCCGCCACCCTGGGAGCGCGCGCCCCGCCCGCGGCCGTTTTCCCCGGAGCGCCCCTCCCCCCCGCTTCCGGCTTACGCGGGGTGGGAGGTGAGGGGGCGGAAGCGCTTCCACTTTCCTTTCCCCTTTCTCCTCTTGCGAGGCGGTTGGGGGGGAGGGGGTCTCAGTCCTAGTTTAGGGTTTTCTTGGCTCCCTCTTTTTGTCCCCTTCTGACAGACTTGTCTAGCCGGGCCTTCCGGTATCTGAGCGGCCTGTTCTATAACGAGAACCCACCGCGTTGTAGCTACGGGGAAGCGATGAGGGTCGGCTGCCCGTTATTGTCTGACCGCCTCCGCCCCCGCCTGCGGCCGCGGTTACCTCCGCTTCCCGGGGCGTCGGCTGCTGACCTGGGCCTGGAAGGGCTTTTGTTTGCCGAGTCTCTTCGGTAGCATTTTTGGGGAGCCCTCCTGGGCTCTGTCGAAACCTGGAACCCGGAGAAACCTCCTATGACATTTGCCTTGCAAAGCTTTGCCCACCCGAAATTGGTGCATTTGGCGACGTCGGGCAGCCTTCTTATCCTGCACCCTCGTAACCGTGACCAGGAATTTGCTTTCTGGAACAGGCTGGAAAGATTTTCATTTCAAGTGTTCCTAAGGACCTTGAGAGGGATGGCAAAAGAGAAAGCAAAGTGTGACCTTCTATAATACCCTGGCAAAAGGTCTCTGCAGCAAGCGTTTTATTCTGAAAAGGTTTCCAGAGAAGCCATTCAAAAGTAATTTTCTGTTTCTCGTCTTGTACTTGAAAACCAGCTTTTATTCCTCATGTTGCTTCTGAGATTTGTTGTGCTAGATCTCATTCATTTTACTCATGTAGGAAAATTGCTAGCGTGTTAGTGTTCACGAGGACTTGCATTGCCTTTTGAGATTGTTCATAAGAGAGAAGCTGGTGAAAATGAGAAGCAAAATGTTTTGCGAGTACCACTCTTAATACTAATATAGTAAGGGTCTAAATGTGTTTATCTAATAATTTAATAAAGAGCTAATCTTAGTTGTACTAAGGGGTACTTAGGAGGTACTATTGTATAAATTAATTGTAAATTAATCTGCAAAAGTTGTTTGCTTCTGGACAGAACTACAGGGATGGAGAGAAGGAATCTCTGGCTTTGAACTGATCAGATCACTTTGAAAACTGGTGTTTAGAAGTAAAGTGCCACTTTTTTTTTGTTTAAACTGGCTTGGAGTGTCCTACCTGAAAGCTACTTAAAGCAGAAACACACTGACTTTTATTTTATTTTATTTTCTCTTTGCATCTTTTTTTTTTTAAATTATAGCTTTTTATTTACAAGATATATGCATAGGTAATTTTTGAGCATTGACAGTTGCAAATCCTTTTGTTCCAACTTTTTCCCTCCTTCCCCAGAGGGAAGGTTGACCAATACATGTTAAATATGTTAAAGTATGAGTTAAGTACAATATATGTACATATCCAAACAGTTATTTTGCTGTACAAAAAGAGTCAGACTTTGAAATAGTGTACAATTAGCCTGTAAAGGAAATCAAAAATGCAGGCGGACAAAAATAGAGGGATTGGGAATTCTATGTAGTGGTTCATAGTCATCTCCCAGAGTGTAGCTGGTTCAGTTCATTACTGCTCTATTGGAACTGATTTGATTCATTTCCTTGTTAAAGAGGGCCATGTCCTTCAGAATTGATCATCATATAGTATTGTTGTTGAAGTATATAATAATCTCCTGTTCCTGCTCATTTCACTCAGCAACAGTTCATGTAAATCTCTCCAGGCCTTTCTGAAATCATCCTGCTGGTCATTTCTTACCGAACAATAATATTCCATAATATTCATATACCACAAATTTATTCAGCCATTCCCCAATTGATGGGCATCCACTCAACTTCCAGTTTCTGGCCACTACAAAGAAGGCTGCCACAAACATTCTTGCACATACAGGTCTTTTCCCCTTCTTTAAAATCTCTTTGGGATATAATCCTAATAGTAACATTGCTGGGTCAAAGGGTATGCACAGTTTGATAGCTTTTTGAGCATAGTTCCAAATCACTCTCCAGAATGGCTGGATGTATTCACAATTCCACCAACAATGTATCAGTTTTCCCACATTCCCTCCAACATTCCATGTTATCTTTCCCTGTCATTCTAGCCAATGTGACAGGTAACACTTGACTTTTAAGTGGTTGGTTTAAACCAAGTAAGTAGACAGACTGGCTTATTAAAAATGTTTCAACAAATGTGTATCAACACCTAAATATCAGATATCTATACAAAAATATTTGACAATAGAATTTGTCATTTTGTTAGAAGTTGATATGTTTTTTTTAAAGGAAGATTTGCATTTACTATTTATCCTGTACACAGGACATCCAAAAATCTTTGTATAATTTAAAACTATTAAAGCTTCAAACTACACAAAGACTTTTGTGATTTTCTGCATATCTTGTTTGTACATAGTTTGCATATCTCTCCCTCCCTTCTTTAAATTGTGAGCTCCTTTAGGACTGGGACAGTTTTTTTGCTTTCTTCATATTCCCAGTACTTAGCCATGCTCTTTGTAGGTCCTAATAAAATGCTAGCTATTGATAGTAATGACTGTTTTAATTACCTGCTTTGAACACACCTTTGGTTTAACTTAAGTATGAGGTTATCTGTACAGTATTTGGCAGAATTATGAACTAAGTGAGATGTCAGGGAAAGTAAGCACAAAGTAATTTTATTTTTTCACTTTCCTATAATAACGTTTTGGAAATGTCTCACAAACCATTGTGATCTTGGACAAGTCACTCTCTGGGTCTCACTTCCTCATCCTTAAAATGTAGTATTTGGAGGAAATTGCCTCCAAGGCCCCTTTCAATTCTAACTTTGATTATATAATCCTGTTAAAATAACATCTTTATAATTGTTCCAGAAAACAATGGCATTTTTAAAAAATTCAAGGTAATTTTGCATTTGTCCTTATGTGTGTACATATACATATATGTGTGTATTGTATCTTCTTAGGTAATAATGGAAGTTAATATTCTTTTTCCCAAATCAAAAGTTTTCTTTGAAAGTAACATTCCTAAACCAACAGAAATCATATGATAATCTCAATGGAAGAAAATCTCAGAAGCAGAAAAAGCTTAGACTAGAGAGCAGAGGGATAAAGGAAGCTTTCCTTAAAATGAAAAGCAGTATCTATCTAAAACTAACAACAAACATCTGTAATGGAGAGAAGCTGGATGCATTTGCAGTAAGAACAGGGGTAAAAAAAGGATGCCCATTATCGCCACTGTTCAACATTGTACTAGAAATTTTAGCTTTAGCAATAAGAAAAGAAAAAGAAATTGAAGGAATTAGACTGGGCAGTGAGGAAATAAAACTATCACTCTTTGCAGATGATATGATATACTTAGAGAACTCTAGAAAATCATCCCAAAACCTGTTCGAAACAATTAACAGCTTCAGTGAAGTTGCAGGATGTGGTGTTCTCTTCTTTTGCATAATATATGGTGGTTCTCTGGGAGCAGGTTTCTTGGGGAGGTTTGCTGGAGGCAGCCTTAGTTTCAATTCCAAGTAATAATCACTTCAAATGCAGCCAACTGATAAAATCCAAACGTTTATTTTCTCCTTCCAAGTCTTGTCTCTTTCCTTGGGCCCAGTTAGTTTTCTTAGAGGCCTCACTCTGACTCGTGGCTTTTCAATCTCCAACTGAGGCGCGAGTGAGCTTCTTTGTCTCCCAGAGTGCTCTTTGGCCCTGAGAGTTTCTTGCTTATATGCTGTACACTGAGTACACACCAAACATTATATCACTGGGAAACTATTTTTTGTTGTAGGATTAAATCAGTTCTAAACTAGATTTAAACATTGTTTCCTCAATTCCATTTAGTACCTTGTTTCAAGTTCTGGCCTATAACATCTCCTTGTAGGATCAGATTAATCATACTGAACCATGCTAAATTAGATAATTATTGTCTCTATCAATTCTAATGACTTAACACTTTGTAAGGATTCCAACAGCAGGATATAAAATAAACCCACACAAAACATCAGCCTTTCTATATATTACTGACAAAGCCCAACAGCGTGAGATAAAATGAGAAATTCCATTTAAAATAATTGCAGACAAAATAAAATATTTGGTTGTCAAGAAAAATGGAGGAACTACGTGAACAAAATTACAAAGCATTTCTCACACAAATTCAAATCTAAAGAATTAGAAAAATATCAATTGCTCATGGGTAGGCCAAGCTAACATATATTTAAAAAAAACCAAAAGGATAATTCTGCTTAAATTGGTCTACTTGTTCAGTGTAATACCAATCAAAACTGCCAAAAAATTATAGAACTAGAAAAAATAACAAAATTCATCTGGAAGACTAAAAGATCAAGAAAAAGGAATTAATGAAAAAAATACTAGACCTAAAACTGTATTTTAAAGCAGCAATCATCAAAACCATTTGATACTTGTTAAGAAATACAGTGGTAGATTAATGGAATAGCTTAGATGCACATGACATAAGTAATCTAGTATTTGATAAGTAATCTAGTATTTGATAAACTCCCAAACTCTGGCTTTTGGGATAAGAACTCAATATTTGACAAAAATTGCAATGAAAACTGGAAAATGATATGTCAGCAACTTGGCATATACCTACATCTATATTATACCCACCAAAATAAGGTCAAATTGGGCATAAAAGGTGATACTATAAGCAAATTTGAACAAGGGAGACTTTACCTCTCAGATCTTTGGAGAAGGGAGGAATTTGTGACCAAAGAAGAATTAGAAAATATTATGAGAGGCAAAATTGACAACTTTGATTATATTAAGTTTTTGTGCAAACAAAACCAAGATTAAAAGGGAAGTACAAAGCTGGGGAAAAAATATACAACCAATATTTCTGATAAAGGTTTCATATATAAAATATATAAATAACTGTGTCAAGTTTATAATAACATGTCATTCCCCAATTGATAAATGGTCAAAGGAGATGAACAATTTCATCACAGGACGAAATTAAAATTATCTATGGTTATATGAAAAAAATACTCTTGGAGTATTGAAGAAATGCAAATTAAAACAACTCTGAGGTACCACCTCACACTTCTCAGATTGCTAAAATGACAGGAAAAGACTAAAAAAGCTAAAATGAGAGGTAAATGTTGGAGGGGATGTGGGAAAACCGGGACACTAATACATTGTTGATGGAGCTGTGAACAGTGGCTCTCCTTTTGCTTTGACTAAGCAGATCTGAGTCAGTGTTGTTAAGACATTTTCTTGGGTGATAATTCTTTTAAAGCGAATCTTTACCACAGATTTTTTCCCCCTTCAGTGGTATTGCTTTGTAATTTGTGTCAAGAATATAATTCAGTGTCAGGATAAAAAGATGATCCCTTCAGGGAAGAAGTCTATTGCTAATATACACTAGGAATACTGTAGCTAGAGGGGACAGAGTTTTCTGTTATATAAGATTATATAAGATTCTTGTATCTGGTCATGTTTTGTTGTGTGTGTTTTTATCCTTTTCGTTAAAAAAAGTATTTTTTATTCCATTGTAAAATTGCATTTCACTTTGTTATGCCACAGTCTCTTTGAACTGTCCTACCTCAGTTTCCCTAATTGTCCTGACTGATTTTCTCTGAATTGTTTTACCTCAGTTTCCTTAACTCTTCTGATTCAATCCCCTTAGTTGTAAAACCCATTCTGGTTCATTAAGACTGAGGACCATTTGCTCTAATGTTATAAATTGTCAATGTGAGACTCAAGATGAGGGTGAGATCAGACTTCCTGGGTCCTAACTCCTTCTGCCCTCAAGAATTTATGACACTACCCCCTCTAAAATATTCCAAAAGATAAGACTATCGTGGATACCTCATTGACATCTTTACTTCTGTTTATTTAGACATCCTGACTCTGGCTTCTAGTAAGAATTTATAGCCTCCCCCCATCCTGACAGAACCAAGTGGTTCTGAAAACTTCCCGCTCTTTTCTTTCTTTGTTTGAAAATAGTATAAAAAGACCTGGGATTCTCACATTCATCACTGGATACTTTGAGACAAGAGCCCTATCCAGTCAATTATACTCTGCAATTAATGAAATATTAAAAACTCTCTAATCTCTATCTTGCCTCAGTTTCTCTGGCATTACAACTTTATAAAAGATAAGTTCTTGAAAAACAATAACCACATGGAATTTTTGTTTCTCAAATTCCCCTAAAAAGATAAATAGAATTCACCTAGGGCGTCTGTGATAAATTATTTTTTAATTTAAAAAAATCCTCAATTTATAAGATTTTAATCTTATTAGTTCAGTTTTCTGCTTTTTCTCTTTCTTTAGAATCAAAAAACTTTGAGATGAAAGGAATTGTATGTAGCAGTTTAATCAGATTCCCATTTTTGCAGTGAGAAACCAGTTCCAGGAAGACTGAGACCTTGACTCTTTTCCAGGGCTATTTAGAAGATTAATGATATAGTTAGGACCAGAATTTTGTTTTCCTGATTCTCAGTACTTTTTTCTGTACCATGCCAATGTAAGCATCTTATGTATGTTTGCATTTTAAAGCTGGGAACTAGCATTTATTTTTTATTTTTTAAAAAATATAACTCTTTATTTTCAAAATGCATGCAAAGATAGCTTTCTTTTCTTCTTTCTTTCCTTTCTTCCTTCCCTTTTTCCCTCCTTCTCTCCCTCCCTCCCTTCCCTCCTTCCTTCCTTCCTTATTTCTTTCCTTTCTTCCTTCCCTTCTTCCCTCCTTCTCTCCTTCCCTCCCTTTCCTCTTTCCCTCCTTCCTTTCCCTTCCTTCCTTCCTTCTTTCTTCCTTCCTTATCTTTATTATACTGGGAAATTAAAACACTAATGCATTAGTAATCTTATAACTTTACCCAAGTTTGAAGTATTCTCAAATCCCCTGTCTCATTTGGATCATTCCAGGAAGGTTACAAAGGATGGTATTTAGAGTTCAAGTGTTGTACAAGTTCAGTATTTGTGCAGGACCTTTTCAGCAATCCCTAAGCATGTTACTAGTCAAATGAAAACCTTTTAAAGCTATCTGAATCATCCTATATAATTAGAGCTATTTAATTTTGTGTCCCCAAGGAATCAAAGAGATTTAATTTTTACTGACAGATAGAATGGAATCTAGAGTACTTAATATATCAGATCCCCCCACAATAATGGCATGTTTTGTATAAGAAAGGAAGAGGATACTTGAAACTTTACAATGGATTACAAGGAGCTAAATAAATTATCATTTCTATTTCTACAACAGTTCCTAATCTCAGTACTGTAGACCAAATAATCCAGGCCCAGAGAGGATGATATGGAGCTATTAACTTTGTCAATACTTAAAGTTTTTTTTTTAATTCCATAGCAATGTCAGCTACAATTTGCCTGAACTTTGAATTTTCATTGTCCTTCCCTAGAGCTATCTGAATTTTTCTTCATACTGCCACATTTTGGTGGACAGAGACAAATATAGTTTTCAAAATTCACCCTTGCAAAACTCTGTTTTCGAAGCTTTTCTCTCTCCTTTCCCTTCCCCTTCCCAAGACAAGTGATTCAATATCTGTTAAACATGTGTATGTCTTCTGTACATATTTCCACATTTGTCATGCTGCTCAAGAAAAATCAGATCAAAAAGGAAAAAAATGAGAAAGAATACAAAAAACAACAACAACAACAAATGAAAATACTATGTTGTGACCTTCTCTCAGTGTAAATGGCTCTCTCCATCACAGGTCTATTGGAATTGTCTTGAACATTTCATTGTTGAAAAGAGCCACATGCATTAGAATTGATCATCACATAATCTAGTTGCTGCTATGTACGATGTTTTCTCGGTTCTACCCATTCCATTTAGCTTTAATTCATGTAAGTTCTCCAGGTCTTTCTGCAGACCCAGTAGTACAATGAATAGTATATAAGATACATATGGATAGTATTTTGAGGGGAAAATATTAACAAGTAATTGGGTGAATGGAGCCTAAGAAGGACCTTTTTCAAAGATATGGTTTGTATATCAATTTTAATTTAATCATAGCTAGAAGTGACCAAAAAGAAAAAGAAACAGATGAACTCATAACAAAAGAATCATAAGAACTAATATAAGCATAAAAAGATTAACACTTATGCTAAACAAATTATTCTGAAATATAAAGATTTCAACCAAATTCCTATTTGAAATTTTTTGAAAAAGATAATAGATTTTTTTCTTGCTATATTTTATTTTTACATTACATTTTTCCTTTAGGCCCTCCCCAGTCTCAGAGAGTTATGTCTTATAAGAAAGGAGAAAGAGAAAGAAATTCAATAAAATCTATCAATCCTGCATCGAAAAATGCATCCAAAAAAAAAAATCTGACATTATATACATTGTTCATTCTTAACTTCTGCAGAAGAGCCAGTACAGAATATCTTCTACTATTTCTTAGAAGCCAAACTTGGTCTTTGTAGTTTTTCAACCTTTAGTTTTTGTTGTTTTATAACTGTTCTTTACATTTACATTTATATAGTAACTTTGTATATATTTTTTTTCTGGCCCCAGTTACTTCACTTTGCATCTATACACGTATGTTCTTATATGTTTCTCTATATGAATATAATGATATTCAATAAATCAGTTTTTACAATACAATAATGTTCTGTTATACACACAGTATGCTCAGCCTATTCTTCTGATCAATGAGCATCTACTTTGTTTCCAGTTAAAAAAGAATGCCACTATAAATATTTTGGTGAAAATGAATGCTTTCTTTTTGTAATTGAGTTCTCCTTGCAAGCCTATTTCTATTGTTGGAATCTCTTTGGGGCAAAGGATAGGAAAGTTTTTCACTTTTTAAAAAAGGATAATTACAAATTGCTTTCCAGAATGGTTATCCCAATTCACAGCGACACCAACAATACATTTTCTACAACCCCAGCAATTTTGACTATTCCCTTCTTATGTAAGCCGATTTGCTGTATCCAAGGCTTCTGCCTTCAGGATTGTTTAATTTGCATTTATTTTATTATTGGTGATTTGGCACATATGGTTTTCATATGATTGTCTTTGTCTTTCTTTCTGTCAGGGTTAAGTGACTTGTCTGGGTCACACAGATAGTACCTGAAATCAGTTTAAACTCAGGTCTTCTTGATTACAGGTCTGGTGTTGTCTCCACTATACCACCTACCTGTTCCTTTTTTATATGATTGCAATTTTAATACTTTTGAGAACTATTCATATCCTTTGACTCTTTACCTGTTGAGAAATGGCTTTTGGCATTATATATTTCTTTTTGCATGTCTTATATGTTTAACATGTATCAAAGATATTTGATATGAACATTTTTTTCTCCAGCTGATTGCTTTCTTTTTCTAGATTCATTAATTTTGTTTCTGCAAAAGGTTTTCAATTTCATTCAGTTAGAATCATTTAATTTATCTCTTGTATTTGTCTATCCCTTGTTTTGGTTACTATGAAAAATATATGATCTGCTTCCCTTTGGATTTTTTTGTGGTATGATTTTTAATATTCAAGTTAACATCTATTTTGAATTTATTGTGACATATTCCATAATATTTTATTCTAATCCCAGTTTCTGCCACACCACTTTTTTATTACTACCAGAGCACCCACTTCCCTTCTACTATTTCTTGCATTTTCCTATAGTTCTTGTTGAGAGACTAAAGGAATTATCTTCCCATGTTTGCTCTTGGACATGATTAAGCTGATCACATTCCCCTCTGTCCTCTTAATTTATGCACCCTTCCTCCAATTCTGTAATTTTTTCCCACAAAATAAATTGTAAGAGATTGTGTGTATGTTAGACCATAGTGTTTCAGGCCTGCTGCTTAATCTCCTGTTTCTTTACATTTTGATTTCATCTTCTTGTATGTTTTTGTTTACTTAAAAAACTAATATAATAATCTTTTTTTAAAACCCCATAGACTTTGATTTTCTAAAAAATACTCCTTAGAAGTAGGATAACTTATTTCATTATTCATGATTTATTCCTTAGTAGTTGAATTTTGTTACCTTTTTAATATTTCTATTTGGGGTGTTTTCAAGTCAGATATTTTGCCTGTGTCCTTTTTTCCCTCCTAGGAATGCCTCAGATGCCTATCCTTTATTGAATATCCATCTTTTTTCATTTATCAATTAGGCTTAGGTTTTCAGAGTATACCACTTTGGATTTCATCCCCTATCTTTGTTTTTTGAACTATATTAAATTTTCTCTGTATATCCTGTTAATGGCTTTTTCTTATGTAGAGATTGAATATTTAATATTATTGCTTTTTGCTTTTCTTAGAGATTTTGCATACTTCATTTTAGGATATTTGTATTTCATATCTATTTTCTCTTTTGCTTTTTTTGGAGAGTCTGTAGAGTTTTTTGTTTTTATCAGGCATTCCATTATCTTGTAATATTTATTTGGTGAAATTTATCTTTTGGAGGTTTTAGTATATTTTAATTTTGTTATTGACTATCTGCTTATGTGTTAGGTTTTTAATTACATTTTCTTCTACTTGAGATTTACACTTTATTTTTCTGTCACTTTCTGACTCCTTCTTTTGATGGTAGATATATCTCTGGGACTGGATTTTAAAGCTGCTTCAGCTTGTGGAATTTACTTTTCAGTCATGTGTCCGATAGTAAAGATGTAATCTACTATAGATATCACTTTAAAGCCTTCCAGTTCCATATTTATACCCACATTGAGGATGTCTTCCATATGGCTCAAAACACTTTATGTAAATGGGAAAGTGGCATATTGATTGTGGTTATGGTCACTTTTCTTTTCATTGTTTTTTTCCCCTCTGGTTTGAACACTCCTTTTTTTAAAAAAACTTTTTAAAAGTTTTTTATTTCAAAACATATGCATGAATAAGTTTTCAACAATGACCCTTGCAGAACCTTGTGTTGCAAATTTCTACTGCCTCCTCCAGACAGCAAGTAATCCAGTATATGTTAAACATATATATTAAATCCAATATATGCATATATATTTATACAATTATTATATTATATTAATACAATATTTATACAATTATCTTGTATTTTTATTTTTATTGTTAAGTATTACTAAAGATTGAGATTTTTTTCCTCAGGTTTTTTCCCCCCTTCTTCAGATATGTTATAAATTAATTCCTGAATGTTCCTCAAGCCATGCCCTAGATTTTATGCAGGAGATTTCCTGGAGTAAAAAAAAAAGAAGTAATATCTCCTTTGTGATCAAAGGATGGAAGATGGAAGATGGTCTAGTGAGCCCACAGTGTTTTGGAAGGGCCATGGGTTATATATGTTTCTTTCAATGTGTAACTAAACAGGACTTTAAAGAAATTCTTCTTTAATCAATTTGTAGTCTTGTTTTACTGTCTTCCATTTCTTAAATACAAATTGATTATTGATGCAACTATATAATAATATATTTTATGAGAATTGAACTTGCTGTAAGAACATGACAGATTTTAATTTCTATTTTGCTTTAACTTCCGTTTTTTCTTCTTTCCTGTATTTGCTTAAGGGCAGTCAATTATTGATCTTAACAAGCAGTTAATATAGCTATAAACTATTTTGTTAAAATTTGCACAAATACTTGTAGTAATATAACAAATGTAGAATCAGATATAATAAAATAGTCTAGTACTTTGGACTACCAAGGATACCAGTATAAAACTAAATCGTTATCATTTGTCTCTTCTGTTCTATAAATTCACTTTTCATTACTATTATTTAATTGAAATTAGGCTAATAAGTAATGTTAGTTAGCCTTCTTCACTGAAGGAGTAAATGTCTCTCTATAATTTTTTTTTTTAATTTTTATTGTCATGACAAGTCAGTAGTTCATGCTGGGAAGCAGTGTAGTCAGTGGACCAATTTCTGGGACTGGAGCCCATGTGATCTTGGGAAAGTTATTCTGCCTCTTGGACCCTCAGTTTCTTCATCTCAGAATGAAGTAGCTGTATTAGATAAATCTACCCTTTAGGCGCTTTACACCTTTGATGGGAACTGATGAACCTTTTTTCCTGGAGTTACAAAAACCTTTCCACTTAATTTCCCTGCCTTCCCCTCTTCTTGTTTTTAATCCATCCTAGACCCATAACCATATTTAATCTTCCAAAAATATCACTCTGCTCTTGGTCACTTTGCTGTTCAAAACCTTATGTAGCTTTTGGCTCCTTAGCCTGGCCACCAAAGCTCCTTAAAATCTAGCTTACTTGGTGTAAGTTTTGTCCAGCATGATTCCTTTATTTGAACTCTCCATTCTAGCCAGACCGAAATATTGCTTTAGTCAGCACACATTTCAAGTTCTTGACTACAAACAATTGTCCGCAATAGTTCTTTCTTTCCTACCTAACTTCTTGTCATCCTTTGAGGCCCAGTCTTTAGGTGTGGTCAGGGAAGCCTTAGTGGGGAGGTGGTGGGGAAAATCATTTTTCCTTTGTGAATTTTTCTGACCTTAAAAAATTGTCTCTGCACATCTGGGCCTGTTCTGTATCCTAGAGTATTAGATAATTGCCTGGGAGCATTGAAACATTAAGTGATTTGCCCAGAGGTTCATATGTTAAAAGATAGGTTATGACTCTGAAACAGTTCTCTATCCAATAGGCCACAGTTCTCCTGAATTGTTACAGTATTTCATATTTGTATCACGTCTATAGATTTTTGGTTTTCATTTTATTTCTCTTCTGATTTTTAATAGTTCTTTTGTGCTTATAGGGGGACAGAACTGTTCTTATCTAGATGCCAGTTTTCTTTCCTTCTGATCTGATAGAGCTCCATACACATGCTGACACTATTTCTCCAAGTTTCCTCTGTTCCTCCATTTTCTGGTTGAGCACTATTGCAGTGGAATTCATTGATATGCTAATATCCCAAGCAGTGTAAGCTCTCTGGAGCAAAGTTGCAGGATTTTTTTGTGGTGGAGTGGAGGAGTCCTGTTGCAAACCCTTGGGTTGACTTTTGTGCTCTGTAAGAGAGATAGCTTGGAAGTGAGTGCATTAGGGGTTAGCATTTTTTGCTATTTGAGTGGTGTTCAGCTTTAGAGAAGAGCTGAAGTTGTTTCATATCCTGCACATAATGCTTGTTTTTTTTAAGAAATTGTTTTGGAGAAAAGGTCTAGACCTACATCTTGTTGATCACATGACCAACCAAATATGGGTATGCTCTAATTACTTTATTCATGAACCAGATTTCAGTATTTTTTTTTAAAAAAGATGAATTGATCAAACTCATATGCCATATGATTTTAAGAAGGCAGACTCATTTGAAAATTAAAATACTCACTTTTTATAGTGCTACTAGCTTCATCAAAATCTTTCAAATCAGTGCAGCAAATCAGTTTACGGAAGTGGAAGTGGTAAATTGAAGCCGAAGACTCACTTTTTGGATGATAAATTTCAAATGACTGAAATTATTTTGTGAAATGATATGCATTACATTTTTCTGAAAATTTTAAGTTTTACAAAGTAAATACCTTATATAACAACAACCTTTTCAGGAAGGAGTATTATAGGTGTAATCCTTTCTATTTTATAGATGAGAAAACAAGTTCTGAGATTAAGTGACTGGCCCATGGACACAAAGGCAAAGGGAAAAAGCATTTATTAAGTTCCTACCATGTCAGGCACTGTGCTAAATGCGTCACAAATTTTCCAGCAACCCCAGGAAGCATAGATGATTTTATTATGCTCATTTTACAGGAAACTGAGACAAAGGTTAAATAATTTTTCCTAAGAACACACAATTATTTAGTGTTTGAGATCAGATTTAAGCTGAGATCTTCTTGATTTTAGGCAAGCACTCTATTCCACCGAGCCACACAACTGTCAGCTGTCTCATTTAGCTACTTTAAGTGTCAGAGTCAGAAATGAAATTCACATCTTTTCTGACTACAGATATATAGTACTTGGTCAACTACTTCAGATTACTTTAACAAGAGCAAATAAAATAAAGCATATACTTAGGATTACTTACAGTTAAAAAATATAAACTAAAGAAAAATAATGTATTTGCTATAATTTTTGTATCTCAGTCTTCCATTTGTAGATTAAAAAAGTGTAGTCTGTAATGATTGTTAGTCACATTTTTAATAAATTTAATTTTGGAAATTTAGTTTTGCAGTGATTTCTTATAAAAGAGAATTTGTGAAATTACTAAAAGCTTCTAGGGTCAAGGTTTTGCTCTACAAAAAGAATGGGAACTTTTGATCACAGATGCCATATGTTGTTGCAGGAAGTATAGATTAAGCTTAAAATTTTCATTTTCTTTCTTTGAATCTTTATTACTCAGCCCAGCGTCTTGCATATAATAATAAATGCTTGAGTTTGGAATTATTTCCAATTATTTTTTTCCTTTCCTTCCTCCCCCCATTTTGGTGACTATTAGCATCTCCTCTCTTGATTAAACACTTCTTTTAGGGATATTGGCTATCTGGTTATTAGAGGACAGGCACCAAAAACTCTTTTCATGTTCATCCAGCTTATCTTTTAAAGGTACATTTTCAATAATGTACCAAATTATTAATTCCTGTAGTTAAAATCCTGTAGTACAGTATTTGCATAATATTTTAATGCTGTTCTATGAATCAGACCTTGTGTCTGATGGCATAAGGTATTTAATGGTTTCTGCTAGTTGTTCTTTTGTTCCCACAAGCATTATTTATGGCTTTTTTATGCTGTCTTTAAGCAGTTATAATAGTAAGAATATTTTATTATTAACAGATTATTATGGTATCCCTATAAAGTGTTATATATATGTGTGCAAAACACTTTGTAGGGATACCATATATATATAAAGTTTATATCACTCTATAAAACTTTTCTTCAGGTGGGGGAAATGTTCACCATGGGGGAAAAAGCATTTTAATGAGTATTCTTTTACATTTTTTATTGGATTGATTTCTTTCCTTCTTTGTTTATAAGATTTGGCATCTAATGAAAAATCCATGCAGAAGAAATAGAAATGGCAGGCTTCCTAGATAATTTTCGGTGGCCAGAATGTGAATGCATTGATTGGAGTGAGAGAAGAAATGCGGTTGCATCTGTAGTAGCAGGTGTACTGGTAAGTCATCAGGAAAAAAAGCTTGGTTAATATAATATTGTTATTTCTGATTCTCTTTTTACATTGCAAAATCAATTCTATTTTGTGGTAGCTTTTGGATTATGAATACCATTGTAATTTTTAAAGAATTATTTCTGTAATCATATCTACTAAAGGCCTGTTCCAGTATTTTTATTTTGTAAGTGATCCTAAACCAGTGTTTTAGAGGCTTATCACATGGGGGATATCCAGTCATTGACAGATTCTTTTGGCCATAGCAATTCATGAAGACTGTAAAGATGTTGAAATTTGTTTTGTTTTTAGGAATATTTATGTAAATGAAACTAGATTTTTTTTAAATATTAAGGAAGAATATTTTTCATCATAGTTTGCAAGACATTCTTAGCTTTCCAGTTAATAGGCAGCTTAAGGGTTAAAAGGACTCTCCAGTTCATCTAATCCAACTACCCATATCATGAAGTTCATCTAAATATGCCTCATCAGGGTCAGTGAGGTGGCACAGTGGATAGAGCACCAGCCCTGAAATCAGAAGGACCTGAGTTCAAATGTGGTCTCAGATACTTAACACTTCCTACTGTGTGACCCTGAGCAAGTCACTTAACCTCAATTGCCTCAGCAAAAAAAAAAAAAAAAAAGAAAGAAAGAAAGAAAGAAAGAAAGAAAATAGAAAAAAATAAATATGCCTCATCTTTAACATTTTCAGAGATGGGCAGCTAATACTTCCCCCAAAGTAGTCCATTTGGTTTTGTGCTATCCTATTTTTTAGGATGTTTTTCTAGGTTTATCTTACTGTAATTTCTACTTTGGGTTTACTTCTGTTCTCCTAGACAAGCATAAGTCTAATCCTTCTTTCTTGTGACAAACTTTAAATACTTCAAGAGTCTTCCCTTCTTGCCTTCTCTTTTTAAGCCAAACAGGCCTAATTTCTTCAACCATTTAAACATTTATTTAATATTTATCAAATGTTTATCATAGGTAAGCATTGTCCTAAGGTTTGGGGATACAAAAAAAAGCAACAACAGTTCTAGTCTTTGGAGATTTTTGAAGATTTTCCATTCTAATGAGAGAAAACATGGAAATAATTAAATACAAATAAGATAATCATCTTAATATGTAGCTAAGAGAATTGGGCATGCTTTCTTATATAAAGAAAGTTGGACTTAAATTGAGATTTAAAAATTTTTTAAAAATTTATAATAGCTTATTTTTCCAAATACATGCAAAAATTTTCAACATTCATCTTTGTAAAACCTTATGTTTCATTTTCCCCCCTCCTCTTGGACAACAAGCTATAGACTAAACATATGCACTTCTTTAAAACATTTTCGTGTTTGTTATGCTGTGCAAGAAAAATCTGATCAAAAGAGAAAAAACATGAAAAAGAAAAAAAAAAGCAAGCAAACACCACCATCACCAAAAAAAAAAAAAAATGCTCTGCTTTGATCCATTCAGTCTTCTTAGTCCTTTCTCTGTATGGGATAATTCTTTCCATCACAAGTCTGTTGAAATTGCCTTGAATTACTTCATTGTTGAAAAAGAGCCAAGTCCATCACAATTGATCATAAATTTTGTTGATGCTGTGTATAGTATTCTCTTGGTTCTATTCATTTCTTTAGAGCTGAGATTTTTGAAGAAAGTCAGGGAAACCAGGAGTTTGAGATGAGGGAGAGCAAGCGAGACTGTCTTCTGTGAAGAACTATCATAAAGTACATGTAGGAAAGTAAAGTTTAAGAAGATGAGAAGGTAAGGGTCAGGTTATTAAGGATTTTAAGGATTTTTCTATTTTAGACTTCAGGTTAATAAAAAGCCACTAAACTTTGTTGAATGGAGAATTGGAGTTACTGACCATGTCAGTTTTCAAACCTGAGATTTGGAAGATTGGCTAAGAGGAAGGTGAACTGGAGTGGAGAAAGACTTGACATTTATTCATTTCTTCATTAATCAGTACTGCTTGGGTCTAGTCCTTCAGCCATTTCCAAATTTACCTAAATTGTTGTGTGCTCAAATATTTGTTGAAATCTAGGTTAACTATGTCTTTAATATATATTTGATATTCAAGGGAATACCAAAGACATATCAGTAATTTCTTGATATACTCCTACCATTATCTCCACTCTCCTCCCTCACCTCCCATGAACCTTTGCTAACAAAAGGGAAAAAAAATTTTAAGTGAAACCAAGCAAAATTTAATATGGGTATATATGACTTTTTATGCTTATAGTTCCCAATATTCCAGTTAAAGGAGACAGTTTCATTAACTGATTTTTTCTCTGGGGCTAAGATTTACATGACTGTTTTTATTGTAGGCTTTTAATGATCACTTCCCTTCTAAGTACTCGCTTTGCTCCCTCACTTTAGTATTAATAAATTATTTCAGAATGTTAACAAGAATTAACATCAAGTTCACCTCCAGTAGTTTGGAATATCTATCTTCATTCCTCTTTAAATATAACATGTTTCTGTGTCAGGTTCTGGTGCACCTGTTCCACTTGCTACAGTTGAATTTTTTAAGAATAGCAACTCATTAACCTTTCTTATTTTGTCCTTATTGACCTCAGGTATTCATTTCCTTTTAACTATTTTTGTCCTTTCTGATGAAAAGTTAATTTTATTTAGTAAGGAAAATAATGGAAAAATTAAGTAATTGTGTTGTCTTCTCCCTTTGATTATTATTCTCCTATCCATTCCAAACAAATTTTGCATATTGTTTGATTTTTGTCGTCACTTTCATATTGAGATTTTGCTTTCTTGGTGCTAAACAGTGATTCTTATATAAATATGCCATGTGTATAGTCTTTTTCAACTTTTTATGCACTTTTCAGGTTTTAGTATGTTTTTCTAAAAATCATTCTAAAAATAAATTAATTGATGCATCATTAAACTATATCAGTAGAATGTAAGCTCTTTAAATACAGACTGTGCCTCACTTGCATATTTGTATCACCAGTATAAATTGTAGTACTGATACAGAGAAAGTAATCCTGTTAATTAGAATTTTATTCATGAAAGCCTCTTTCTTACTCATGTTAGGGGGGTCTTAATTTTCTATCTTGTTTTTTCTTCCTTTGAAAAAAATTGCATGTTTCACATTATATCAAAGATGTTTAAAACAGTAATCCTACAACAGAGATCACTAATATTGAATTTTAGAAATTATTATGGCACTTAGAACAAGATGGAAACTTTATTCTGAAAACCTCATAATCTCATAAGAACTGAACAAGAATTCCAAAGAGTTTTTAAGTAGTTGTGGTATTATTAAATTCTGACTGTACCAGGTGTTAAAAACAAATGATTAGTACTTAAAGAAATATTTTTTAGATGATTTGGTCACATAATATGCATACATGGATTTTTTAAAATAATGTTTCTTTTGATGAGAAAACTTTAAAAATAGGCTAGTGATGGTTTATTAGAAGAAATTCTAAATATTTTGTAATATTCAAGTCCCAAAATTTGGCAAAAACCAATATTTGTTACCATTTGTACATATGAATGGACAGGAATAAGGAAATAAGAATAGGGCAGCAGTACTCCTCCAAAGATGTGCCATTCTCCTTTGGCATACAAAGTTAAAAGTAGACAGTTACCATATTCCATTAACACTTTTTGTTTTGTATCCTACTGCAGAGGTGGCAGAATGCAATAAAGAAGGGCAAGAAGGAGTTATATTTAAATTAACAAAAGCGTGATGCTCTACTGATTTTTTAAAATATCTTTTCTAATATACTTATAACTAGACTTACATGTATTTAAAACTTTTTAAGGCTATATGTAGGTGGTATGAGAGGCAGCATAATGAAGTGTTTGGAGAGTTTTCAGAGTCAGGAATTCCTGAGTTCAAGATCTATCTTGACTATATGATCCTATAAGAGGTTAAGTTGGTGAAAAAGTAGTGATTTTGCATTGAAAACTTCTATGCTGATAAAAGTTACAAATCCAGTTAAAATACATAGCATATGCTCACATTTAATAGAAAAAAAATTTCTTTACCAAAGATTCAAAGTAGGAATATTTTAATGAGGGAAATTTAAACTGAAAAGTTTATCAGTAAACGGCATCCCTTTTTATGTGCAATGCATTATATTAACTAGGCTAGAAGGTAAAGGCAGGACGAAGTACAAAAATTTAAATTAAATCCTTGTATTTATTGGATTTAATTCTAGTCCTTAAAATATTACAAATAGTCTCGGTTTAATAGCTAAGCATTACGTTTGCTATTTTTAAAGTTTTTTACAGGTTGGTGGATAATGATTGATGCAGCTGTGGTCTATCCTAAACCAGAACAAATGAACCATGCATTTCATACATGTGGAGTGTTTTCCACATTAGCTTTCTTCATGTAAGTATGAAGGTAATTCTAAAAGTTAAGATTATATTTTTCTTAGATTAGGCAATATGATGGCTTGCTTTTTAATGCTGGACAATGAGAAACACTCAAACCATAAAGTTTTCCAAAAAAATATATTAACCAAAGAAATAAAAAGGAATTCTTGCTAGTATTTAGCATTAGAGCCTGAACTTCATTTAACTTAAATAGAAAGAAAAATTATCTTTTAAGCCAAATAAAATGGGCCTATTATTAGATGCTTCCAACTTATAATTTATTTTTCCCCATAATATTATTCTCTAAATTTCTTCCTGAAGTCTAGAAATTGTTTAGAAAAATCTTTGCTTCTAATACTCAAAGGGAGTGTTCTTTAGGAATAAGATAAAGCAGTGTTTCTAGCCACAAAATATTTGTGGTTTCAAAAAATGCTTTCAGTTGCCTTCTTGTTTTGTTGTTAGAGACAGGTCAGGTATTCAAAGAGAATATATAATTCAAAGATACTTATTTTAAAAAATAGAAACCTTTGGATCATATGGTTTTTGCCTTTTTTGTTGTTATTTGTATGTTTGTGTGTGTATTCTAGGATAAATGCTGTGTCAAATGCGCAAGTGAGAGGTGATAGCTATGAAAGTGGCTGTTTAGGAAGAACAGGTAGGTAAAATCACTTTGAGGTAGCTTTTGATTATACTATAAATGAATTAAAAACTGACAAAGTATGCCTTGATCTCCAAAAACTGAGGCCTTTTTTACAGAGCTAATAATGGGGTCCTAAAATATAACTTTACAACTTTTTATAGTCTTGCTAGTAAGATTAAAATTTTTTTGAGAAGTTTGTATTTGTGATAATGTTCTGTCCCACATATATAATAAGCTAATTAGTGAGACAGACTTGCTTTATTTTTCTAGGATGTTGGTGGATTTTTGTGTTTATCTTTTTATTTTGCCCTTTGTGATCATCATGAGCGGGTTGGTTAGCTAGGTTTGGCAACTAGCTTTTCAAATAGTGAACTTTTTTTAATCAACTGAGTGAATTATCCTGATTTTGATAATATGTGTTTGTGTATATCAGTGAATGGCATATTCTAGCCATTTTGTCTGTATGCTAATGGTGTATGTATTTTTTTAATCTGCATTTTTTTGATGGAACATAATTTCCCTGCTTTTGCATACTGTGGCCCAGCTAGACAAGCCTTCTTGAAATTCTTCACAAATGATACTTTATCTTCAATCCCCGAGTCCCTTGGGCCTGGAATGGAGTCTTTCTCCTTGCTTAGTGTCTTTTTAGAACACCTTATTTTCTTTAAAGCGAGGATCAAGTGCCACCTTTTATATGAAGCCTTTCCTTCCAGATTTTAATTCTCTTCTGCCTACCATTTACTTTATATGTGCATACATTATATACACACACTTACCCTTTAATCTTTTCTATTACAATATAAGACTCTTGAAGGAAAGGACTATTTCATTTTTGTCTCTATATCTATGTATAAAATAATAGATTTTTGATGTATTTGTTGATTGATTTTTGGGAAACATCTAAATTTTCACTCAATAATAATATTTTTAAACCACATTAAACTTTTCTAAAATAAA